>NC_045641.1:44703394-45006737 GCF_009829145.1 Chiroxiphia lanceolata | reverse complement strand
GTACATAAAGATTTGCTCAAAATTTTTGTCACAAGATGTGGATGATGCTACATTTTACTTAACAAAATACACGAAGGAAAGGATCCTTATTTTTCATAATTGTGAAATCCTCAAACTAGTGCATACACGTTTCCCAGCCTAGACTGAGGCATGCTTAGACCAGTTCAAAGGCATGTAGAGAGCAGACCCAGCAATTTCTCAGTCTTTGATTCTGATTCAAATTATTTTTTTTTAAATTCCAGCACATATAGGAGGTTGACAAAAGGCTATCCTTGCTTTTTTGCTTCATTCAATCGAACTTTTAGACCTCTGTTTCTTTACTGTGTTGTGTTTCTCAGCAGAACATCGTGGCTCCTTAGGGCTACCTTAACAAATATCTGCTTTCAGACTCAAACTTTTTCTTGTAAGGAGATTTTGTGCATTTGCACAATAAACTCCATGGCACCACTCATACACTTAATGTATTAACTGTGACATAGACTGTTTTAAACAATCTTCCTGTCTTGACGGGATTTGGTATGAGCAGTGTAATCACTGTTTAGTTGGGGGAGAGAGAGGATCATTCCAGTCAAGAAATAAAAACACTCAAAATTGTTAGCATGGGTCTGGAACTTTACCCAAAAAACTAAATGTATCTTTTCCATATATATTATGCAGAAATTAGGTTCTGTAACTTCAGCTGCAAGTTATACATATGAAAAACTTTTTGCTTGATCTTTGTCTTTTCTCTATGTAGCCAGTACAAATTCTTGATCTGCAGAAGGCTGTGTACTTGGACCCTGTGACAGGCTGACTTCCGTAAAAGGCCAGCTCTCCCACATTCCTGCAGACATAAAAGAGCAAATAAGCTGCCTATCACAAGTGCTTTACTACCTTTAATTCTCAAGCCTTCCTGTCAATCTAACTGATATTGCATGGCTCTGCATCTGCAGCCAGTCTTCCTCACACTCCTTATCACTACTATCTTAGGCTTAGGGTGCTGGTGTGTATTTGTACACGTTTTAATGTAAGAGGAGCACAAATCCCCTGGTTTGTCACCAAGACAGTACTGAGTAACTCCTGCACCACTTTTATTTTGGGAACTTTTTAAGAGGGTGGTATAGAAGTTTCTGTCTTCTAGGTATTTTCTTGAGAAAATACTACTATTCCTTTTATTGCTGGCATTACAAAATACCGGAGAAAAGGCATTTGTGACTACAGATAAAACCCAGGAACACATGGAACTTTCTGGTTTTGCTTTGCTTCTGAATGATGAAACCGGAGTACATATAAAAAGGCTTCTCACATTTCTTGCAGAACAAAAACCAACTAAGTTGTTGGCTTGTAAAAAGGAAAAAGAGAGCCTTGAGATGAAAGAAAGTTATATTTACCTCATTTATAAAAAAATGTTTGTTTTTTCATTGAGTGGTTTGAGTGGTTTGGTTTTTATTTTTCCTTTCAATTGAACTCTTGAGAAGTGCAATTTCACTTCAAGACATTTTGGTTCATATCACGATGTTAATTTTACTAAGCAATAAGACCAAACTGGGCTTGAATTATTGTGCAATAATTTATGCTTAGGAGGTGTATTCTCAGGCATGAGCCTGCAGGCTAGCTGCTATCAAGTCCCAGAGTGTTTCACATAAATTATGCTGTGGTTAAAAAAAAAAAAAAAGGAAGAAAAAAACCCAAAGGAAAACATAATCCAAACTAAGAGAAAGAAAAAAAAATGTATATAGGCTGCAAAGGTCTGTACTTTGCAGAGACCATCACTGGAAAGCTCAGACAATCTCCATCCCTGGCCATTGGAATCATCAAAGGATGTTCAGCATCTGTTCTTGAGTGGAGCTTTGGGGAAAGCTCCCCTTTTCCCTGCTCCAGAGGTGGGTAGGCATGCTGCTGATCCCCAGTGCCAAGCTTTTCCCCTATCACTTCTCCAGGAGCTGTGATACTCAAGATGCAGAGAGAATGAGGCCTAAAAAGGTTGAATCATGGACTTCAATTTTGCTGCAGGGTGAATGCTGAGATGACTGAGCTCACAACAGATGGGGTTCAAATAGCACACAGTGAAACAGAGGACAGCTAGTACAAAACACACCTGGCAGAGGAGATCCAGTTACTGAATAAATTCCCATAGAGGCTACCTGAATTTTTAAGTAAAGTTTGGTTAAACTTGCATCTCACTGTTTGACTTAGTCCCATATCTAGCGAAGGCCACAAAAGCCTTCCTTAGAGAAAAAATTTTCATAACAAGAATGTCACTCACAACATTGATTACTTTGTTTACCCACTCACAAAAAATCACCTACAGCAAACAACTCAACTAAACAGAGAAACACAAAAAATATAAAAGCAACAATAAAAAACCCAGATATTCCTCAGGAAACAAAGTTAAATAATTTCTTGTACACAATTTTAATGGAAAAAGAAGAGGACAGGACATTTCTAGAGGTCAAGAGAAGTTTTAATATCTGACATTTTTTTTTCTGAAGGGATAAGATATTATTACTGATGAACAGTAAGCAACATAATAATAAAAAGGTAGCCCTTGGATGTAATGCAGAAACAGAGAGAGAAGACAGAAAAGGTTGGGAGTTGAAGGCTGTGATGATTTTTGGAACTTCAGAAGACACCTTGAGGTGTCTTCAGCCTGAGGAGTCAGTAAGCAACCAGAACATTTGTTTCGTACACAAAATAAGCGCAAATTGTTCCCTTAATGGGCATGGAAATTGGGTAGCAAACACAGCCACATGGTAGCATTGAAATGAATGGCGAATAAGGTGTCATTCAGCAGCACTGAATCTATCAGAATCTCATCTTAACCATAACGACTGTCCAAAAAACATGTAAGATTTTTGTCAAATACAGATTATCTTTTTCTTTCTGATGCTGACACAAAAGAATCTAGAAACAAAGCAGGCACTCCCCATACTGCTCACATGCCCCAATATGTTTACCTCATACAAAATTAAGGTGAATAACCTATAGCTCTTAACAAAACCTAAAACCTACAGAGGTTTTCATGACACCACCAACTAAAAAAAACTTAGTCCATAAGATGAGCCTTTCAAGCACATCTTTCCATCTCATTACCAGTATCTCTTAAAGTTTCAAAATTCACTCCAGATCAGCATAGGAGTGTTGCTCAATGAATACGGTTTTTGAAATAACTCGGTTCTTCCTGGGCATTTTGAATTTTAAAAGTGTGCCTTTTGGTCAGGACAAGATCCCTTCAGGTTTAAGCCACCAGTACCACAAGTCAAAAATGGAAGGGGAGGGAAAACCACAGGTGCAAAAGAGGGAGAAAGGAAGTGGGAGTCAGAGAGAAATGAGAAAATTACCATAAATACGTCAATAACCTTGGAGAGTGTTAGCTCCATTTACAAACTGGGGGCATGGGCAGTAGCCAGTACTAGCATGTGAGCAGTTCTCCAGTTGATTGATGGCAAGACAAACTTCCAAGAATATGTGTTTCTGGAATAATGAAATGTGAAGCAATTGACAAAATAAGTCCTGCCAATTTTCAGGAGGGGAAATACCAGCAGAAAACCTCAGAGGGGTGCAACTTAGCAGCCTACACAACCCTCATCCTCTCGATGTCCTGTCATATCCCAGCAAGAGTGGTATCCCACTTGTTCCTACCAACATGCACAGCTTGAAGAGGGTACACTATTCAATAGGGTTTACTCCCTATTCTCATTGCTCAGGCCTGGGAGCCCAGTGTCTCTCTGACATTCCATTCCCACAGAGACTCCCACCACAGGCAAAGAGTTCAGACGGAGCTCTTAGGGACATGGGAGGTTTATGTCTATAAATGTTTTGTGTGGAAAGCTCTGGTGCAAACACTAGACTGACTGACAGTAAATACTTTCCCCAGAAAAAATGAGCCCTGTGCTGTGAGTATTAGTAGAACTTCATAGTTTTTTAACCCTCCATCTGTCAGGAGTTTGCATTGCAGTTCTGGGAAAGCTGCTTTTCTTACCTGCTTGATTTCTTCCTCCACAAAATGGGGCTGGGAATTCTCATCCCATTACATTTTTTTTACATGCTTGCTTTTCCCTTCTATTCCTCATGGGAATGAAATAAATTTTTTTCTGTATAATTATTTTTGGGTTTGATTTCTTGAGCTTTGGATGTTTATTTTTTTGGTGCAGAAGGATAAGGGGAGGAGAAAACATCACCAAGAATTAGCCTGTACCCCACAATTTAAGTTGAAGACACTGTTTTTGGAGCAGGGCTAACACCCTTGAGCTAACATTGTCAAGATCTCATCTGATTGTCCTATGTACATATTGTAGCTGTTGAACTCTTGAAATGCTTGAACTCTCAAAAATTTGAACTCTAAAAATTTTTCCTGATGAAAATTCATCCAAACCAATTAAATTTCCATAAAGAGATCAGTTTTGAAGAACCAGATTTCTAATACAGTTCAGTTTAAAAATAATTCTTAATGAACTGTCACCCTAGTTCAAAAAGAAAACAGATACGATAAGTAGTATTGGCATTTTCTGCAAGAGCCTATGGCTATTGCGCTACCAGACTGGCAAAAACTTACTGACACAGGGAGTGCAGAAAGGAACTCCCACTTCACTCACTCAGTCCTGCCCTCATCCTAACTGTTGTCAGTTCTCCTGCAACATTACAATCTGCTCGTACAACTTACTGTGCTTCCTCAAACCTCATAAGGTGTTGAGTTCAACATGTAATAGATGACTGCACTTCAGAGCAAATGCAACCCTCACTGCAAAATTGTATCCAAGGCATGTATGTAAGGCTGACTCTGCATGGGCAATGATGAAAAGCATGGGGTTTCTTTACCACACCCCCCCCCCCTTTCAGATTGAAGTTTTTCAGTCAGGCTCCCTCTATAGCTGTCTGTGCACTTTTTAAAATTTCTTCCCTGAAGTTCTTATTAGTCCATTTCCTATCTTCTTTATGTTCCTTGCCTCCTTTGTATGAATGTGATCTGTTTTGTCTGCTGTTGCATTAACTATATGGCGACTTCAATTGTACTTCACTATATCTTAGTGAAGAACACTCTATAGTGTTCCTCATTTTTTCCTGTTACCTTTCTACAAACCCAAATATGTGTCTTTACCAGTGCAATTTCAGTAATGATTTTGGTTCCTAAGGTGAGCATGGGGAATGGAGAACACTGTATTCCATTCCTGGGTCCACAGTGACCACTGAATTGAACACAGGGAATTCCTAAAAATACCCCTTCCCACTTCTGGGAGGTGCTTTGAGATCTGCAGTTGAAAACTGCCACCAAAGAACTAGGTATTATTGATGAATACTTTTTACAGGTGGACATTTTGAAAGTGTTATTTCAGTTTCACCTGCCCTCCCCCAAAAATATACACAGAGGGGACAAGAAGAAAGTGAGAACAAGAGAAAAAAAGCTGCTGTAGCACAAAGGTTGTTCTGGGAATGAGCAAGCTTTTGCCTCTCAGTGAGCATTCTTGTTTAGTCGTGCCAAATCCATTCCTCATGCAAACCTGTTGCCTAGGGATGTTGTTAGGTGCTGTGGCCACAGTATCTTTGCCAATTCTGAAGAATTTATTATTTATAAAATTATATAATTTGTTGCAATAGGCTGGAGAAGAATAATAACATAATGGAAACATAAAAAAGACCATTTATAACAATTCTAAGCTGCAGAAGATGTGGGGCCTAGAAACCTTAATGGTTGCTCCTTTAAATAAGCATTATTTCACAGTGAACTGTAATATCTATTTCCTTGATTAATAGGGTTATAATGCCTAGGAAAGAGTGGGATGGATGGACCAGTCAGAAATAAAGACTCAAAAAAAGACCAAAATGGTGCTGCACTTCACTGTATTTCTTGAAAGATGTTGGGTATTAAATGCCATATGAAATCTTTGTCACAAAAATGAAGTAACAAGGCACTGGTGTGACCCTCTCATTCGAATGACAGTCTTGTCACTTTTCCTAATGCTGTTTTGCCAGGATTTAAATTGAGAGAGAACACTATCTATCTTGTAGGATATTTAATAATATATCCAGGAAACAGAGGGAAAGTGAGAAAATAAGGGGAACAAAAAATCCCTTATTAGATACTGTTTTTCACATTTGTTCTCCTAAAATGTATTTTGTGCTACGACAAACCGGATACGAAGAGTTCAATACAAACTGGTTGCATTATTGTTTTATTAAGATGCTTTCAGCTTTGGATTTTGACTACCCCCAGTCCACCTAGCAGTAGCAACAGGTTTCACGGTGCTTGTCTCAGTACGAGCAGACAGTTTAGTTAGTGAGACAAAGGAAACATCTACTGAAAGGAAAGAAATTTGACAGCCTTTTCTAGAAACATTACTACCCAGTTGAGATATAGAGCCTTTTACAATGCTCGGCATTGTATTTCATCATAGTACTGCCTCAGAGTCTTTTGATCCATAAATTTTATATTTTCTATAGAAGATTTAGCTTGGTCATCAGTTCTACGCCCAGTACCTCTCTATTCTGGCAGCCCTTTACACTACCACGTCCCACTTGATTTTTGTCAGCTGCATCTTCTGTTTTTAAAATTTCCCAGCATAAAAAGATTTCTGGTCATTGAAGGGTTTGTCTGGAGAAGTATATTAGGAGACTGCTATTTTGTTGTCTCCCTTATAAACATTCAGTTATCTGAACCTACTGGCAGGACTGCTAGGGAAAATTATATGCAAATCTTCTGCTGGAAAGCCAAGCTTGTCAAAGCTCCAATGAAACTTGCTTTATTTGTGCACATAAGACAACCAGGAAGCACAGGGTGGATGCAAGTGGAGGCTCATGCCTTGTATGAATGACTCAACTTGCGTTATCTACCAAAGCGTCGTGTTTCTACCTCATCCTTTCCACAAACAGTTCACTTCTGTTTTGGGAGAATCAACAAACAAATTAAATAGTTTTGCAAGTTTGGCCCATGATGTTATTTCTAGTTCTTCATCCTTGCAGTGTGGTTGGTTTTCGGCATGGTTTAACTTACATGAAAGTGGAAAAAACTCAGTTGAGCAGAATCAAAGCAAACTGCCATCAGAACAAAAGCAATTTGTCTCTGACTGTACTAGCTGATAACCCACCGCAGCACTGGCTTGGTGCCATCAGAGAGACAAGGTCACAGTGATTATGTTCAGCCTGTGGAGCAGGAACACATATAGATATTCCCTGCAGTCCTGTCCCTGATGGTGTAGACTGGAAATTGGTTATACACGTTGAAGTTCCCCTTCTTGTCTCATGATTCCACTTTTTTTCACCTGAAAGTGCAGACATTGAAGGATGGGATTTCATATCTTAGCATTTATCTCAGCATGGAGTAAGGGAGCAGTTAGAATACCCATCATAGCTGTGACCTGGGAAGTTCTTCTAGCTCCTTCTGTAAGAATGTATTGTAGACCTATGTCCACTGAGACTGGTGTGGCAAATACTCTGGGCTGAAATTATGGATTGCTCATTAATTTTTCCTCCAGACCTTTGTTTCTCCTGTGTTTGGCAAAATAGCAGAGGTCTAGCTTGACCACTTACAAAGTATAAAAGTCAGACACAAACAGGAGCAGAAGGACAAGGTTAGCTCTATCAAAAGCAAGCTATGTAGGAAAGAGAATGAGAAATTATAGGCCTAAACCATAAATAATGAAAAGGCAACTTGTTCTACATACTGCATATTTATAGATTTTCAGTAGAAGACTGGAAGTGATTGAACGGAAAACTTCATATAACGTGCTTCACCTCTGTGGCAGTTTGGACTTGGCCTCCCACCAAGTGTCCAACACCACAGCAAAAACCCTTCCCCCCCCTCTTTTGTCTACGAACACATGGGAAGCAAAGGGAAGGAAAAAACCCCACAAAAGTACCGAAATAACAGAACTAAAGCAATATATGTATGTGTTTACACATATATACAATTACAAAACTATATACACATAAGAAAGAAACCCCCAACACCCCCCAAAACCCAGAAAAACAGATACACGTAAACAATAAAGAACTATCAAACCAAAATCTCAATACTTTCCTTAAGAAAACAAGTCACTCCACCAAATCTCTCCTCTTGAATCGGAAAAATGACAGGCCTCACAGGCCTTGCTCCCACACGACGAGCCACAGGGAACCTGCTGTCTCCAACTTCGCTGGAAGAGATCCGGCCAACTAACTTCCTTCAACTTCTATTTATATGCCTACTTATGTAAAGAATAGCATGGAATATTGGGATATAGGTACTTCCTTGGTTTCAACCTGGTTGCCAAGAAGAGGCCTAGACCAAACCATTATAACCTCCTACACACTTTCAGTCCACTGAGTTTTGTTTTTTCCCACTCCTTTCCTGTGAGAAGAACTCATAAGTCTTTACCTCCTTCCCTGGCCAAAGTTCTTGAATAATACATGGCATTACCATCCCTACCTGTGAGACTCCCTACACTGTATCTCACTTTCCTTCTTTCTTTCTCATTGTCTCATGTTTAATGGAAAGACTGATCAGCAGTCTAGGAATGTATCTTTTGTTGGTGTAGATAAAGGCATTATCTCAAATGGCTCAGCACTGGTACAAGTTTGCTGGATGCACAGATGTCAGACTAGAAAATGTGCTAGACTCGTGTTTCCATAACAATAAGCTTGGAGCTACAACTCAACAGGATAGAAATAAATCATGTTTTCTCCCTTTACTGGTCTTTTTTCACCTTGACTGTTTGCCTTATGCACATTTTAAACAGTTGCAGTAACAACACCACAGTTGATTCTTCCCCTCCAACAAGGACAACAAATAACATCATTCATGTCATCTGAAAGACTGCCAAACAGGGCTTTTCACATATAAAAATTTTCTGAAAGTAATGAGAAAGGGAATAAGGGATACTATCAAAATGAAATATGCCACATTTTTAAATACTTTTATTGTTTTTTGGTTTTTTCTTCTGTATCTTTAAAAGAAATCATGTTATTTCCTTCAGTTATTTTTGCTGTGAAGCTGATCAGGCTGAGATCTCTGTTCAAACATCTAGAGCTTATTTAACAGTTTAGTCTTGTACAAGATTGTGTCAGCTCCTTTGGCCTACTGGAGCTCATTTATTGTCTCTATTCTTTCAAGGTTGTGTTGACAAAATAAGCTTGAAAACAGTCTTATCAGATAGGATTTTTTCCCCTTGTACAGCACAGGAAACCAGTTCTTCTTTCTGCACACCTTTGCCATTCCTTCCTTCATCTTCACCAGCAGCCATGGAGACCTGCCAATTGCAGACTGAAAGGGAATCTTTTCCCATTCAACCACCCAGTGGTTCATCAGAGAAGACCACAGTCACCAAACAGTTGAGTATTCTCATGTGGAACATTGCAGAACAATTGCCAGAGCCTCCATTTTCAGGACGCAAAGGAGCAAAGAAAGGATCTTCCCAAAATCCTTCTCACTCCGCTCAAATTGTTGCCATCCATTTGCTTCCCTTTCAGGCAACTGCAGAGGGAAAGCACTGAACTGTAAGTGGCAGTTGGTTCATTGAAGTACAGAAGTCTCAAATTCCATCCATGACTTTCTTAATGCGAAGCATTCTTTACAACAGCAAAAGTATTTGTTTAGTAGGAACCAGATTTGGGTCATAAACCTTAAGCCTATCAAGCTTTATGTTAGCTAATGTTTACCTTATTGTGTTTGGTTTGGGTTTTTTTTTCACTCTTTCTGGTGAAAAAGACATTGCTGTAAAGGGAATGCAGGGAAGCAAATAAAGCAAAGGAAATCAGGAAATACTATGAATTGCATGTGACTTGCAGCTGCAGGGTTCCTCACAATAAAGAACCCTGCCTCAACAGAGTGGCTTATGTGCTTTAACAAATATCAGCTGTTTGTTTGGGGTGTAATGAACAAACTAGAGCCAGAGTGCCAACTGCTTCAAGTAATTATGAAGACAGCTTGCAAACTATGGCCCCACTTGTTTCAGATTCTATATGATGACAGTTGGGCTTCTGTTGCTGCCAGCTTTATTTCTGAGCACTTTTATTTCCATATTTCAGAGGTCAGTGTGTGGTGGTGATAGCAGCCAAAGAAAGCCTGTGTGAATGGGGGATGTGTGTGTGTCTTTGTGAGGAAGAAAAAAAAAGAAAAAAAGCATTTTCCAGCATTACCAGTAACTGCTATATTAATAGTAAACTCTTAATGAAGTGTTTATAATACGTTAAAGCCCAGAAGCCCAGATGAGTTTCAAGTTTCTTCGCTGCCAGCATCATTTATATGTGTAGTGAGAGGAACTCCCTGAGGAGTTTACAGTGCTAATGGTAGAGATGGCAGAATGGTGACCCCAGAGAAACTTGGTGTTGTTCTACTACAGAGAGCTATGGAAACATGAAATCACTTATCCAGGAATATTGAGGGTTTTACAACCAGGTAAAACCTGAAGGGATTTGAAACTCCCTGAATCTCAGACCATAACTTAGGCTTCATCTTTTCCTTCATCTCATACCTATAATTTATTTATTTTAATGCTTTTGGTTTAAGTTTATAAAGAGATTGAGGATTTTGTGGTGTAGAACAATCATCCAAAAGAACAAGCTCTTTTGCTGAAGAGATTATCACGTATGTGCAACAATGCCCGGTAGAACTTCTACAGGATTTGTGAGGAATTTTACTGGAGTACTAGTCTGATTTTCCTACAAAGTGATCTAATTTTTATTTTACATGCTTTCCTTTCTTTAATGAATATATCTATTAATATCTCATGAGATAAATGTGAAATAGCACAGGGATGGAGATGAAGGAATAATTACACAGTTGAAAGGAATGTGTTCTATAGTGAGACATGGTTGCAGAACTGGGGTCTCATTTCAAGCACACCTTGGTCGCTGAATGATTTGTGGGAGAAGGTCTGAAGGAGGTATGAAAGGAATGAGCAAGTTAAGGGTCTCAACACAGGAATGTCTGGAAGTTACATAAATTCTATGGGGATTTATAAGCGAGAATTTTGTGTATGATGCAACAGGAGTTAAACCATTGTGCTAATTTCCAAGGAAAGATTGTGGACTTATGTGAACCACCTGGGTAGACTGGAAAAAGAAGCCAAGCAGGGTCAAGGCAGCAACTTGACTGTACTAACAAGGAAGGCAGATCAGGAAGTATGAAATTGCTAACGAAATAGGAGAAGGGTTACGAAAACATGGAGAACAGTGTGACAAAAGTAGAGAGGAAGTTTTGAGATGATATGGATGTAAAATGACAGCAGTTACCCTGGCTGTTGGTAAAGAGTTCAGCTGACAGACCAATGGCTGAAAGACTTGGATATGGGGAAGCCTATAGATTATCTTCTCAGATGCTTATGTATGTGACCTGAGATCAGTGATGGTGGAAGAAGGAAAATAAATAATGCATCCTGTCCTTCCCATCAAGTTTATGATCCTATGCAAAACATACTTCTTCCCAAATTACAGGAAATTAAAAATTTCTTCTATCAAATCCATAAGTAAATACAAAACAATTGATGAAGGGCAATAGACTGCAGGCAAAGATAGACAAATGCTCCTTCAGTGAACTCTGAACTGTTTGTTAATCAGATGTAAATAGCCTTGGTTCTAATGCAGTCCAGATTTGGCAGTTGCTTAATCTTTTTTTCCCCTGGTTTTGAAAAGACAGCAATTTCACTAACTTTTAAGTCCTATCCCAGTCATCCCTTTGATTCAGAAGCACTCTTAAGCGTGTATCTCATTGTAAACATCTATGTTTCTCCATTATCCACTATCAGTGAGGCTCCATATGTAGTGTCTTTACTAATTTAAATTTTGATTCATCACCTGTTTAAATTATGTTTTCAAGTGTTCACAGGAAGAAACTGATAAATTTTGAGAGGTTTCCTTGTCTTGGTGCTCCTGTTTCTTTGTGGAGAATTGTCTCTTCTATGACAGATTTGACCAGTTCACATGTGATGTATCCTTGCAGAAAAAACCCACATTAGGCTAAAAGTGCCTGAAGAGTAGATAATCAAGAGAAAAAATATCTGATGAAAGAAATAGAAGTGCTGAATTCTCTGACATTATGCATTCCTAATGTACAAAACCTTTAGTCTGAAAAGCTAAAACAAAATAAATCCTACTGACTATGACTATTCCCTATACAGGATAATTTGTGATATCTACTTATGATACATGAGTGGTAAACTAGTATAAGTAAAATTTGAATCCCTTTATGATAGTGCTTTTCTTGGTTTCTTTTATAATAATAGTTTATCCTTCTTCAATCTTCACCTGGCAGATTTCCCAACCTGCCTTTTTGTAGGGGTGCTCCATTAAATTGAGCAAAGAGTGGCACATGCCACTCTGAAGTAGCCAAGTGGTGTCTGAATTTCTTTTAATGCTGAGTGTATTCAGTTTCTGGTTTTTTTTATTCCTGATAATGACCCAAAGGCAGTTCAATCTCAGCTGCTCTAGTGCTGCTGAAATGAGGGAGGCAGGGAGCTATTGCTCTAGCTGTTTCATGGCAGTCGTTTACAGGTTTTTTTCCCATTTGAAGTCTCTGGAAACTTTTGCTTCTTGCAAACAAGCTGATGCAGTATCTTATCTTCCCTCTTCTTCTGAATAGTTGTCTGTGTATAGAAACTGGATTGTTAAGATCAAATGCAGATACGCATTTAAGTCCGAATAAATCTCAAAAACGCATAAATAAAATCTTGAAAAGTAATCTGCCTTTTTCTGTTACTATTAATGCACAATTAGGTTTGTTCTCAGTAACATTTCTACAGGTTGCAGTTGTAAATGGTAATAAAAATGCAATATTACTAAGCAAGTACATGATAGATAGCGGAGATAAGTGCTGGTTAGTGCGCTTCAGAACAGACTGAGAAGGAAGCTTAGCAACACCTCAGTAGAACATAGTGGCATTTAACACCTGGCTTATTTTTTCTTGTTTTATAAAGCTGAGCTGTTTACTTTGCAGTTTGGTTGTTTGTTATTTCCTGCAAAGACAGACACTACAAAAAAAGGAGATAATTGATTGTCAAGGCTAGTCAATAGATAAATGACTGCGATGAGACTAAAATACACGTTTTGACTTGCACATTTACTGAGGTGAGCTATGTTAAGCTGGGCTCTTGCACCATATCTATGATACCATAGCTGACACTTTCAGAAAGACAATATCATCTGAAATCAGGGTTGATCAACTGTGTTAATTAATGTGTTTGATTCAGCAGCAAATAAACACAAAAAGGTTCAGATACAGATAACCGATGTGGCTCAGGTCCAAGCAAACAATTGAACGTAACATATCATTGATTTCAGTGATGTCTTATAAAGTAGGATGATGATAACAGTGCTAATGTGTGGGGTTTTTTCACCAAAAAGTGGAGAAAAATATCCCTTACCATTGATTTATCTCATCTAAGATTCTCTGGGCCAGGACAAGGCAAATCATATATTTTCATTCATCATGTTAGACTTCTGCATGATTGACATCATCCAGGCTATTTGTGAGTAAAGTGATATGCCAGTGCAGAGCAACTTGTAGGGAGGGTCTTAATTTAGAAGCATTTTGAGTATGCTGGGAAGATTATCATTTTTACCCTTAGGTAGTCTCTATTTTTATTATTCTTTGACAAGAAACTTAGGCTTTGACGCCAAGAAGCACAATGAAAAAGAATGCTTTTCCTTTCTCCATTACCTTCCTCTTTATTGAACCTGAGAATGCACCTATTTATCTCTATGAGAGGTTAACTCAAGAGCGGCAAGCGGTTTTTTCATTTTCATTTACTTTCTCATATCCAATTTCTGCTTTATGATGGAATTCTTTAGTATTTTAAGACAAGGGTTTTTTTAAAAAAAGGTGACTAGGCAATTGCAGCATGACAATTAAAATTAAAAAGTCCTTGATATATCTGTCATTCTTGCAGCATTTCTAGTTTTTATCATAATATCATCTATTCTCCTTGTTATAAGCTACATTTCTCTTCAATATTAGCAACAGAGAAAGGGGAAACCAAACAAAAAAACCCCAAGCCAAAACAAAAATTACAAAAACGTGAAGAGCAAGCAGAAGACACTGATATACTAAGTTAACAAGAAATTACCCCACAGGTATTCTTCTGAGATACCAAACTTGAAGCACTTAGGACCTTTAATAATCAGCAGTGTCAGACATTTCTTCAGTTCAACGTTCTTAATGTATTCTGTACTTTACACTTGCAAAAAGAGGAGGGAAAGGAATCCTCATTAAGCAAAATATTTCTCATTTTCACTTCTGCTCTACAGGGTGATAATACTCTGCAAATAGACTTTCAAAATATAGGTTTTTCTGTGAAGACTTATCATTTACTCCTGCAAATTAAACCAACAGTACAATGTCAAGTTTTACTGTGTTAGATGGTCTCTGAAGAGCTGGAGGGGCTAAGAGATCCTTCCTCAGAAAATTATTTGGAAATTCCTGACATCTGGTGCAATTTGACAAAAGAAAAAAAATATTTACTCAGAAACACTTTCAAATCTTTGTATTAAATTTCGTGTCACTTATTTCCTTACTATCAGTGTATCCTGAGGCAGCCTGAGGACAAGTCCTTTTCCACTGCAGGTGCAGTAGCAGTATTTGGAGTGGAGAAATACCATGAAAAGGGAAGTCACAACCTTCCTTGTGGTGTTTCATATTTTAATAATATTGCTCAAAACATCAACTAAATTTCAGATCAAAATGATAAGGTCATAGGATAAAATATGGTCTTTGTTTATGATCCATGAGAAAACAAAGCTGCCAAGAGAATGGAGAAGGCATTTTGTTAAAACCAACGTCTTCATATCAGTAAAATGGCAGTGTGAAAATAACTACACAGGAATCCACTGCACCACTGAAGTGGTGCTGGCCAGTGAAGTGAAATAAAAAGTTGGTTGATCATCATCTCAACCTTTGCATTGAAGGCATATATCTATTAGTTAACATGTGACAAAATCTTTGGAAAATGAGGGAGTTATATTTATCTGCTGATAAAATGGATACAATCACCTAGTGTTGTTTTCCAAGTAGCTAGATAAGAGCAAATGGAAGTTTGGGAAACATCCATTTAAGGTATCACTGTATCCATAAATGAATATAACCTTCCCTAAAGGAATCACGAAAGCTGAGCAAAAAATATTTGGCAGCAGGCTGATGACATGTATCCTATGGCTCAGCCCAGTGTGAACGTAACAGGTCTTTAGAAAATACTTCTAGCTACTCAGTTGAGCTGTTGATGCCAGTTTACAGCTCTTGTCCTAACTTACAAAGCAATTAACTGGTTGAGTCTTACCTACATAAAAGACCAAATTTCTGTGACAGTTGAAGAGAGTGCAAATCACAATCCATTTGTGACTTATCTATTTGTAAGAAGAAGGAGCTAGGGAAAAACAGGTTCTCTATGGAATGACCTGGCTTTAAAGATCATGAAAATCAAAAGGCTGATCACATTTTGTCATGCATTTTAAATCATTTAGATCCCATGTGACAGTCAAATCAGAATAATCTCAGATTTATTCCTAAATTTATATTTTTTAAAAAATCCCTACTCTGAGCAGAATTTTGGCTCCAAAGATGATAAAGTGGCAGTGACAAACAGGATTTTAATGCTTTTGATTTTATGTGGAAAATCCTTGTACGTTAACAATGACACCACTGTGTCTAGAAAAGTAAGACGTAGTAAGGTGTAATGCCACCTGAAAGTAGAGATAAATTGTGGGTAAAATCGAGAAATATAGGTAGAAGAATGATCTTTGCATCAGGATACTTGCATTGATTTCAGATGTCAGTTCACAGTTTCATAAGCTGGGTAGAGGGCTGTTAATGGATTTTATCTCATGTGGAGATGACCACACAGAGACCTAATTTATAACTTGCTTAATTATAAAAACAATGTGGCTCAGTGTTAGCATCCAGTTTAGAGAGAATATCCCTATATAGCAGGCCAGCTGTTCTAGGTAAAACAAGCATGACACATGGGAGCCATGCGGGGACAACTGTGGGGACTAAAAGCAATTCAGTTCTAAAATATATCTGAAATTAAACTTAATTCAATAGGTGAGTCAGACAAAATCCCATTACTTTATTTGGGCAAACACAAAGGCTGACAAAGGATGCTATTACTGTAAAAGTCAGTTAAGCCTATGGACATTTATGAATTTGGTATAGAAAACTTCCCCACACTACGTGCTAATTTATGACTTTTATTCATTTCTTTAATTTATTAAAAAGTGTGTATGTATTTTATATGTTCTTTAGGAAAGACTGCCTCTTAATTCTTGACCCCAGTTAGTTGCCCTTCCTGCTCTCTGTCCTACCTGTCCTTGCAACTTTTGAAGAGAGCACATCACAGAAACCAAGGGCTGGAGGCACTCTTGCCACTGAGGCAATGCAGCATTAGCTTGAGCCTTGTAGTCTCTAGGAAGAATAGTAGCTTTGAGTATCGGTGGCGATTGCGCATGAGTCAAGCAGCTCAGGTCACTGTAGGCTTTGGGATCTCTGCACCGCACTGTCTTCCCTCATCTTGACAGCCTCGGTTGTTCAGCCTTTGTCTTCCCTGATCAATAACTGGAAAAAGGACATTTATTAGCTGTACACCTGTCAAATCCTTTCAAACCCTCAAGGTCAGAATAATGTAGCATAATCAGTTCCCTCATCCTCCCTATTTGCCAATAGTTTATTACTTATATTAATGTGTCTTTTCAAATGCTACATTATTGAATTAAATTGGTGGAGGTAAAGCTGGAGATAGTTTAAAAAATTACAGTTATTTTCATGTGGATTGAAGGCAAATTTGGAGGCTGCTGCTCTACAGACATGCAATGAAGTTAATTATGTCTTTAATCTCTTATAATAAAAGCTAGCAATCAACTAGGAAAGATGACACTCATCTGCAAGAACTTGATGGGGACAGAGCAAGGACTAGAGAAAACCAGAAATATTATGCATAATTAAGAAAATTGCTAATGATCACTTTAATCAATGAAATTAGAGATGGAAAGGCTGCTAGGTCAAGTATTCCATCCAAGGCCTCTGAAAGCCAATTTCCTTATCACTGAGACAACAGTTTTCAATTTCATGCTTGATTTTGGCTCATCTTTCATTTCTAGCTAACCAAAAAAATCCATCTGAATTTCACAGATCTGATCCTAGTGTTCCAGAAAGCCTAAGGCAAAATGAAGAAGGCACTTGCAAGAATGGTGGGTTAAAAATATGAGGGATTTCCATCAGAAAACACTTCCACAGATCACCCTGATCTATTGTGGCTTTACCTGGAACACCTCTGCATTTATTCTCTGTCTTGGTCCTTAACAGCATCTTGCATCTTTGACAGACTATAAGAATCTGGGAGGTAAGGCTGTGGGCAACTGAGGTTCTCATTGGAATAGGACTGTACTTCATCATGACTTGAGCAATTTCCACCAGGGAGCTACAAGCTCCCCAGGATGTCACTATGAGCCCTCAGGAAAACAAATCATATCACTGAGGTTTGGATACAGGTTTCAGCAAACCTGAACTGGAGCAGCTGCCCTGTACGACATTTTGCAGGGCACTGGTACATTCAGATGACCCATGTTTCCAGACTCCTTACAAGCCAGAAGAGGCAGGGGAAGTGCTCGACTGGTTCTGCCTTTGCTGATAAATGACCTTGGAAGCAGTGGGTTTTGGATGGCAGTGAAAGTTAGCACTCCAGTATATGTTTCTGCATCCAGGTAAACTGAAGTTCAGCATATTAAACGTAAATAGGTCCTCTGCCTTACTGGAGCAACAGGTCCACATTCCTCTCTAAATTAGTTCTGAAGTCAGTTTTTTTTGTCAAGAAAGACTGGATGGGGAGGGAGAGGACTGTATGTAAAGTGGTAGAGAGGACATGTCTGTCTATGCATCACAAAATTCAGGCAGAGATTCTGGATCAGCTGAGGGAGCTGGGGTTGTTTATCCTGGCGAAAGAAAAGTTGAGGGGAGACCTTATCTTTCTCTACAACTACCTGAAAAGAGATTGTAGCCAGGTGGCAGTCAATCTATTCTCCAAGTAACAAGTGACAGGACAAGAGGAAATGGCCTGAAGTTGTGTCAGGGGAGATTTAGATTGGATCTTGATAAAAATTTCTTCAGCAAAAGGTCTTCAAGGTCCTCAAGGTCCTCCTCTCTGTTCCCACCTTGGTCTTAATAGGACTGATGTAGTGCAGGGTAGGTGTAAGAAAACAGAGCAGTAGGAATAGACTTCAACTGTCTCATGCTGTGAATGTAAACAAATTAAACACAATTTTAAGTACATACTTCAAATATTGGACTTACATAAAAAGATGCTCTTTGAATTTTGAAAGACAAGAATGTTTCCCCATGGATACCAGACACACCACCCTCAGAAACCAGATTTATGCCTAGGCTAGATGACCCTGAGGACCATAAGACTGAAGTGTGTACAAAGAAGAGGTGTGGGGAAAGAAGGAAAATTTTGGGGGTAAAGTGCTGAATAAGCATTTTATTTAGGGTGAGAAAAAGATTTTACACATAAACACCGAATAAAAGATACTGAATTGTAGTATTGTTTGGGTGCTTTTCCTGTTTAAAATGACTAATCTTCCTAGAGCCAGAGGTCAAAATCTAGGCAGGATTAGCTTTGCCCTTCATCCTCAGTTTTCATCTCCATGGGAATAGATTAGTGTTCAGCAGCACACACAGCAGGAGGAAACCGTCTCAGTGTGTGCCATTCCTCTGATCAAGAGCATTTCCTTGCTTTGTGCACTTCTATGATGGACTTAGGGTTTCTATGATCCACTTAGAGTTTCTTTTTGCTTGTTCAGCAAAGCCTTCTGAATTATTATAAACAAATTATGAAGCTACAGCATTGTATCCCTTACATAATTTAATTTGTGCTTTTTACATCTCCTTATAGGAGAACAGATATGTATAAATACATATATATATACCTCAACCCAGACTTTTTCAGCTTTTCTTCTACCCTGGATGGAGTCTGTAAGTATAAAACAATAAGAAGAACCAACAAATTAGATCAATTAAATTAAAACAACTTAGTTCTAGTTTTTTACAGAGTATTATCAGACTTGCTTCATGCACACTTGCTAATGTCATTTTTCACTTGCATTAATACAAAATTAGATGATTGAATCAGTGGTACGTATATTGTTTAGATTAATTACTACTTAAGTCTCTCAGTTTGCCAGAAGTGGATAAGCTAGACACAGATTAGAGGGGGTCTGAGTTGACATTAAAATCCTATTTTTGTGATATATATTGCATTATAAGCAAGTATATGGTAAATGTGACTAAGACTGCATTCAACTTCAGGATAATATCAATGCAACCCCAGGACTATTCTGTATGATACTATGAAGCAGTTCAAGGCTTATTAACAGATAACAATAGAAAACAACAAAAAAAATCAAATTAACTTTCTTTTAATTTTCTCCCTTTGTAGATGTGGAAGAATTTTATAGCTTTGCATATTCAAAACATCAACCATCCAATAACCAGTAGTTTTTTTCTAGCTTTAGGTGTGTTTTGGGTGGTAAATTAAAGAACTTCCTTTTTTTGAAAAAGTCACCTATTCCTAATAATGGAGCATTAAAGTCATCATGAAACATTACAATAGGCTTTTGTCCTTATTATTTGTAGGCTGGAGTAGGAGCCCAGGAAAGCCATCAGGTGCTCTAAAAGCTCTAAAATTCAGAAACAGGTGGAAAAGTCACTAATGTGTCTTTTAAAATACATTTTTGTACATCTATAGGGCCTTACTGTTTAGTCAATATGATGCGTGTCTGTATAGAATACCAACACCTCTGCTCCTCTGGGCTCAGAGCAATCTGCTGGCAGGAGCGTGCATTGGCCCAGGGCAACTGCTGTGAGCTGCTGTGCATGTACTTCCTCCTTCATAATGTTCCTATTGGTTCTTCACTGGTTGTCACAATGACTTTCACAGGTGAGGCTGGCACAGGGGCTCCTTAGCTTTTATGCTCATCAATTTTGAGCTGTGCCTTACTGTAATATTCATATATTAACTCTTCTGCTGGGGTAAATGCATTCAGCTCTGCTGACCTCCCTTTATGTCTACCTGTCATTTGATCTGGTACTGGACCCAGCTTACTCCACATTTTTGAGCTGCTATTTGCAATTTTTCCCAATTTGTAATATTTGCTGTATAGTTAGGACACTGATTTTAAAAAATAATATTATATTTGTTTAATGTTAGTGTCATAGTGGTGGGATACAAAAGTGCAATAGTAGTTTGTATTTTTGAGCTTTTATTTCCTATATCCATGAAATGCTTTGCCATTATTCATGTAGGTTTCCTCTCTACTCACCTGTACCAAAATGATAGTTAAGACAACCAGAGACAATGCATTTGGCCTCATCTTTGGCTCTTTGTTGAGCATCAGAAACACTTGTCATAACAGTGACATAACAGTGACAGGAAGCCCCTGCCCTGGCTGGAAGCCCCTGCACTAATAGGGGTGAAACAGATCCTGACTGAGGCAAGGAAAGCTTACAACTTGCTTACTGATGCTTTGCCCAGCCTTTGCTAATGCCATTAGTTTCACATTTACATGAACTACAAATATACAGATCTATTATCCCACACAGCCAGCCATGTGTTATTTCAAAGTGACATTGTGTTACTGATCTGTATCTTTAAACTGAAAGATGGTCAATGGCCATACTTTACTCTGTGGCTTTTGCAGAACTCTGAAATTGCAGAGAAATGTGCCAGATAAAATGCTGAGCACATTCATAGGCTAACGCCCTATCAAAGTGCTTACGATTGCAGGAATGTAAACATACACGTGATTTAAAGAATTTGCTTTTGTGGTGAAAACTCTATCAAATCTACTCTTGGTTTCTAAAACCTGCTGTTTTATTTTGTGTTGCTCCTACTTAATAATTATGTGCAACACAAAGATAAAATACTTTTGACTCTTTCCTGCATTCAATAAGGAAAAAGGGCTTTCAACACTATGCTGCAAGCATTTCAGCTTCTTTCCCCTGAGACTGAAGTATCATAGCAATTGAAGTTGTCAACTACTTTTAAAGCAAGCTGTTTATGGACCATTATTCCCAAGGCTTTATTTGCTCACTTTCTTTACAAATAAGACAATAGAAACAGTTCAGCTATTCAAAAATCTGCCACCATCCCTTCTAATGAGTTCATACCATCAAAAGACCCTCTTTTTCTCTCCTGTCCCAGTCCCCTTGTTTCTTAGGTTTTTTCCTATGGCCAGGAGGGTTTGTGAATTACTGCATTATCATTCAGTTATGGGCAGGAGTATTGCATATGGAATATATAGTGAACTTAGCACCTGAAAATTAGAATAAAACATTTTTCTTTGATTTGTTCTGTGTTTTGAATGGCTCCATAATGTGACCATCATGTTAAATAAAGAAATACCTTCTCTTTTGTGTTTCTTACTTTAGGATAAATGAGGACTTTTGATGACTGATAAACATTGAGTTTACAAAAGTCATTGGACTCGTTAGAGATATTTTGATGAAATATACTGCCTTGTAAAGGAAAGAGGTGAAACCCAGATAAATATATAGTCTCTCTTAGTCCTAATTTCCATGAAGAGATGTAACATTGCAATACTCTTTTTCAGCACAGGTTAGCATGGTGTTTTCAAACACACATGAATTGATACACAGTCCAAAAGAAGGATAGTATAATGAAGTTTTCCATGATGTAGCAGAGGAGCTATTCCTAGTGATGGCAAAGATCCATTAATCCCATCAAACAGGATCCAGGCAAAACCATACCTGGAGTTTGTTGCTGCTCAGTGAGAATGGAATTACATGGGAACAACTGAAAAGAACTACAAGATTGTAGTCTATGGGGCTATGACAGGAGAGTAGATGTTATATAATAATATATATAAATATGATATTTAATAAAGAGCATAGAATCATAGAATCAACTGGATTGGAAAAGACTTCCAAGATCATCAAGTCCAATCCTTGATCCAACACTGCCATGGTTACTAGACCATGGCACTAAGTACCACACCCAGTCTCATCTTAAAAACCTCCAGGGACGGTGAATCCACCACCTCCCTGTGCAGCCCATTCCAATGTCTGATTACCCTCTCTGTAAAAAATTTCTTCCTAATATCCAACCTAAACTTCCCCTGGCAGGGCTCAAGATCACCTGGGAGAAGAGGCAGCCTCCTTTCAGGTAGTTGTAGAGAGTGATGAAGTCTCCTCTGAGCCTCCTCCAGTCTAAGCAACCCCAGCTCCCTCAGCCTCTCCTCATAGGACTTGTGCTCGAGTCCCTTTACCAGCCTCGTTGCTCTTCTCCAGACCTGCTCCAGCCCCTCAATATCTGTCCTGAACTGATGAGCCAAACTGATTAGATTCATATAAAAAAGACTGAGGAGGGAAAATATGGTATTGTATCAATATGTGAGGGTATTTCAGACACCTGAGAGGGAGAGGAGTCATTTAAAACAAAGACAGTGCTTGCTCTGGCAAAAAAATGTAGATAAGATCTGGCAACAAATAATATGAATGAAAATAGGAAGATTATTCAGAGAAATCACAGGAATAAAGCTTTGGGACAGTTTCTTGACAGGATCATAATTGCAAAATTCATAGATGTTTTAACGAGTCTGGTATTTTCACATCTGCATTTATGCAGTGTGGTTGCTTGAAATAGCTGAGGATCAGTCTCATTAACCAAAAAGGTTCCTTCTGCTGTGGAGTACAAGAAATGTCATTTGAGTCAGCAATTTGTCTTTTATTTTTGTGAGTGAGGGGAAAAAAACTCACATACAACTGAAATCGATTTTCTGCTGTTATCTTTTAATTTTGACTTTGATTTTCTAGCATGCAATGGTTTGACCTTGATGTTATCTTAAAATAGTTTCTGAGGAGGATGTATGTTACACAGAGATATATGTGCTAATTAATGCCTCACATAATGCAATACAGCTGCTGAGTAAAGTGTTGTATTGTCAATGAAAGAGTACATTATGAATACATTCTCTGAGTTCAACACCTTTAAATAGGCCCCCAGATTGCTCTTACTCATGGACAAAGCACCAATGTGTTGATCTCTGTTGAGAAGCTATGCCCTGATTCATTGGTCTGCTTAAAGTATTTTGTTCTTTTTCTTTTGTTTGTTACCATAGTAACATTCAATAATTTTTTTCCCCACTTGTTCAGTTTCAGAGGAATTTTAGAAAACTCCCAGGGATGAAAACAAAATAATAGCTTGGGAAAACTCAGCTGAAGCACTATAGGGGAAACTCCAGACAACAGATGATAATTTGTGAGCATGTAGAGCTCAGGTTTTGTTATCAACAGGAAGTGTGTTTCTGAAGCTGCTGTTTGGTGTCTCTTCCAGTAAATCTGTACCATTCTAACAGAAAGCAATATGCAGTTCAAATATTTATAACACAGATGTGTAATTAATTTATGAGAGTCTCTTTTTTTCTAACAGAAATTTTACTATGGTAATGGAAAAATAATGACAAGAAAGTATTTGAGATAAATTGTAAGTGAAGATTTATTGGAAGTTTCTTTTTCAATTAGGGTAACTATACAATTTTTTTCCTTCTGTATTTTATATAGGGTACAAGAAATTTAGGTATATTAATCCGTACTGCATGTTCTTTCTGGTTTGTTTTGCTACCAAGTGCTAGAGCTGAGTTGGGTAATACATTTATTATTACCCTGGCAGAGTCTAGGAGCAGGAAAAGAATGTCTGCTGTCAGGGGAGAAATGGTTCAAAGCCCTATGAGGTCAACAGATGGTTTTCCATTTACTGCAGTGGATTTGGTTTGGTCTGATTATCTCTGATAATTCATTATGATTTCAAGTGAGGTAAAGGACCTGCAGAATCAAATCCATGTATGTGCGACTATGGAAAGGCAGTCTGCAGTGTTTAATACAGTGTGTGCAAGAAGCAGCTGGGTGCTTTTCTTATCAAAATGTATGACTGAAGGCTGATGATGGTGGACATTAGAGAATGAAGAATCACCAAGGGGGAGGGCGTTTAGTGCAGTAATAAAGCCAAGCAAATAAGTTGTATAATCAAATCAGAATCATAAATTGTTAAGGAGAATGAGATTGGGTTTATTATACTCTTGTGGTAAATTCTGTCTTTGATTTTAATCTCAACAGCTATACTTACAAAATACTGAGTTATATTACTATATCTGCTGGGGAAAATTACTTCACATTGTATGATTCTCTACCTATTGAAACTATAAACCTTATTAAAATAACATCCAGGAGTGGAGAATAAAATCCCATACACCTTATTCTTTAAATCTTCAGTATTTGATAGCACTAATAAATATACTATAAGCAGTGTTGCTTTTATTTATTTCACTCACTTTTTCACACTTTGAAAATAATGCTGGCTTCATTTATGAGCTAGAATCCCCCTTCTATTGCTTATTTCTGTAAAGAGGTTTTATTTACTTGTAACATACCTTCTGAGCTAAAAATCATTTTTTAACTAATCCAAATGACTTCTGCTGCTTAAAATAAATCTACTGTTAACCAACTCATTCTGGAGAAAAATGGCTTTAATCTCAGAGACTGCATTAAACTTAGGAAGAAGCCGAATCAATGAAGGTGAAGGTCATGGAAACAGATGATTAGAGCAAACAACAGGCTGCCTACTGTACAATAGGGTTATGAAATAAACCAAAACAAAAGCCTATCAGAATACATCACAAATGAAATTTATGAATAGGTTCCTCTTCAGAATGCCGAATGGTCTGATTTATCTCCTGCAGGTTTTTTTTCCCTTTTCTGCTTCCCTTCCCCCTTTCTCCTTTCTCGCTGCTCTTTTCCTCTTGTTTCTCTCTACATTACAAACTCAATTACCCCGTGGAAAGACCAGTGAGCCTTGATTAACTAATGTGTCAGATTTTAAATGCCCACAAGTATCTTGTGCTGACATGTATGTGATGTGAAATTAAAATTGTTCTGAAATAGGTGAGAAATGGACCACTTCATTAACTGTGTAGCTGGCTTTTATCTCCCAGCACACAATGTAATACAAATTCCCTCATGAAATTTTGAGCTGATTTTTTTGGAGTGAGAGTCAGGGAAGAGTTTGGGGGATGGGTCTGTAAACAAGGAGAGGCAATCACAATGATAGAGGGTTTGGTTTAAGTCCTAGAGCTTAATAACAGCTAGGGTTAATGGCTTGAGGTGATTAACTGGTTCGAACCAGCCATTAATCTGCAGGAGGTGTCTTTAGCCTTGTTTGCTATTGGTAAGAAATGACACCCTAGAATTTTGCTTGAACTTTGTTCTTTTGTTGTTGACAAATGAGTCTGAAAACAAATGAGGTGAAATCAAATCCTACAGCATGATGTCACTTTTCTGGTGCTCATATCAAGGATTGTCCCAGAGATAGGGTGGAGTTCTGACCTGACCGTGCTGGCAAAATTTGACTCCTAATTCTGCATTTCAATATCTGTTTTTTATTTCCTTTTCTCCATCAATGTACTGCACACCTAGTAATTCTAAGGACTATTGAAAATTGGGACATTCACTTAACTAAATGTGGATTTAGTATTTTAAAAGCAGGGATATTGATTTTTGCCCAGAACTAAATTTAGAGTAGTGAGGTTACCTCTGCCTGCTCCCAGAATATTTCACTCGTAGGCTGGCAACACTGATGGTAATTTGCAGGATCTGATTTATAGGGTTTTAATCTCTGTCCCACTCACTAGCCTAAGCCAAACAAAAGTCTTGACAGTCCACTTCAGCAGGGATGACAAGAGCAGTGTCGAAAATTTCACTACAGCAGACCCAAAGCTGTTGATAAGAATGCACAAAGTTATTAAGTTAAAGCTGGAGAAGGCATCAATCACTTTGAAAGGATGCCATTTGATTCTTTCCTCAAAGTCCAATCTGACCTGACACTAGCCTAACAACATCCTTTTATTCTATACAGACCCATCACCATCTCATTCTGCTACATTGTTAATAGAGCCAATGACAAAAATAAAAAGAAAAAAAAATCCACAGCAGTGTCGGTGTGTATGAGGGGAATGAGGGAACAGAAAAATAGAAAAGGTTAAAGGTTTACAGGTACAGAAGGAAAATGTCTTTCAAATACTAATTTAAACTTGCTGTACTTTTGCAGGCCTGTTTGTCACCTCCACAGAAGCATGTAACAAGTGACTGGCGTGTTCAATTACACTTTGAGATAAAATACATTAAAAAAGCCTATCATTATATTTTATTTGGAATATTAGAACTACCCTTCCTCTCTCTTTTATATTACAAGTGAAGAAAAGGAAAAGAAGAAGAAAAAGAAAAGAAAAGGAAAAGGAAAGAAAAGGAAAAGGTTCAGAAAGGAAAGGAAAGGTTCGGAAAGGTTCGGAAAGGTTCGGAAAGGAAAGGTTCGGAAAGGAAAGGAAAGGAAAGGTTCGGAAAGGTTCGGAAAGGAAAGGTTCAGAAAAGTTCGGAAAGGAAAGGTTCAGAAAGGTTCGGAAAGGAAAGGTTCGGAAAGGTTCGGAAAGGAAAGGTTCGGAAAGGAAAGGTTCGGAAAGGTACGGAAAGGTTCGGAAAGGAAAGGTTCGGAAAGAAAAGAAAAGAAAAGAAAAGAAAAGAAAAGAAAAGAAAAGAAAAGAAAAGAAAAGAAAAGAAAAGAAAAGAAAAGAAAAGAAAAGAAAAGAAAAGAAAAGAAAAGAAAAGAAAAGAAAAGAAAAGAGAAAAGAAAGAAAAAAGAGAGGAGAACTGGTCCTATTCATGACTGAAAGAGGAGGAATTCCAAGGAAACCACAGTGCAGAGGAAACTTTGGTGGTAACATGGATGTTATGGATAAAGAACATTAGCTGGCAAGAGATTACCCTGACTCCAATATTACATTGGACTTGGTGCAAAATACGCCTGTCTTTGCTGTTGAAGTTAAAGCTAGCATCCTATCAAAAATCAGGATACAGGCTCTGCTGCATTCTGGGCTCCCACTGCATCTGGAGTGGCCTATTTATTTAAATGATTGAACTTTGTAGATATACCATAGTGTACAGCTTCCTAGGAGTTGAGAACTTTGTAAAACTGTGTTACAAAATCACCACTGACTGTGACAGACCTTAAATTCCTCGCATGGTTGTCCGGACAGGATAGCACAATATTCTTTTTCAGGTGCACACTTCAGAAAGATGGACAGAGTGGGCAAGTTTCTACATTTACATTGAAAGCAGTAAGCCCTGGAACCCATTTAAATCATAGAATCATAGAACATCTTGAGTTGGAAGGAACCATAAGGAACATCGAGTCAACTCCTTGCTCCTCACAGGACTACCTAAAACTAAACCATATAAGTAAGAGTGTAATCCAGGCATTCCTTAAACTCCAGCAGGCTTGGTGCCAAGTGACTGCTTTAGATGTGATCTACCTGCTCTTGTGATTAAAGATTTTTGTGTAAATAATGGTTTAGTCCTAATACAAAAGATGTCAGCAGACTGTGGATAAATTTGCACTAGTTCACATCCAGGCACAAGTGACTCAGATTGACTGGTTTAACGTGGTTGCTGCTGTAGATAGGAAGCCTCATCACTCCTTTTTCTCTAAGGGTGCAGACCGGTTCTGCCCAGGAGGTGTTTCTTCGTAGCTTCTACAGCAGAGTTTTCAGGAGCACCTCTGTACTGACTGTCCCCTATGACTACATAAGACACACAGCCAGGGAGAGGAATTTCTGACTTTTTCTGGCCAATATAATAATATTCCTGGACTAGTGGTCTGTTTCTGTATCAGCATGTTGTGGGAAGTGAAGTTAAGTTTCCTTGTAGCAGACATATCTTTAGCACCTCTGTGCAAGTCCATGTACCATTTCTGGGCTGTTGTTTATGTTCAGGGGCTTCAGTGTCCTCTGTATCTGTGCTGAAGGTAGAGGAGTAATTTCATGTGCATAAGCTGCTACATGCTAAATATTCATTGCCAAATAAAAAGACAATGGCAGGACAGGAAAAGGGGTGCACAGAACTGTGGAGTGCCCATGGCACACATGCACACGGCAGTCTGGACACATTTCTGGTGGCCTGTTGCCTTGCCGGGACATGTGCTTTTTGACGGAAGGGCTACTGAACACTGACATTTTGGCCATCAAATCAGCTGAAGGTAGCCCAAATCTCTCCAGATTGAGGCAGAACAGTGATGACTCCTGTGGCTTTTCACACACATCAGAATGGCAGAGGTTAAAGTGAGATTGAGGTTAAGCGTACTTTTTAATCTAGCATCCCTTTCACCATCTCTTATATCAGCTGCCCTCTTTTCCACCACATTAACTGTATGAGCATACCCTTTCATCAGCTTAAAGGCCTTAAAATACAGTATTTTGTATGTGGATTAAGGGTAATATGCAGCTTTAAGTAACTCATGCCGATGAATTTCTCTTTGGGGTCAAGTTGTAGGGGAGTGCTGAAAGGTTGCATGGCTTTTCTGTATTGCTTACAAAAATTACAGATAAATAGATGCAATTTGTCTACCCCTCCAGTTAAAGTAATACATTTGTGCCTGAATACAGTATTTCCCCTAGAGTTTAAATTAGTTTGCTTACATTCAATATCAGAAACCAGAATGTACTTACTTGTAGTTTTATAACCAAATCCATGACAATTTATTTTGTATGAAAGGTTAAATAACTTAATAATGGTTTTCTTAGAATGTTTTTACATTTTTTGGATGTTGTAAAAGAAGTGCAATTTTTTTGCTCCTAGATAGTAAAAAAATACATTCATTATGTTCTTGGTTTAGCTATGCAAATGACCTTACTGATAAATGAAAATTGATATTTCAAAGCTGTATTTTATTATAATATGATGGTATGTTAGGCCTTATCATTCAAGACAGTATTTAACTCTGAATAATACATTATGCTAACTCACTGAAATTGTTATTATGAGATTTTAATGCACCATAAATCACATCTTATGATCTTCAGGATGCTCAAATGTCAGTCTAATATATTAATCTCACATATAACTTGAAAAACATTAGTTTAGCAAAAACTGTCTTCATATGTAGCATTTCTTGTACTATGTTTCATACATGGATTTATGTGCAAATATGGGATTTGCAACATCTGAATAAAATAATTATCTTTTTCTGCACCTGTAGTAAATAGTAAAATGAGATCTCAGCCATGACTGGAAATCCTAGATTCTGTCAAAATTTTGTTTTTTCCTTTGTTGACAAAGCACATAAGATACTGAAGAAATGTATGTGAATATATTCTTGTTTTTGCACTAGGACTTTTCATATTGTCACATTCTGATTGGAAATTATTGGTCTTAGTTTAGATGACAATATTTTAGTAATTCTGAGGAAAATGCACTAGCTAATCTTGAACTGGAGGATGATGGTCAAGAACAAGGACAGGGACATTGATTCCTCTAGGCTCAGACCCTTGCAGCATGGAATATATGCAGAGGACAGCAAAAGGAGGTTTGTGAACTGCTATCTTCAGTAAGGTGGGGAAAGTTTATGACTATTCACGTTTGTGTCCACTCAATCTCACAGATACTCTGGGCCTTGTGAGGGCAACTGCTGAAGGTGGACATGCGGTCCATCTGCTTCTCTCAAAACTGGGGCTGGACAATAGGCAGTGTATCAGCTCAGCCAAAGACATTGGCAAACCATCAGTCTGCTGAGGCAAGATGACATCATCATACCACTTTGGTTTCTTGTGATGGTTAAGGTGGAAAAAAGAATCTGTCAGAGAGATGTTATGTCATCCAAATATTCCTATGGCAGGTCAACACAAGTAGAGGAGTGCTCTACAAGGCTTACATTTGGACTATTGCAAACCAGCAAGCTTAGCATTGTATCCTTGGACTGCAGCTGGAGTAATCCCTCCAGGGTTCTGTTCTGAATCTAGCAAAGGAAAGTCCTAAATTTAAAGGTTTTCTCTCATTCAGGCCTGTATTAATCAACATCTTGTAATTCTGGACTTAGTTTGATAGGGCCCATATGAAGAATGATTTAGAGGCCATTCCTATTTTCTCTTACTATTCTTTTTTTTTTTTTGTGAGTCTCTTACTATTCTTTTTTTTTTTGTGAGAATGGATAGTTCACAAAACAGATTAGACATATTTCAAACTAACCCAAAAAGCCAACATACGTGTTGTTACACATGTTCTGCATGTTCTTCCTTAAGTACCTAGAAAATTATAACTGTAACCTACATCCTTTCAAAATATAACAAATATTGAAATGAAGCAAACTTAAAAAGGCAAAAATGCTCTTATTTATTCATACTAATTGTTTAGGCAATGGGGTTTGGTCCAGAAAACTCTGTAAAGAAAAATAATTTTCATCTGGAGGCAAATGTTGCCCAACTGCCAGGTCCCATTCTTTCTCTACCTGCGGACTAGTTGTAGTATCCTAACACAGTAAGCCCTTGTGAAATAAAAATGTAGCAACAGCTGTCCTTGAATGTGCATAAAATTTTTTGTTTTCAGTCTAAAGGGTTTGACTACTGCTGTGCTTAATATTATAAGGATATATTACATTTTCTGTCTCACCAGGTTCAGAATTAGTGTTAAAAACAAGGCCTGAAGGCTCTATTAAGATCTGTATTTACATCATTTGAAGACACATGTTTAGAAGCATCTATCTAAACATGTCTAAAACAATCTGCACCGAGACTTTTACATTTAGGTCATGTGGTTTTCTAAAATTTATCTTCACAGCCTACAGGAACTGCCTTTGATTGTCCTGATTACATGTCTGCAATGATCAGAGACACTATTTTCTGATTTTAAAGAGGTAACAAAGAAAAAGAAGGAGAGGAATAATTGCCAGACATAATGCTGAAGGCACAATAATTGAAAGGAAGAGTAGTATTTCTTAGCATATTGCAAACTGAATGGAGGGTTTGCAGTTTAAAGGAGAGGTTACAGGGTCTATTGCACAAGAAAATTTCAATTCAGGGCCACTAGTAGCCACCTGCAGTAAGGAAGATGCTGATGAAGAAGAGGAAACGAGTAGTATGATGCACAGATAATAGGCCTTGTAAGGAAAGAATTTAATAAAGCAGCAGCTGGAGAGACATCCTAGCACTGCAGCAGTCTTTGCTAGGTTGGTGCTGCTGTTCTTCTCATTTCTATTGAAAAGATCACCAAGAGACTAAGTAGTACTCAGGAAAATTAGATTGATTTTCACCTTATAATAGGAAATGGGCTTTTTTTGTTCAATAGAAAGTAACTGAAAAATCTAATTGTTATTAAGGGGTTTGTGCACATCTTCTTTCATCAAACAAATCTCCAATGAGCCTTTTTTGCTGAGAATTTAGGGCAACAGTTATCTGGTTATATCTCAGGGAAATTTCTGGATTGGCAGTCATGAAGAATTGTGAGGGGCAGGTAAAAACTTCTCCAGTTCAGAGCAAAGATTCGTAATCTCCTCATAATGACTGATCTGTAGGAGCTATGTATAAGTAGGCATAAAATTATTTACAGGCAAATGATTTATCCTGAATGTTATTGACACTAACCAACCACAGACAAATGACAGTATGTGAAGATCCAGCCATTACCAAAGAGCTCAGAGCCAATTAGTTAATCCAAGTCGATGGTTCTTGAAATGAGGCATATGAAGTGTTTTAAAATTCAGATCTTCAAAATGTTATTAAAAGTGAGTAAAGCTCCACTGAAATGGATGGAGCTGCTCACACATGTATGCAAAAAGATGGATTTCTGACCTTAAATGCTTGGCATAACTACTGAAAGTTCAGGGGTGCATCTGTATCAAGGCCCAAAGCGCAGGTCAGGGGCACACACTGAAATCATCTGTGACACTCTGTAAGCCCTGGTTGACCTTAAGTGAAATATTTTAAGTAATTGAACTTCATGTTTCTTTGCTTCATAGAACTGATCACATCACGTACTTATAAACGTATTTCAGTGGCACAGTATCCAAAACCAAACCAGCCAATCAGCCCTGCAATAAACAGGAGAGCTTTGTATCTTAGGGTGAAAGAGAGCAGAGAAATTATTTCCTGAGATAACAACAAGGAAGAAGTGAATGACAGAATTTTTCCATCAAGAAGTTGTTGACAGTTCGAGGAAGGCAAGTAATTCAATGACTAAGTGAGAAGTCTGTTATTTTGTTGCATATTATTTGGAAAGTGTGATTTTTATTTTTATACTTTCTTTGTAATAGCAGAGGAGAAAGGATAACTAACATCATAGAAGGGGAAAATGTCTCTCAGTTAGGCTTTGAAATATATGAAAGATGTCATCTCAGATAAAGATTCCTAATGAAGGAACTGAGAATACTTAAAGGGCTGGAAAACACACAAAAAAAGAGCATAGACTTGTGTCATTGCATGAATAAATGCTTCTATATCTTTTGTTTCAAGTGTGACCCTTGGATAATCAGTCATGGTAAGACCATGCAAGTTTCAGTGTAAGATGAGCAGCTCCTCATCAGAAAACACTTGGAGAGAGAGAAAATATCCTCCATATGTACCTCAAAGAGGAGAAAATTATTTCTAAATTTAATCCTAATTAGATAATGTGAAATTCCATTTTTTTTTTAAATATTATTTCTTTTTTTTTGTGTACAAGCATGGATAATGGACAGGAAGCATTATTTTGGCTACCACAGTCTGACAAATTTGATTCCTCATGGCATATATTATCATAGCTCTGTTAAAATCAGTGAAGTTATGGCAAAATACCACTGTTATTCAATCAATGCAAAGTGACAGTGTTTTCAACAGTCTGGAAGGTGATTGTGCCACGACTCTCCTATACACAGCTTCGCTAACATAAGCCATCTCATATGTTGGGCCATCCTCTTCTTTTTGTATAGTCAAGCAAGCAAGCAAGGACAGCAAACATAACCCTCACTTCATCCAGACAGCTGACAATAGAAGAAGTTTTTCACTTGAGTCATAGCTGTTTACAAAATGTTTTGTTCAGATCTGACTGTCAGGGAAATTCTTTAAGGAAGTTCCTACATGGAACTGACACATCACGCAGATGACTAAGTTATTAAAATATCACTCTTCCTTTTCAACAAACAGTGTGGTACCACGTACAAAGTCATCTGGATGACCCAAAAAATAAGATTTTAGAAAGACCAGGGCATCTTTATTTAGAGCAGAGGCATTAGCTCTGGTATTCTGGCTAAAGTGAACTCTGATGTAGAAAAGACTTTCGAGGTTTAAAATACGTGATCAGAGTCTGGCATTTCACCTTCTTTTTCTCTCCTATCTGTGTCAAACAGTTCTTGTTCTAAGTTGTTTATGGAAGTGTTGTCTTTCAGGTATATCATGATGCTTAAACTAGAAATTCTTAGTCATCAGCATGAATCTATTTAATTGCCAGTATTTATTCATAACATACAGACATGCCTGTTTGCAGATATAACTCCTCATTTTCTTCACACAAAAATGGACGTCAAATCTTGGAGGTCAAATCTTGGCTCTCCTTAGCAATACCACATGTAGAAAATACAACTATATAAATTTTTTGCAATTTCAGGAGGTTTTGTTTCTGTCATATGTTTAACTTTTGCTGGGGATCAATATGGAAAATAAAAGTCTTGAAATAAAAATCAAAATCTGTGGTTATAATTATTATTTAGTAAAATAATTAATAATGACTGATCACGAGCTCTTTCATTTTACAAATATTTTTAAAGTTTTTTTAAAAACTAAGGTTACATTAGAAATGCATTGAAGCTTTCCCTCTAAGTTAAGCATGACAAGCACAGAAATAATTTTCTGGCTTAATGTAGCATAAAAATTGTTAAGATGTTTCTGACCCTTCTAATTTAAAACCTTTTCCTGCAACTCATCCTGCTGCAAATAGTTTCATTACCTTCAATTTCTTTTGGAAGTTGGAGACAACTTGTGACTGAGACTGCAAAGGTTGATTCATTGCTTATTGGGCAAGTAAAACATGAACATCTTTACCATATTACAGAGTTTAGGCAAAGTGAATACAGAAAGGATAACTTTAACTCTCAAAATGAGTGCTGGCTTACAAATCCTTCCAAAGGACTTATTTTCATGGACCAACGTTTTCCAAAAATCAAGCTCAATTAAGATGTCTCAAAATCCTTTCAAAATCCTTGGCTAGTGAAATTCAAGATACAGTGTTGTATCTTGTTTACACATTTTCTATTCTGCTGTTCTAAATGTCAAATTGACCTTGTTTCTCAGTGTCCTGTTTCATTGATTAGTAACATTTATACTAAAGCTGTTACAGTATTTTGGGACCAGTATCCCAGGTTTGAGTTCGGGGTGCTATTGATCTTTCCAAATCTCAAATCGTGACAAGATACATTTTTGGTGGATGCTATGTTTTGGACTTCCCTTTGTCTGTGTGTCTGGTTTTCTAAAGGCTATAGTGGGGTTTTTACTATGCACAAAACTAAAAGGTTGCTGGGTTCTTTTCCCACATAGCATTTATTAGCATAGTATTAAACATGGTAAAACAATCAGAGAGAAGAAACCTCAACGTGTTTTTTTTCCTGCAGTTTCTCCAAAAAAATTCAGTACTCATAAACATTGAAGTAAAACTTATTTCTTGACCCCTAAAGGAATGATCTCCAAGACCTGAAGCTCACTCCTTCCATCCCAAAGGAGGTGCAAACATCTTTCAGGGTAAGTGTAAAACCCCAGCACATATGTGAGGAAAAGTTTCTTTCTCTGCAGATTGTTTTTTACATGTAAGACTTATCCTCCTTTCCTAAATTGCCAAAAGAAATCCCTACTTCTGCAGGATCCTAAGTGATGATAACAAGAACAGGGAGAAAGTGTATAGCATATATTGTCTAATATTTTTGTTAAATGTGTCACTTAAGAGGAAACAAAGGAAGTGGAAGCAATCTTTGGTAAATTCTTTTTCAGACATGTATTTGCACCAGAGAGGCCAACGTTGCATTCCCTTAGGTATGAAAAGTGCTAGAATAAAGTCCGAGCGCTTCTCTCTCTGACAGTCAAACACAGCTGCATGAGCTGGAAAAGCATTGTGTAGGCTATAAAATGGAATGTACAAATAATCACACTTTGCTTTCCAAAATCCTCTCTCCTCCACATTAAACGTCAAGCAGAACAGCTCTTTCATTTCCTAGTGCTCACAGCTAAGGACATGCATGGTAATCTTCCTCAACACTGAGCAGTATTACTAAAAACACGTTATTCATACTTAAGCACTGGGGCCTTATAGAGCAGCTGCTCTGTAAGTTCACTGAAGGAAGGTGATTGAGTCCTTATATGACCACTGTATGATATGTAGACCTCTGAGTGCTCTCTTGGTGTTCTGAATTTGAGGTGTCAGTGATTAAAAGTCAGTGTGAGATGAATATCTGCAGCTCAGCACTGATGTGACACAGTAGTTATTCCTACTGTCATCAAGAAAATGCCAAAAGAACTGGGGGCTAGTCCTACTGTCATCAAAAGATCTGGGGGCCCTTTGGCATATCAGGAGCCCTTTAATCTGGTGTAAAATCATGTTTGTTTTCTCATGCCTATCGTTACCTCCTTTCTGCTTTCCCATTTTCTACTATTTCTCTCCTTTCCTGGTTTTTCTGCCTCTTGAGCCTGCTTTTTTTTCTTGTATTGTTGTCTCAGTCTTGTGCTGGTGATCCTTCTTCCCTTTGTCTGTTTTAGCTCCCCACTCTCTTAGCACTGAAGGATGCCTTGCAGTTGATATTATTATGAGATTAGTAATGCTCCCAAGACAGCATGGAGCATGCCACACTTAGCTAATCCAGTCCTTTTCCTGCTCAATGTGGATGACTTCAGAATAAACAGAGCTGAGAGAGGCTCCAATGAGGGTAGTGTAATAATCCATTTCCATATGGGATATAAAGTCTTTTTTTTAAAGAGGGCTATTATTTTTCCATTTTATTGTTTTTTCCTTTCCCATCCTACCCTGCCGCAAGGCACACAGGTGCAGATCTGCCCTGTATTCTGGAGAGGGCATGTTTTTACAGTCTAGGTGGACTTTAAAATTACCCCATGTGCCATTCCATCATGCCTGTAACACTGCGTGGATGATATATATGTTATATACCCAGAGGTGGCAGTATAATTGTCATGGCATGATTTCCTTGGTGTCTTGTAACAGCTGTGTCAGGCAGCAACTGTGACTGCACAGGCGTCCCTCAGAAATGAAATCTTTAGGTCTCCATTGTACGTAAAATCCCTGGGGGAGAAATTCAAGCAAACTGATCTGCTGCTCTCTTTGACCAAAGACATGAAAGCTGAAAGGGCTGACTCAACACAACTTTCTTAGTGAGCTCAGGTAAAGCAGAATCTGCATTTAAGCCTAAGAATGAAAAAAATATACGGAGAAGGAAGAAGGGACTGAGGGGCGCTGAAAGCAAAGCAGTGACAGAAGAGATTGCCATTCTGGAAGAGAGTAACAGATTTTACTTTATTTCTGTGCATGGTCTCACTTCTGCATCTAAGAACCTCACTATGCCCTTTAATAAGACTAATGCCATGGTAAAGAGGGATGTACAGCTGAACCTTAGATAAATCCATTGTCCTTCTTTCCCCAATCTGTTCTCCCTGAAATTCCATGTTGCTATGCAACTGCTCTACAACAGCTTAATTTTCTGCATTTTCCTTATAAGTAATTGCAAAAAAGCAGTTTCTTCACTTCCAGGTTTGAAGAAAGTACACATTCCTAAAAGCAACACTCTTTTATTTGACTCGATGTAGAAAATTGATATAAGTAAACCTGAATATAGAATCACAAGCGAAATCGACCAGTGCTGCATTGTTGCCATACTTACCTCTGCATTTATTTTAGTGACTTCAACTGCTTACCAGTAGCATTTATGTCTTTGACAGATACATCTGTAATAGGACACTGTTTTATATGAAACAATTTACCTTCCTACATCACATATCACACTGTAACTCTTTTAGTTAATGACAACACATCTACAGCAATCTTTTTGGCCTGAAAGGGAAAAAAAGCATAAGTAATACATGTAACTTGAGAAGTGCCTCAGTTGCTGGGATTCAAATTGATACAGTTCTAAAGAGAGCTTGATGTTTCTGAGAATGCAGCAAGTTCCTTCTGGAAAACAATGGCAACTGGCACCATGCTCCTTAGATGTGGGGTTTTTTTGGAGGTGGTATTGGTGCTGATGTTACATTGTATTTAACATACAACTGTATTTGTTATCTCTAAAAATACAGTTATTTGGCATATCCCTTTACTTGTGCCTGCATCACTCCCTCTTGCCATTTGAAATAAGCTTCAAGTATTTACAATTGATGCACCCGTTTAAGAGGTAAACTTTAAAAATAAATGTGGTTTTCCTTCATAATATTCCATTCAGGCTAAAGGTTCAATTTCCACAACACACCACAATACTGAATGGGTTTTTTTTGACCATCTTCAGTGCTGTTTTAGTGTTTTCTAACAAAACAGACCTGAGTGTAGGTCAAGCTTCCCCATAGTGCAGGAGAATTCTAGAGGCCTCTGATTATCCATCCTATTTATTAAGCCTTATAATTTCCATGGGCTTTCAGACACTTCACTTTTATGTATTGTTTTTGCAATAGAGCACCCTACCTATTTCCCAGAAAACATTTTTTATGTTGTCCATCCATTAAAGGGGAAGTTTGTTTTCTCATTAACTCCTAAAGCAGGCAGAACTAATCAGCTATGAATTTTTATCCCACTGATCAATGTCATCTATAAGTTATGTTGTAAGGCTAATTTTTTATTTCTGCATTAGAGAACTATAGAAACAATGCAGGTCAAGGACAAAGACATATTCTATGTAAGCAGACAGATTCCTGCCAGCATAATCTGTAAGTGGAAAGTTAACACTTGGCTTTTTCAAACAAGTTCTAACCTGACAACAGCAATAAGCTTCTCAGAACTGGGTCAGACAGACTGAAGGCTCAAAATGATCTCACAGTGATCTGTGAAGTGTAAAGACAAAAGGCTCACCCTCATGCAAACACAGGAGTGAGTCCAGTTAGACAAAAGGCTCACCCTCATGCAAACACAGGAGTGAGTCCAGTTACCTCTCTACTCTTCCTCTTTCCCCTACCATCACCTAGAACAGTTGTAAAGGGGATTATTTTGATTCAGTTTTATCCATGTGCCTTGTTGTCAGTCTGCTTGCTGTCAACGTTGCAAGTGTGAAGGAACTTGTATTGCTCCTTGTCTGGATGGGTGGTGACTCTTAGGATGAGAAAAGCCATTGGAGTGGCTGTTCTGGGGTTGGAAGTGTGATACCAGCATATTTAAACATGACTCTCCTGCAAGATGAATCACTTTATCAGCCTGTTTAGACATGAGTCACAGAGGCTCATGAAAGGGTTCCAACAGTTTTTTGTTGCTTTAATAAATTGCCTGTTGTAAACTATTTCATATTCCTGATTTGTACCTTTTTTAATTTCTCAGGAGCAATCTTAGCAAGGAAATGCCCTGCAACAATAAAAGGTTGCAAAATATCTCTTGGGCACTTTTTGTTCCAGGATCTTCAGCAATGGTTGATCTACAGCAGAAGAAGTAAAGCCAGGGGACCGCATCAACCTTGTAAGAAATTCAAGGGGTTTTTTTGTTGTGGAGGTGTCCATGAAAGGTTAAGTGGTCCACATTGAAAAGGAAATAGAGCAATGCTGATGGGACTGAGAGAAAGCAAGGAAAAAGGTTCAGGATGTATGTGGTGATTTCATGGAGCAAGAGTACAATGCTGCCTCTGCACAATGAACAATATGGGGAAAACTGAGCAGAAACGTCCCTTTCTTTCTTCTTTGATTTAGCCCTGTGGGAACTTCTTGAGGCTACGTTCTGTGTGTGGTCCATAACTCTACCTCAGTGACTCCAGGCTGTGTTGGAGCTGGAGGGTGTGGGCGGCTTCAGAACCAGCCTTTCCACAGGTCTGCTCGGCAGGAAGGATTTGGCAATGACAGGTAACACCACCCCAGAAGGCCGATGGAGCTTGGTAGTTGCCCTGCAGTCCCTCCTTTCCCATGGTAAATGGATCTTCCTGTTGGGATACATGCACTTGAGACCAGCTGAAAAGGGTTTTTATGTATTAGTTGACTTTTATGCTGTTTGTGTGAAAACATGCTAGCCAATGGCAAGCCGTGACTAATGCCCAGGATATGTGATGTTCATAACCGGGTATTTGCACAGGGCTACTGCCCTTGAAGTGGCAACTGGCTGGCTCTGCTGCCTGCCAGACTGCACAGAAAGGAGCCCTTGTTTGGGTACCTCAGCTACTGGATCCACAGGTCACACCCTACACAATCACCAGCTGGTTTGTGACGATAAACCAAACTAGCGCCAAACACTGCTGTGTGCAAAGGCAGGTGTGCACCTGCCTGGTATGCTTGTGTGCAGCTTGTGTTTATGCAGAAATATGGGCTTACAGGAGGTTTGGGGTGCTTTCAGGCCTTTCTACTGGCTGTTATGGGAACAATACTCTGCAAACACCTGTAGGAGCAGAAAGTTCTCAGAGGTGCTGCTGGCTGACAGATATCCTCTGGTGCTCAGCATAGTAAAAATTTATTTTTCTCTGTGATTCTTGCAATGATGTAGCTGGAATGCTCTAATACAGCTTGTCATCTCTTTAATCAGATAGTTTTAAATTGAAGAGATAATTCAAGTTCAAAAAACGGTTTAGCTTATATGTTTTTAATTATTTGTTCAGCAAACACTTTTATTTCCACGGCCCTGTAAATTAATGAACAATCAATTTAACTGCTGCTTCCCCCTTGTTATTTTAAGAAATACTTTTAATATGTTACCCATTTGTAGCCATAAGCCATAAATATTTCCTTTAAAGGCTTGAACTGGAGAGTAAATACTTTAGGTTTACTTTCCAAACTAAAGCAAATGCTTTAAATGCACTTGCATTCTCATGTGCTATCCTACAAAATGCTCTCTATCACTAGATAAAGCTGGCTTTTTCAGCACACTTGAGTCTTACTGCAGCTTGGGGGCTGAAACTTTCTATTGAACTCAGGAGCTTTTTTTTTTCTTTTTCTCTCTCTGTGGGACTCACAATAAAGTGCTAGAGTCATCTGCAACTCTGGCAATATCTGTGTTTCCCTGCTGGCTAGTGTGAAAGTCTGGCTCCACTTAGGCCACATAAGCTCCACATTTTGTGCCCTGCTACTAAAACTGGACTAAAACACTTTTTTCCTGATTTGTCCCTACCTCTCCCACCATGTAGGGTGACAAGAGACTATCAGCTTAATATCTAAAGGAGAGGGATTTATTTTGTGCATGGATCAGCTAAACATGATTTGCTTAGATGATGGTTATCCCAAGTGGGCATATTTCAGTTGGCTGTGCTTTGCCTGGAATAAAACCAATTGGATCCATAGCTGTGACAGTACTCAAGGATTAAAATGACATCCTGTGGTTTTAGCATCTGTGCTCTGAAAAGAGATACAGAAGTATACATTTTAAATGTATAATCAAGGAATGGGAAAAGATTACAAGCAATACCTGCCCTCTGTAATCAGCTTTGAAAACAACAATCATAAATCTCACTTGCTTGATTATTTTATGGGGTCTATTGAGCAAAATAGTAAGATGCACCTGTAAACAACTGAAAATATAAAACTTCAAATAATCTTACCTTCAAGAAGTGGGAGCAGCTAAACACTTTGTCTTATGCCTCCTCACCTTTGATTTACCCGCTTTCCATTCATGTACCACTTTTCTGCTCTCTGTGTCCTGACATAAATAATATCTTGCTGGTGAGGCAAAATTAGGATTTTGTGAAGCTTTGGCTGGCTGGCCTGAGTGAGGCTGTGCCTATGTTCTCTGCTTTGTCAGATGGTAGGCCACTTTGAACTGTTTCTGAGGTCCAGACACCTGTCTCCTGAGCACTAGTTCTCCCTTAAAAATTCAAATATACTGGGAAAATATATTCTCATCTTATTTACTGTCTCCATATCCGTTAGGAAGTATTTGAGAGTCTCAAACACCACAGCCTTAATACTGCAATTGCCACTTGGTTGTTTTTGTAGAGAGAGGCAAAGACTTCATACTCACTTAGCAAAGAGAAACACTTGTAGTTATCAAGACCATACTTAGGCCAATATAGTTACATCAAAGTTATATCTTAGCTATATCAAACATGAGTCTGCAAGGAGAAAAACGGTATTTTCCCTTGATTTACTAGCCTAATCCATTCTGTATTTGTAGTGTCTTTGAGTAGTTTTCTAATAGTCCTTAGAAGTCCCATTCAAGGAAGACAGAGAATGCCAGACAGTTAAGAACAAAATTAGTTCGTATTGCATACACAGCAATAATTTAATACATTTTTCTGAATTCTTTATGTAATCTAGATAATGGAAATATTATTCCATTCTTGTGTTTTTGTAGATGAATGTGCTAACAATAATATTCTTTCCTGTTTTAAAGAATATCAATGGACAAAAATAGACCATGGTGTGCAAATACAACATGTGCAAATAACATGTGTATTTTCATGTTATTCAGGGTTAGCTCATTGTCCATGCTCCAGATGTGAAACAAAACTGCAGGATTACTGTGGGAATTGGAACTACATTACCACCAGAACAAAATGGTTGGGAAAAAAAATATTACTGTGACAAACATAATATTTAATGGCTTTAACTTAGATCCCAAAATCACTTTCTACTTGTCCTTCACCAGGAACAGGAAGGAAGGAAAATCTGTGTTCAGCAAGAAGCAGTCTGCTGGGCCTTAATGCACTGTGCTTGGAGACTAATCCTGGGCCAATTTTTGGAGTCTTGATCTCATAATTTTTAAAAGTCACTAGATTTTTCTTAGGCTGTAAAATCACAGTTTTTGCCATCATTTGGTTATAAAATGGCTCACAAGGAGCATAGTTAAAATCCAATGCAGAGTTTTTGAAAGAAGCATGCCTAGTCCAAATTCTGGTCATGGAAGAAATTCCAAAAATGGCCATGGTTTTGGTTTTGTTATGAAATCCTTTGAACTATCTTACAACTCTATTTTGGTAATTTTTGACCATCTTGAATAATTTCAGGGCTATTTTCTTCCTGAAGACAGCAATTTTTCTTATTATGTTAAAAGACTGACACAGTAAGAGATGTATTTAAAGTATATTTCATTATTAATGCATAAACTGAACCCCAAGTCCTTTACTAACAACTCAACTAAGTATTTGCCATTAAACATTTGAATATCCCTCCCATAGTGCATGGTCATTGACATTAAACACAACAAATGTGCTGGACATGAACTAAAGAAGTTGAAATGAACTTCCCCTGAAACAGCATTTACTAGATCTGGCCATAGTATATGGGTTTCTGTCCACGGGTAGGAGAGAGGGGGGATTAGTCTGTTGGTCTGTCTTCCTTTTGACTGCATATATTTTCAGCAAGCTTAATATACATATCATTATTTTAACAGTAACTTATGTTCTGATTCAAAACCAAAAATTAAATTTGATACCTTCACGGGTACGCTTACAGTTAGGTAAACATGTATGCTTCACAAAAACAAAAACCTGCAAAACAACCTTCAAATTATTATTTAAAAAATAGTCAACCAAAAAATGTCCTTTGGTTTATAACTTGGTTTTGAAATAATTTACAAAGCCATGGTTAAAGTCCCGCTAGACAAGTTATAGAGCTCTACACTATTAAATACACTTATTCTAAACTGAATTAGCTTGTCCTTCAGGGCAATGGCACAATAGTAAAGGCAATGCCGAAAAATCACACGCTTGCAGAATATTTACTTGGAAATGAGGAGCACTGAAAGCCAACGTCAGTGGCTTCAAGATCCTGTTTCACCAACCCCACGATTCCAGGTAGTGGGAAGCACACCTGGACAGGTTTCCCGAGGCATAATGTGAGCAATATTATTCAGGGAGTGGGAAAGGCTTATACTCATATGGTTGCACAGTTCAAAAAGTGTTTAGTATTTGCTTTTTTTTTCTATCTTTTTTTTTTTTCTTAAAGAGTGTAACTTCGTTCACTGTGTGAAGAGGCAACTGGATGCATCACAGTAACAGCTCATTTCCTTTTAATAGAATGACATGGCACAGCAGTTCCCAAGCTGTAATATGTTGATTAGGGTTGTGTGTAAACTGCAATCAGGTGATAGCTGAACTGGTTTGAAAGTATAAAATCAGAGGAGGAATACATTTAAAATGCATGATTAAGAAAGCTGGTATTACCAGGTGTCTGAGCCTCAAGTGCAGTGTGTGCTGTGAGCGATTCGAGAACTATTGATAAATTTCAAACTGGAGAAAAGGAGCCAAGTTGGTGCTTCTCTCCTTGGCTGTACAGTGCTGAGCACTGCACATAATAAATAATAGATCTTTCTACAGACAGTTAACTTATCTTTAATCACCATGAGGGCTGCGGTTGATGTGTTTGAATCCCAGTTCAAGCATTTGCAGCTGCTCTGACATGTATTTCTTTGTGTCCTTGGAAGCCAGCCATCACTTCCCCAAAGAGCAGTCCTTATTTTTTCTCTTTCCATGCTTTCCCCTTGCTTGGGCTCTAAGGGGAAAGTTTCAGTGTAGTTTTAAAAAAATTACTACATTTGTCTTGAAATATTCCTTCTTAGAGAACCGGCTTTGTAACAAGGCCACTTGAGCACTAGGAAAATCTGCTAGTATTTGGAAAATTTACCTCTGCATATGAGAGCATATCTTCGTGCACGCGTTATTTCAAGATAACAAACTGTGACCTAGAAAAACCAAAGGGTCACTTGAAGCTTGTCTTCATGCTAGCAGAAGTTATTTTATTTTGTTTTTAACTGAGCAATACAAAATTTTAAGAACGTGTATATTGGAAAGCAAACATGACTCTACATCAACATTTCTTCTATAAAAAATGTTACCACCTTTTCCACGAAACATGTCTGTGCTAGTGCACAGCTGGCTGACACTTGTGCTTATCTATGCTGTTGTCAATTTTGATTGTTGGATTAAACTTTGGAAAAGGCAGAGGACAGTGTTTTTATATGCCATTTATATAGGTCAGAAATTATGTACTTTGTGTACTGAATGTCAGAGAAAGAAAAGAATATGAAATTAATTTTGGTAAATACTGTATAAATATCTTGAGTCCTGTATAATCATTCATTAACTTAAACATCCTACAAAATAATATCATTTCATGAGACGAATCAAGTGCTTTATTTCTGAATTAAGTTCTACCATGTATTCAGCTCTTACTTTGGTACCACTTAACTTCAGGTGAAAGAGAACTAAAAAAAAAAAGTCCATGTAAATAGAGAGACAACTTGTTCTTTTATTTTGGGCATGGGCATGTTGGTGCCTCCAAATATATCAGTGACCTGGCCATATATTTGTTGCGTGCAGTATCACTCACTCACCCCAAGTCTCACTGTGAGACATCTCCACAAAGCTCAGAAGGAAATAAGCAACTAAAATAAATTTTCAGAGACTCTGACATTCATAAAATAAGATCTGGTATTGTTTTGCATGTCAACATGTGTGTATGCATTTTATCTCAGACCATCAAGCCAGAACTCTGACAACACTGAGGGTAAGAGGAAAGTACACACGTATTATTGTTACAGAGAATGCAGCTGAGGAAAGACTTCCATTAAAGCTCATTTGGCTGGAGAACACCTAAAGACACACTTCTGAAGATCTCATTAACATGACCCAGTTGAATTACAATGCATGTAAGGAGTTTGACATTTAGATGTGCAGGGAAGCATGTACCTTAATATGATACAAAACTGGCCATCAAATCTACAACGGTGGGGCTAGCTAACACCTACGATTTCCTTTAGGCCATTGATAGCAACTGTTTTTTGTAAGCAGAGTGGAAATAATGCCTTGCTAAAGCTTCAGTGAATACAGTATTTTTGTCTGCTTCCCACTATGAGCAACTGTATTATATGAATGAGTTATAAATTCTTAATTTACATTGTGCAATGTATGCAGTTATACAGGTTTTCCTGTGTTTCATCACAGAGTTGGTTTCTTTATATCCTATCTGGTGCTGAAGCTGTTGCTTGTTGCCCTGATAATGTGCTTTCAGCTTGTTTGGAAGCAGGAGGTCTTACTGAAATAAGAAGTAATTTTATTCTTGATATGTCCTCTCAGCAGAAGCATATGGCAATTATTCAGACTCGCAAATAGCAGTTTTTTACTTGGATCAGCCAGTGCTTATGTCATTTCTGGACATCAGTTTCTGAATAAATATATTTTCCTGTTACAAGAATGCACTTGTACAATTAAAGTCAGGGACTTAAGGCTGATCTGTTCCTATCAGTGGGACGAGTGGCTGTATTTGGGTTCTCTGATGACCCAGAATCTGTCTCAGGCTGGAACTGCAGATGGGACAATGGACTGGTCGATTTGCTCTGGAGATCTGGTCGTTCATGTTAGTGGAGCTACAATGTACAGTTTTTAAACTTCTTTTCTCTGTGCAGTATAATGGAAGAGCTTAGCTTTTACATTATTTCTGGAGCTTCTTCCCACGAAGATGTTTTCCTTCTTGACCTGAATCAGTGGGAAGGATCAGCACTCCAGTAAATCTCTCTCCATATGACCCTACGGTGTAGGTTCCACACAGCACTGTGATGTGCATTCAGGTTTTACAGTCATGAGAACGTGAACTCAGTTCCCTCGGGACATACAAGGTATAAACAACACTTTATGTCTTTCAACACTTTCTCAGTATTTCCTCACCTCCAGAAGCTCCACCTAGAACTGAAGTCAGAATCACATGGGAGGATGAAATTACGTATGATACTGCAGACAAATATGCATTTGGGGAGGAAGGTAAATGCTTTTACTTCCCTCCTCTCATATTTCCATGGCGTGCCCTTCCTCTTGCAGCCTACCTGTGTCCAGCACGAGGCTGATATAAGCACTGGTAACTAAATAAGTCTTGAAGAGATGAAGGCCGTCCTTTCCCCAGAAAACATTTGATCTTTGGGTTGCCTAAGATGCCATGCTGGCTTGTGAGAAACTCCCTCCTCCATCTGGCTCTATGTAGCTCTTCTCTCCCTGCTCAAATGCCCCCCATGGCTCAGATACAAAAACTGGTATAACAATAAACTTCCACTGTTTGCAATTCAAATGATTCCAAAGGCTACTTCGTTGCCATAAAAGAATTTGGAGATTTTTAGCCTTCCAGGATATTCCTATCCTTCTAGCAGAAGTCAGCTCTGTTCTCACAATCGCCTTGTTTCATGCCATTAATGAGGGACAAATGGTCAAGGCAGGGCTGTGAGCTGGTAACCGCTCCCTTGTCTCAAAGCATGTCTTTGTGCCCGCGGCAACTGAACATGTAAGGACAGCGACAGAGGAGTGCCGGGTACTTAGTGCAAGCTTGGGCTGATTTTCATTACTTTGAGCAGTGTTGTCCTGGTTTACTTTGGAGATGAGTGGATGTTTAAGGCTTAAACAAAAGGCACTGCAGTAATCTTTAATTTTCCTAGAATTGGAGTGAATGAGTTTCGCACTGTTATTACCTTGCTGATTCTTTAGTGTGTAAACTGTACTCACAGTAACAATGGCAACACTTGTTAAAGAAAGGGTACAAATTTGGCACCCAGAGTTACCAGTCATTTCTGAAAATTGTCATAAAAAGTTCACAATATATTTCTTAAAATAGGGAAAACAACTCAGAATGTACTACAGGTACCACTTGATGACTACCCATTAAACATGGAATGCAATTTAAAGATGATAATAAAATAGGATGAGAAAAGAATGAAAATTAATTTTATCATAAAAATGATTAAAAAATTATATGTTAGGCTTTCTCTCTGCTTTTGTTCAACTAAGTACAGTTAATAACAAAACTAAGATGCTAATAAGGATTGAATGTGAAACAATTTATTATAAAAATATTTTTCAATAATAGATGACGCTTATGTGTTCTTGCAAAACAAAATAATTTACGTGTGATTGACAACTTCCACCAACATATATTAAACCTAAGTGTAATTTAGAAAGAGCATTCTCATGCTTTTTAAGTTCTGTCAGTTGGCATCTTTTGCTTTTTAGAATTCCTAAAGAAAGAGAACATGTACACATTTAGTAAGCAAAAAAGGAAAACAAAGTTATGATCTTTATTTCCAAGCAAGGAAATGTATGTGTATATGTAAAATGCAGAAGAGATGATCTCATAGAAAGAAGTCCTATTTCTGTTAGTGCCTTATCATAGTTTTTTACTTTGTTTGTTGAATCTGGCCAGTTCTATTGTTCCCCCTAAAAATGACAGATAACAGAATGTACAGTGAGTGAATTGTGTGTTGCTCCATGCATTATCATATGACATGGTCTGCTTCTGAGCTCTGTAACATCTACTCTTTGACTTGGATTCCAAATTTGTTAGGGGGTTTAAGCACCTATTATAGGCAATGGAACATTCTCCCTCCCCTTTCTTCAATGCACATTATGCATAAGTATAAATATATATATAGGGCTCCCTATGTGGAAAATTGTTTACTTTTTTTTTTTTTTTAAATTGAGCTAGTGTGTAGAATTGCTGTGCTGGAGTGTCTGTGCCCTTTTACAGGGCTTCCCAGAAGCATAGTCAATAGCTCACAGTTCCACACCATACGCTCTCTTCATTTGCCCATAGAAAGGGAGACCCTACAGTGGTCAATGCTCTACAAATGCCTAAAAAAATTAGGCAAATATAGAATGGAGAATACATTAAAGCAGCCTCAGGCAGCACTACAATATGTTAATGGAATAACTGCACAGTACAGTGACCAAGAAAAACAAGATATTTAAGGAGGTCAGGCAGCACGAACATCATAAGGAAGTACTGTAAAGTCCAAGGGACAGCTTTTTCACTAGAGGTGAATTACTTATACAATGTTCCTGCAGGAGAAACTCATGTAAGCTATAGGGCCCACATTACTGTCCTAAGAAAATCCTATGAAATTGGAGATTGGACATTTGCATAAAGAGGAGGTTTCCCTTATCTCACATTTACTGTGACTCAAGAGTTTCTGGGAGATGATGAGTAAACCAGCTTGCCAATGTAACCTTGCTTTCAAGTCCATTCAGAGTTCCTCTCTGGGAATGTTCTGATCAGTTTGATCCCAATCAGTATTCAAGAGTGGAAAGTGAGAGAAGATAAAGCTATCTGCTTTTTAAAATCCCTGTTGTGAGAGAGGATCTATATCTAGATACTTGAGTGACAGCTGCTACCTGACTTCCCCTGTTAGGAGGTGAAAATTTGATGCTCTTTTTAGCCCAGTCATCCCAAATACAGCCAATATTGTCCATGTTTCTCTTTTTTTGTCATTATTTAATTAAATAACATGTCTGAGAAAAATGCAACTCTTTAAATAGACATTGTCAATTATTTCAATATCTTTCTTGATCATGAAATCCACTTCTTCACATATTTTCATCAGATTTAGGTATTTTCATGGATTTCAGGGGATAGGATTTGTTAGACATTTTTCTGAGTATTTTTTCATATTATGGGGTTTTTTTTTCTTCTCTAGGTCAGAATAGGTATTTTGGAGTTCTTTATTTGGTACTACAAGAAAATGTATCAGTGTAAAAGTAACACACACGTTTATTTTTTTGTCAATAAAATATTTTTCTGTTTTCCTATTGCCCTTTCTTGTTATTCACTTCTTAGGGCTTGGAATCAGATCCTTCCTTTTGAATACATGAATGATTTTAGGCCTAAATTTCATTTTCTTTAAAGTCCCACATTTGGCAGCCAATACTTTGACCATACAAAAGACCCCCCACACAGTCGGATCTTTACAAGACCTCTCACACATCCTCCAAACATGTCTGAAATCCTTAGACTATAATCTTAAATTCTATCTAACTCAATTCATTATTTGTGTTTCTGTTTTCCCCCTAGGCTCCAAATGCAGGCAATGCAAGTAAAATCTCTTCAGACCACAGAAGACCGTTTAGAAAATACAAACACTTCTTTGCACCTCAAGTGCCTAAATCCAGTGTCCTATTTTAAATCGAAGACTGAAGTAAGTGAGTCAGGACTTTATCAATAATTTCGTCATCTCCTAGGCAAACTAACCCGTTTCAGAAGGGGAAACTCATAATAAAAAGGTTACTTGAATTGTTTATATGCCATTAATTTTTTTTGGCAGTTACATTATCAGTAGCAATAGTATCTGACTCTTGCTAGCTCTTTGCTTTAGCTTAGGGCCTTAATTGAATTAAAGAGTACTAAAATGGAAGTTTCAAGGCTCCCCTGTGTGTAACTTCTTCATGCTAGAATGGTGAACAATTAAAGGAATAAGATTTTTTTTTTTTTTTTTTTTAATTCCCAGTTGTATTTATTTGAAATAGATAAGGCAACTCTGATATCCTCTGGATGATAAAACTGTGGTTGATTTTGCCATACAAGCAAAGCAGGTCATTGCCTAGGGAAAATACATGAAGAATTGAACCTTCCATAATTATATTGGGGATTTCTGAGGGAAAGAAAAGGGATTCCTGTTTGTCAAGGTAAAGATGGCTTAAATTCAGTTCCGGACAGACAATCAATTAGAATGGCTTGTTCAGGATCACAGGATCAATCTCCGTCCCCTGAAATGTATAAGACAGATAACAGAGGCATAAGAAGAGGTGGCATTGTAACAGAGTATCTTATGCATCTTTGCTATGCTTGAATTTGAGCTTTTGCTTAAAGCTTTTGTTGATACTTTATACACAAATTTGAGTGTTTGGGGAGGGGAGATGTTGTTTGGTTTCTTTTTTGTGAGATTTGTTGTTTGCTTTGGTTTTTTTTTGTTTTAAAAATACAATATGGCACAATTGGAGACATCTGAAACATTAAAGAAAAAACCATTACCTTTTATGTAGCCTGCTCCACCCTACTGCAATTTGCAGAGTTCAAGGAAGCCATCCTGGGGGAAGGGATTACATTTGTTGTGATCCACCTTTACAGACAGTATATTTAAACCATGCTCTAAAATACAGTTTGGAAAATGGGTCATAAATTCATGTTTGTGCCGTCCTCAGTCCAACTGTTGTGTCTCAGCTGGGAGATACAGAGTTGTGACTTTAATCTATGCAGGATAGGCTTAATCATGGATATATTTAGACAGCCACATTATCAGCTGCAAGGGGGACCTGACTGCTGCTCAGAGCCCAGATCCTCCATTGCACCAGTGCCCTGGCTGGTGTAGCTCTCAAAAGCAGGCAGCAAAAATATTCTGAGGTGACCGACATCCCTCTGTCCTGTCAGTCCTGGGGCTCTCCACAGTGCACCCCACACTGGGACCTCACTCTTACCACTGCAGAGACACACTTTTCTCTGTGATCACAATGCATCAGTAACCTGATTGATGCTCACCATCCTGATGAAGGACCACACATATAATGTGATCCATTCACTAATGCACATACAGCCCATGGGACCAGGATAGAGGGAGTCACACATAGCCCACAGGATCAGGCTTCAGAAACTATATATTGTGGGGTTTGGGTCTTCAGCAACAGAAGTTTCACTCTTTAGATTTGCTTCTCTTGGGCCACAGCACAGGGGCACAGCTTCTGCGTGGGCAGGGCCATGTATTGTAACTCAGCCTAAGGAAGCGCACAGCAGGCTGAAGAAGTGTTAGTTAACTAGGGGTTAAATGGGCATCCTACAGGAACAAAAAGACTCTATCCTGGTTTTTCCTCTGTGCGTGCCTGTGGACAAAGTTTGTGTTATCTAAGCCCTGTGCAGCTCTCCCAGAGGTGGTGGGGTCAGGGGCCTTGGTTATCAGACCAGTGTTCCCTCATCTATCGAAGAGAGACTGTTAGAGCTGGGGCCAAGCAGAAGGCATATGGGAGAGCATGTACAAAACTGAAAGGAGGAGAGGGCTGACTTTATTTTTCTTTTCTTTTTGAAAAAGGCTTTGCTAAGTGGATGTAAAAACAATTACCTATCTTTTATGTGGTCTGGGATTTAAACATGACATACTTAAATAAATCTGAAATGCTTCACTACCTACATTGTCTTTGCTTTCTGTCCTGGTCAGTTGCAGAGTTTTTAAATTTTATTTTTATCAGGGGACATACTTGATTCTCTCGAAAGTACCCTATGAGCATAAAACTGAAAGTAGGAGTGGATTTAGTCCTCTTAAGGAGTAGGACTATTTGTGTTAATAGAATTATCTCAATTTAATACTAAAACTTTAAAGTCTGATAAGTGAACACATTTTCAAAATTCTTTAGAATTTAATACTCTGTTTGCATCTAAATGACAGATATTTGAGGAAAGTATTTGTTGAAATGTGTTTTATCAGTGCTGTAATCCACATGGTAATCTGTAGGGCTTTAAAAATTAACATTTCTTGGATTTCATACCAAAATATGCCATTCAAAACTTAAACTATTTTGGCATAATTTTTTAAAAATAGGCCTTAATTCTTCCAGTATTACTAGAGGGGTTCAAATAATTCAAATCAGCATTGGGATGATATTCATTGCTGTTTGTGTTGCTTGATTTGCAAGGAAGAAACAGTTCATTTAACCAAGCCAGAAATAAAAATAATTCCTCTTACAATGATGTATGTGTCTAATTCACTTTAAAGTGACCCTTCAGTATTCCAATAACTCTGCTAGCTTTTAAACACATTTGTCATGTGTATGGGGTAACAAATGTTCTCCAGTCATAGGACTTAATAACTATTTGCTAAAGGACCACTGAGAAGATACAGTTCCTAACAAGCATTCTCTAGACTCTGCCTCTCCAGAACGCTTGATCTCATACTATGATATTGGTAGGAAGTAACTCAAGTATTTCCCAACATTTTAATGCTTTTACAGTTAAAACTGAGAAAAGAAAACCAAGTATGAGTGTCTTTCAATAGGTCAAAAGCTGCCAGGTAAAAGAAAAGAAAATTGGCTTGGTAAATTTTAAAGGCAAGGTTCCTGAATCATTCAGCACAGTGAAAAACCTTGTAAAATTTTACCCTCTTTCCACAGAATTTCATGGCAAAACTCCATTGACATCAGAAGAAAGCATGTTGGATTTGGGAAGTGTATGCACCAGCAAACAGCTGCCATTAGCCCACAACAATGTGTTGACCTTATGTTTCCAGAAGAGGAAGATATGGATAAATAGGCTGGTCACATTCTTTTCAAAGAGTTAGTGTGACAGAAGTATAAACAATGAAGAAGTTAGTAAAGATAACTGTAAAAATATTTTGAAAGGACTCATGGCAGTTATAAAACAAAAATATTCCACTACCTCTGTTTCATTTGCTTCAGAAATGAGTGCATGTAAAACTCTCCTCCACCCTCCATTAAACAACTGCTTGGTCTCCAATCTTTGGAGTTAATGAGCAACACTACTGCATTTTTATGTGACCATCCATATCTTTATTTTCTACAGGTAATCTTTTATTCATCTGTCTTCATAAAAAAGCGTGTTTACCTTTATCAGGAATAGTAAAACTGCTGTTACCTTTGTCCTAAAACCTCCACTGATGAAATGGGCATTTCTGTGGTCAATGTAACTGCTTTATAGATGGAGTGGGGAAAGTAAAGCAACTTTCTGGCATTTGCAAACACAGAGTCAAATAGATTTGAGATTATTAGATTAAAAATGAAATGAGATCCACAGTTATCTAATGCATTCCAACCTGGTAAAAGGTAAAATTTTCATCTACACCCCAAGAAAGTGGAATTCTTCATATCATCAATCTCCTCAAGGTATTGAGCCCCCACAGATGTTGCGTTAGGCTGACGGTTGTACTCTTCTCTTCAAATCTCAAATGACTGGAGTTTATCCTTGTTGTACTTTTGGCTCTTGGGTGAAATACTGAGTTTAAATCAACAAAGCAGAGAAGTAAGATTTGGTTCCAAGACTCTCTGTTTTGTGCTGAAATCACTGAAGTAATCTAGCAATTTAAAACACTTATGTGAAAAATCCAGGTTTCAATCACTATTTCTTACTGTACTTTGTACTACCTCAATAACCAAAAATATTACCAGTCTTCAGGAAATATCAGCTATTATTAAGCCATCTTTATATATACTATTGAATTGGCCTGTGATACAAAGAAGGAAATTGCATAACTGATGACCAGATAATTTCCTCTAGGACTGTAGCAACTGAAGGATCTCTCTTATGATCACTCCTGGACATCTCTAATATATTTATACTGTGATATCAATATATAAAATGCAGAGGGTATGCACCCACACTTGGAGGAAGCTTTGAACAGATCTGGAAATTTTGCGGCAGAATTGGGAGTTTTTTGTTGTTGTTGAGCTTTGCCTTTTGAATCTTATGTGAAACAAAACTGTTTGGCTGCTGGCATCACCAGCTCTGACATGGTTCTACTGAAACCATGCTGCCTGATAGATGAGACTGAAGCTCTGAGCTCATGGGAGGAGATGACTTTGCAGGAAATACCCTACAGCTCCAGGGTAACAAAACTGAGTGGAAACAATGAAGGCATGTCTACACGGAGGAACGGAATGTGTTGCAGGCATTCCCTGCCTTGGCCTTGCACATATTGGTTTCTTGGTATGAAGTAGTGCAGTTTTGGGGCCTGGCTACAATGACGTGGCACCAGAGTAGCGCTGAGACAGCTGGTGGGAGTCTGCCTGTTTTTGGTAGAGCACAGCACCATGTTCCTGTGCCATAGTGTAGGTGCATGTGACTTTAGGTCGCCCTTCTTCCAATATCTCAAACGAATTTTTACTTGTTCCCTCTCCACTTACTGCTAGCTGAATTATGGGGCACAAAAATCCAAAGGAGGAAAATGTGGCTGCAAAGACATTTTATGAAGTTTCTCAAGGGATGCTTTATGCAACTGTTATATCTCACATAATTTTTAATAAGCAGGCTTTCATAAAGCAGAGAATTTTTTTAAATTTTTTTAAAATTGTAAAAAAGCAGAGTCCTCTGAAATAATTAAAAAGTGAATTAAGATGTGAAAAAGAAAAGAAAAAGTTCTGAAACGGGAGGTTCATTCTCTGCAAGTTTGGGATCTTGTATTAATATATTGCATAGTTGTGAAGAAAACGGCTTTCTATCTTTGCCTGTATGTTAGATGCTGCTGGAACACTCTGTTCCCTGTTCCCAGGAACACTTAATGCTGCTCGAAGCATGTGTACCCAGCGCTACATGGAAGAATTAAACGGCTCCTCCCACACAGCCAGGCACATCTCCTTTCTATTGTAATAGGGGAATCAAGCAGCTTTTGTTCCTCTGTCTTTGAAAATGCATCAGAGACAAACATGGGGGGAAAAATGGTCGGTGTTTGAAGGTGCTGTTGAAAGCACAAAGCAAAAAAAAACTTAGATCACAAGGCTGGGTTTTTTTTTTATATTAATAAATGCTATGCATCTCTCTTCTTTTTTTTTTTTTTCAAATTAAAAATATGTGTATTTCTTGCTTTGAATTGCAGGCCTGCTTGAGACATCTGGTTAATTTAAGTTAGAACTGATGGCCTTATTTTATAGTGGTGTGCTTTTCTGCTGTCAAGATTTTTGTTTCTATTTCTATTAGGTCTTTTCTGAGGTCCTTTAAAAAAATGGAGGAAAAAATTGTTTCTTTTTTGGTGAGATAATTGTGGATTACTGACTCAGCCTCTCTCCCTGCTATTCCAGTGTTAACAAGCATCATATAAGATGCTTGTATAAAGAGTCATATAGTACTTGTTTTCTGTAAAACTAATATAATTAAAAAGCTAAACTTTTTTCCTTTTCTTTCTCTTTCTTTTTTTTTTTTCGGTAGAAATAGGCAATTTATAACCAATATAGGACAAAGCAGGTTTCTCAGTTTATGGCACATCTCTCAGAAAGGTGAAAAAACCAATGGGAGTTCTAATATTCAAAGTCTTGGGTTAGGTGCTCTAAAATAACAATCCTGTTAATTTGCAATTATATGGATAATCTCATGACTGTCAGTTACATTATTCACATGAGTGAATTTAGTAAAGTTATTGAGTGTTCAGGTTTCTTCATCACTTCTGGGGAAAGAATTCAAGTTGCATAGGGACCAGCCAAAGAGCTTAATTTTAGGCATGTGACATGCAATACAATCCCGTTAAAGGGATGAATGACTACATTTTCACACAAGCATGATTGAAGTGTTCACACATAAATGCAGTTGAACAGCACTGTATATACAGCTACACAAACAAGTAAGAATGGTGCATCTGTGATTTTAAATTTTTTTCCCATCTGATTATATCCAGAAAATCTGTCAGTACTCAAAGAAAGGTAATAAATAGACTCTCAATGTGATGTTCCCTCTGCCTGCCAAATCTGTCCTAGAGAATTAATTATATTAATTTTGTCCTGAGAATTCTGTCTGAGACTGATTAAAATGCCTGAGTTAATACCACTGCAAGGAGAAGAAAAAGCTGTAACAGAAGCAGTGCCATGACTACAAATGACAATGGGAAAGAGAATAAGTTGTGGCAAGTGTTGGCTAGGAAAAATGAAGGAAAAAAAAGATAAGTGCCTGCTTTTGCAGCAGATATTCATTGCATTGATATGCAGGATTTAGATAGACAGACCACAATGACAGGATAAAAAAAGGAGCTAAAATGAAATAATTTGATCTCCAAAGCCAGACCCTGCACTAAATGAAACATGTGCAGAGACATCTGATTTACAAACAAAAAAAACCCCCATATCCAGCTCCGGTGGAGGGATGTTATAAGCGTAGTGAGGCAGGTGTGTATGTCTAGCTAAATATTACAATCACTGTTTTACTGTTTTTTTCTGTCTTAGTAAGCAAATAGTAGGTAATCTTTGTTGTCTGTGGAAGCCTAGCCTAAAATCTCCAGTGTTACCATTACAACATGTCCATGTTTTGCTATTTTGAGATATTTTTGACACAGGCAGATTTGGTGAAGGTTTGTAGCTAGTATTTAATAACTGGTCCAATGGAGCCATCCATTTACAAGTCTATCTGGTGCCCAAATCACAAATCTTATTTAAGATGCTTAAGGAATTTTTATTACATCACTGCAAAACAAATGAAATTGTTTTTCTCAAATGTTTTCCAAAAAGGTTTTTAAAATTCTGTTTAGTTTTTTAACCACATCATATATCAAAGTACATAAACGTGCAAATGCTAAGGAAAAAGAATACTTGTATTTTAATGAAATTTGCAACTATATACTGCAGACACTCAGAATTTTAATTCTAACAGTCTGGAAAAACTGCTATAAAAGTATCATTAAATTTCTTGGGTTTTCCTTTGCCCAACCACAGGGTGATTGACAGCTCCGTGCTGGCTGACACAGGCTGCTCTGTCACCAGACAGTGCCAGAGCCCATACAGAGCCACTGTGGACAAGGGTGTTCTGAAATTATTTCAGGTGTCCTTAAAGTTATACTGCAGGCCAGAAAAAATAAAACCCAGAGGAGCAGAGAAATTTAAATCTCTTTATTATCCCTCCCATCCCAGTTTGAATATGAAAAACTACAGGAAAGGTTAAAATTTGTAATTCGAGATGACATCATCTGATTGTAGAGCATGACAACAAATGGTTAAATCATTCTTTTCACTTGCAAGTTACTTTTACTTTAATATTACTGTTAATAACTCCCATTCAGGATTGCAATTTCTGATTGTTTATCTCATCTATATTAGTCTCTCCTGTTTTATTCATAAGTGCGTACAAATGAAAAAATGTATCTGGGTTTGAGACAATTTAGAGGGAGGGAGACCTCAGACACAAGTCTCCTCCCTCGGATTCAATACTCCTGGTTTCTCCAATACAGAGAGAGACCAAATACACCTGGATGAAAGTGAAAAAATAACTCTTTACTAAGAAGAAGTGCTAATTATAATAATAATACTGTTAAAAGTATTATTGGGTTAAACCAACTGAGGAAAAACTGATGAGGAGAAACTTCCCAAGTCCCACTCACCAGACCAAATCAAGTTGGCAGCCAGCCTGCCCCACTCAGGAGAAACACATGTGGGCACAGCACAGAGACAAGATGGCCACTCTTCCATGTGGCTCACCTCCCCCACACCTGGAAAACCTGGTGGGAATGGTTGGAGAGTCAGCATGGGCAGGACACAGCGGGTAGCTGGGATTTGATACTGGTAGACGCTGGCGGGTGCTGGAGTGAGGCTGCGGTGGCAGTACAGGCAGCTGGAGCAGGGCTGTGGATCCCCCAGGTGACTGGAAGGACCCACAAGACACCCGTCACATCCCACGATGAGTCTTCATTGTTACAGTTTCGCTGTTCGTTGGTGGAAGTGGTGGCCCAGTCCAGATCCATCAAGATGGTGGTGGAAGCCCCAGGTGGTGAGGGAAGTCTCAAAACTTAGTTACACATGCTCAAATTCAGGTGGGAACACCTTCAGGCTAGGTGTGAATGTTCCAGGGAGTTATCACAGCTGACTCATCTGTGTAAGGAGAAAGAAGCAGTACTCCGCTTCACAGGATCTGCCTCTTTCCTTATCTTGTTTAACACCCAGGTTGTAGCCTGAGGCACCTGGCCTGAGTGGCCACTCTGCACATTGTCAGCAAAGCACACTGCTGATTGAGCCAGGAGCACCAATAGTCCAGTCTCTTACAGCACCTGGGTGGTCACTGCAGGTGGTAGAATGTTTGAGTCATTAATCATTAGCAGTTCAGTCCCTTTAAAGAAGGCAAAACACCAAAAAACCAAAAAGGCATATTTGGAGAAAAGGTGGATACCAGAATTTCTGTGTATCCAGGGCAAAATGGATGATAATAATGGTTATGTATGACTCTGTGTTGTTATGTATGATGCTATGCAGGAGCTCTCTCTATTGATAGTTTGCCAACAATCTGGTTCTATTGTCTTCTGTTTTTACTGGATCCAAACTATGGTTCCTTTGTTCAAAACAAGTGCTTCATGTGCTGCCACACCTGCTACTATCCCATTAAAGAAAAAAAAATCATCTTTATAAAAAAACCAGAATACTATGTTCTGAATTTGCTTTTTATCTTCTACATGTGCATGCTGTCACATGTTGTTTGCCTTCTGTTGAATCTGTCCTAGACAGATTCTGGTTTCTGCCACCTGAGGCTCACACTACAAGGAATATCTTCTTAGGAAGTGGCCCCTTTGAAATCAAACTTAACTCTGACAGAGCAAGCCTTTTCCTGTATGGAGTAAATGCAGCAGAGTTTTGTCATTTTAGGATGTCATGAGCTGAAATGAACGTGCAGTAGTTATAACCAACGCTGACAGTTTCCCTTTGCCCTTCTGAGTCTTTCCATCCCTTTTTGAGCTTCCTGCAGTGGCAAAAAGGTTTGTTAAACAATTGCTGGAGTGCAGAATGGGACTTTGGTGTATGGAACTTTTCTGATAGACCAATTTACAAATGCAGAGTGCATGAGTGTGTGTTCATGTGTAAGCATGAACATGCTGAAGGGAGAAGGGGGTTCCTGAAGTGGTCACAAATCAGACTTTTGCCCTTTCTCTGATTCATATCAGTCTATCTTATCCTTGCAAATGTGAGACTCTTCCTTCTGATTGACTTCTTCACCCCCACACTTTTCCAGGATGAAACACTCACTGACACAAACACTGCAGTTATGTTCAGTGTTGCAATGCTGGGTTGAGAGAAAGGCTTACAGTCGGAGCTGAAAAGCCCTTCTCCCCGTCTCACTGCAGAGTGCCGCTTTGCAAGTAGGCTGGATCTGTAAGACATTTCTGAGCCCAGGTCTGAGCTTGAGCTTGAGTCCAAACATTTCTTGTAGCAACACAATAGGAATGACAGCCTGCTATCAAGGCTTCAGGGAAAAAAAGGACCCTTAGGACCATATACCCCTTGAGAGGCAGATAAAGGCACTCACCCTGCAGCAAGGGGGCTAGCAGCTGCTGCTGCTGTCTCTATCTAAATGGAAGACATGCAGCCAAAGTCTTTCCAAGGAGGACTCTCATATCTCCACTGTAGCTTGAGGAGCATCTGCTTGAAAACTTTACATAACAATGTGTGAACTCACAACAAGACCATGGGGTCCTGTGAGGAGCAGCATGACAGGCAGAGTTGGCTATGGACTCTGGGTTACATTTGCCTCCTGGAACAGGAACTTAATGTCACTACAGCTGCCACTGCATATTCGAAGACTGAAAAGGGCTAAAACATTAAAAAATGTTTTAAGTATCCCAAGGAAAGCTTTCTGCAGAAAGAAGCAATCTACTGCTATATGTTTTCAAATACTCAAATAACAAAAATAATGTGGAATTTTGGTAACATCAACCTATGCTAAAAATAAACTCTATACATAGAAAGGATTGTTACTGTATTTTATGTATTGCAAGCAGTACTCTTCAGCTAACAGATGAGAGAAAGTTTATGCCAATCTAAGGCACATATACAGCAACTGTTACTTCTTTATTAGGTCAATGCCAAACAGTGCTAGGCATTATCTAGAATGGACAGTGAAACAGGAAAAGCACAGATCTAACGCTTTTCTCCACTGAAAGGATTCAACAAGATACCACATAAAAAGCCTGTAACATTTTCACACTTTCTTGCATTTCCTTACTCTGTCAGGAATAATTTCCCAAACAGGAAAAAAAAATCCATGCTGAAGTGTGATGTATTTATTTTCATAAACAAATATATATTAATTCAGACCCTAAGACCAGAACAAAATTTTTAAAAATCAAGTAGTTCTAATTCTTCTCCTTTGAACCCTTCAATCTTCCCACTTACTATAGAGAACACTCGGTAGCCTCCTTCAGGAAAAAGCTTTGAAAAGCAATATATATCGCAATAGTTGCAGGGTGTGCATGTGGTACAGATAAAAGTATATTTCTATTACTTATTTCCATTATGTAGAACTCACAAGGTGCTAGAGTCCCTCCAAACCAATAGCAAGAAACAGTTCCTGCAAAACTACATGAAAGAAATGTTGTAAAGGTTGCACTGTATTGCTTAAAAGTTAGGAAATATCAGAAGCTGCATTGCCAGTACGACCTTAATTCAACCCTTCTGTGCATATCCATTATGATCCAGTCTTTAATTACATGATCACATACTCTTTTTCTTTATTTTCTCTCCCTAGGGCCTCTGGTTCACTCAAAGTATCAGATGGGCTGAATAAAGCAGTTGTTAAATGGTTACATTTATCTTCTTCAGCATCCTGCCATTAAGGTATCAGTGAGTATCTTGCACTATTAACCAGGCAAACTGCCTCCTCTCTGTCTGGAGCTGCAAAGACAGGAGTAGACAGCTGGGGCCTGGCCAGGGAAAAAAAGAACCACTACATATATCCCAAAATGTACAGGTGCTGAAGAAGTTCAGAGCAACTGAAGAAGTTCTGGCATACTGGCAGTAATCTAAGGTACAAACCAGCAACAGTATGGGCAGTTTCTCTGATGCTCTCCACCGAAGCCCTATCAAGGAAAGTTTATTTTCCCTGATCCCATGAGCTATATCCCAAAGTCTTCCTCATTGGTAAGAGCCTGCATACTTTAAAGACAGGGATCTTTGGGAGCATTTCACAGAGTGGAAAAGGCAGCAGCTGCTTTGCTATCCCACCACAGCACTGAGATGGAAGTGGACTCGCCTAGACTGGGAAAATTAGTCAATTCTCTGCATCAGAAGCTCCAGTTACCTTGTTCCCTCCTACAGATACAGACGAGGTCTTGCTGGCAGGCATCTCACAGAGCCTTGGCCTCAAAGTTACACTTGAACAGCTTGATGGCTGCAAGCAACAAAACCCAAGGTAGTTTGTTCCTCATCAGTAGACTGGATCTGTATGCACAGCCATTTACCCTTTCCATAGGGAAGGGCTTCTTTATACATGCTGTAACTATTTGGAATCAATAGGTATCAATGAAAACTTTTTGATAGCTAAAGAGTTCTGAATTTATTGACATTGGAAGAGATTTGAGGGAAACTTTGATCATCTAGAAAGATTCTTGAAAAAAAAAGATAAAAAAGAATCTTTTAAACTTCTCCCCATCTCACAGAGCATTACATTAGGTGCACGTGGCCACATTATGTTCTTAAAAGCACAATTCAAGAGGGATGATTCAAATCTGAACAGCCTTCCTGTCCATAGCAGTTATGGCTGGGGAGAGCTTTTTAAACCTCGTGTTTTGGGGTGCTGCTATATAAGACCACATACCTCCTTGGGAGTTCCTGAAACTCCTTCTGAGCATTTGATTCTGGCTCCAACTAAGCAGGAGAAACAAGAAAGTGGCCCAGACAATAAAGCTCAGGTCCAAGCAAATGTGACAAATATTATACTGGTTTTTGTTGGTTTTTTGAAGTATTTCTGGTAGTTATTTTGGTGTAATTGTGATGCTCTAATGTTGTTTTTGCACAAGTGATAGTTTCCAGTAGGATGGTGGACCTTGCTGGGAAGGGGGAAAGAAGTATCTGCTGCTTCACGGTTTGCAAGCGAACAGTACATTCCAACCTACAAACAGAGCAGAAATTGCAGCTCTGGATATACCTCACACATGCTGTGGAAACAGTGAGAAGAAAGGAGGGCTGGCACCTAAGGAGCAGCAAGAGAACAGGACAGGTTGGCAGCTCTTCCATTCTCACAGGACAGAGGGACAACTCTTGATTAGCAATGTAATACTCAGAAAGTAGGGAGGGGGGAAAATAGATGAGATTGTGCTCTAAAACACACACCAAAATTTTTAGTATCCAGTAAAGCTGTAAGTTTAAGCTCTCAGGATTATCTTTTGAAGGTGTTTTGCAGATCTCCCTTGTGTATAGTGTCAAAGAGGGAGTCCCTTGAGGCTGGCAGCCTAAGATAAAATAGATCCTGCATGCAGAGAAAAGGCCAAAAGCACTATACAGTTATACCTCTCACAAAAAAATGTACTTTAATATTTTATTCAAATTATTTCACACGTCTATTTTTATACATTTTATTACTAATTTATTTTAGCTAAAAAGAAATCTTAGTATTTAATTGTGTGTTATGTGTGCTTTACTGGGCTAATTTCTGATTTTTAACTGGAAGAATCGTACATGCAAATATCAGCATCAGGCTGTACTTCATTTGCAGCTTTGCATGCGGCAGGGCACATACCCTTGGGAAGGAATAGGCTTTCTATCAAAGAAGTTGCACTTCAGCATTTCTAATTAAAAAAAAAAAAAAAGAAAAAGAAAAAATATTTCTACTGCTTCTTTCATCTCCTCTCCACTTTTTCAAAAAGGGCAACATAGCACTGGAAGGCCTGAGATTCACACTCTTCTTGGGAGTCACTAGCTGATACATCAGCCCTCCTGTTCACCCAGGGGTTTCTCCCTTCGCAAGCAGGTGATAGAAAAGCTGGGATAACAGCTGGGATAATGAAGGGAGGACGTGCTGTTGAACAGCGCGCTCGAGGGGCGTGTGAAGACCAGATGTTGTGTTTCTGCAGTGTCCGCAAAGGGCCAGGGCTGAGGTTTGGCCAGTGGCCTGTGAGGAGGCACTTGCCCCTCTGAGCAGCGCGGCCTTTGCTTTGCTTGTGCCCAGGGGCCTGGGGGCCACCAGCTGCCAAGGGAAGGACTCACTCTGCAGGAGGTGCCCGGGCGGAGACCTCGATGGGGGCACGGCCTGAAGGCCGCGGTTCACAAGCCTGAGGGGGTCAGCACGTCCGGGCTCCGGGGCCGCTGCTAACCGAGAGGTCCAATCGAGCACTCCCGGGCTCCGGGAAAGATTAACACGGGCACAGACACGTAACCCCCGCTGCCTGCGGGGATAAATAAACACGAGTCTGGGAGCACCCTCGTCCTGCTGCGGCCGCCCTCGCGCGGGGAGGTGCGAGCGCACGGACACACGGCTCGCTGGGGCCGAGGCGAGCGGCACCGCGTCCGTTCCGCCGCCGCCGCCGCCCAGACTCACGCCCGCCGCGCCCTCGCTCCCCCCGGCCGCACCGCCCCGGCGCTGACGTGGCCCCGCTCTCCCCGGATACAGCGCACGGGCGCGCGGCGCGATCCCGCCCGCTCGCGCCCCCGATGCGTGGGAGGACACAACCGGCCGCTCCGCACCGGCGCGCGCCCGCGCCCAGCCCACCCGGCTCCCGCAGCGCGGACACGCGCCCCCGCCCGCGCACCGCCTCCTGCGCGCGCCCGGCTCTATTTGTTTACAGCCGATTACGTCACCCGCCCGGCCGGCCCCGCCCCCCCACTTGCCGTAACGATGGTGCGATCGCCCGATTGGCAGCGGCGCGCCCCCGGCGGCCTGACGCCACTTCCGGCCAACGGCGCCTATAAGAGGCGGCGGGCGAAGAGGAGCTCTCTTCGCCCCTCGCTGCAGGAAATGCGGGGAGCGCTGCCGCGGCCGCCGCTGCTGCTGCCGCCCCCCTGCCGCAGGAAGAGGAGGCGGAGGCTGCCTCCCCCGGGATGTGATCTGGGCTCTGCCGCCTGCTCTGCGCCCAGTTAGAGCCGCGCCGCCCCCGTACCCGTCCCGCCGCTCGCCCCGTGCCCCGTCCCAGCCCAGCGCCGGCCGCCCCGGAGCGCTGGCTGCCGCCCGCCGCCGCCTCCATGCATCCCGCCCTGTACACGCGGGCCAGCATGATACGTGAGATCGCCGCGGCCGTGGGCTTCATCTCCAAGTTCCTGCGGACCAAGGGGCTGATGAACGAACGGCAGCTGCAGACCTTCAGCCAGTGCCTGCAGGAGCTGCTGGCAGGTGAGGGCGGCGCGGGCGCGGCGGGAGCCGCTCCCCCACCTCGGCCGCGGGGCCGCCTGCTCGGACAGGCCCGGCGGGGGTGCGGGAACCACCGCGCCCCGCGGGGAAGGCTGGAGAGGGACAAAAGGGCAGATCGACCCCTCCGAGGGGCTGGAGCCGCCGCGGGGGCCGAGTGGGGCTCCGCGGCCGTGGTTCGCCCCTTGCGGGCACCCCCCCGTGCCGAGCCGGCCCCGGCGGTGGGGAGGCAGGAGCGGGCTGTAGACAAAAGGGGCTCGGGCGTCGCGCAAGCAGCTCACCCCCCCTGCACGCACACGCAATCTTTGCCTCCCTAGACAAAGCTTGTGAACATCCTGGGCTTGAGCTCCGCTCCAAGGGCTCAAATCGCCCCATTTCCAGAAGGGAAAACACTCCAAAGTTGCTTTTTTTTGTCAAGTAAAATTAATCGGTGGACGGTGAGTTGGTTCCTCTTTCTTCTGGAAGCGTCTCAGCCACCCGACGGCTCCGGTCGGGAAGAAACACTGAGGTTTTTTTCGCTGCCCTGTGGGTTTTGTAATCCCGAGGCTATGTCCCAGTGGCTTGATAGTGGCTACAAGTAGTCTCAGGCCGATATGGTTTTGGGTGGGATAAAACTCCTGAGGTAAGTGAAGTCCTTGGTTTCTCGCCATGGAAAACAGGCTGGGAAGAGTGATGATGAAATACAGCTTGAGTCAGTCGGTAAATGCTGCCCGGCTCCTTCCCTAGTTATTTTTGGGTGTTCTTGGAATGTGAGGAGCTAAGCATAGATGTGATCTCAAGAGGATGCTGGAAGGGTGCTTTTTTTCCCTTTCTAGTTTGTGAAGTTTCAAAACCCTTGAGTTTTTCTGCTATATATGTAATCATTTCTGTATTTTTATATATGTTTCTGTGAATACCAGGAAGTTGCATTTCACTTCATTGAGATGGTGGACATTGTATACAGTAGCACAAACCAGTAACTTTGTATGTGAGTGCTTCCCAAGGGACTCTGGGCTTATGTAAATCATCAGCAGAAATAAAGGTTATAGTGATTTTTGAGGACACTTGATGGTAGAATAATAAGCTTTTTAACATCTTGAGGTGTGAAATTTGCAAGAGAACAATAATTACTGCGTGTATCTTTTAATACAGAATTAAGGAGGATAATATTTGTTTTTTATTTTATAGAACATTATAAACACCACTGGTTCCCAGAAAAGCCATGCAAGGGATCAGGTTACCGATGTATCCGGATCAACCATAAAATGGATCCTCTCATTGGACAGGCAGCACAGCGGATTGGATTGAGCAGTCAGGAACTGTTTCAGCTTCTTCCGAGCGAACTCACTCTATGGGTTGACCCGTATGAAGTGTCCTATCGCATTGGAGAGGATGGCTCCATCTGTGTGCTGTATGAAGCTGCACCAGCAGGAGGTAGCCAAAATAACACCAACATGCAAATGGTAGACAGCAGAATAAGCTGTAAGGAGGAACTTCTCTTGGGCAGAACTAGCCCTTCCAAAAACTACAATATGATGACTGTATCAGGTTAAGATATAGTCTGTGGATGGATCACCTTAAAATGGATGGATAAATTTGGTTTTTACTTTGGGTGGGCACCTCTGGGGATGGATTATGGAATTTAAACCATGTCACAGCTGTGAAGATCTGGCACACCTTAGAGTGGTATACTTTAAAGTGACAGTGCCATAGTTTGGACAGTACCTTTCAGTGATTTAATAGCCTGTGAGTCAAAATGATAGCAACTTGCTAGGGAATAAGAAGATCTAGGAAGGGTCAGTTTCTCCAAGACATCTTACTTAATTTCTACACCAATTTTCGACCCCAATCTGTGTTTATGAAGTGATTCTCTGCAGTAGGTCTTGCAGAGTAAATTTGCACTATTACATTTATTAATTGTTAGCATTTTTGGCAGCTCAGTAACAAGACTTATGAACACCATAGTACTGGAAATTTTATTTTTCAGACTTTTACCTAGCACTTACAAATATGTATAAATGTACATAAGAGAAACTAGTAAGAATGACCTGGGGAGAAATGGTCAGATCTTTACATTGGCCTCAAAAGTAGCAAGTGATCATTATCTGCCATGGCAACAGGCTTTAAAAAGACCATATAAAGACACTGTCTGAACTGTGGTGTTAGCACCAGCCAGCTATCTGTACATTTGCTAGCTTGTAGTTTTCTAAGACTGAGTAAACTTCTTATTTTTAGAAAGTGGAGGTCTGGTTTGTAATTTCCTTGTTCTTAATTGGGTAAAAGTCTTTTCCACAAACCACCATCTATTTTGTGAACTTTGTTAGTCATCTTTTATTTGGTAAATTATGAACTGGTGTAAATTTGTACAGTTCATGTATATTGATTGTGGCAAAGTTGTACAGATTTCTATATTTTGGATGAGAAATTTTTCTTCTCTCTATAATAAATTGTTTCCTATCTTGGCATTTTAATTAATCTCTTGTCGTGATTACATAGGATCAGTTAAATTATTTTTGTCTCACAGTAGAAATAAAATAGGTACCTTAAAGACTTAAGAACATCAATGGCATCCTGATGCTAGGGAACACTTGGTACAGACTGGATTAATGAAGACCTCATATATTAATGCTTGGGAAGTTCAGGGGAACACAATGATGTACGTGTCACTTTAAACCTTTTAAAATCAGTCAATGTGGAAATAACTCCAGGGCCAGTAATTCCAGGATATAAGGAAAAGGTACAGAAATAACATCCACCAAAGATGACTTGAATAAATCCAGAGGATTAAAGTTTACTTGGCTTCCTGATGAAGGATATAGCAAACCTAAATGTCCATTTTGACCTACTTGCTCACAAGTTCACAGTTCTTCCCTGATGGATTCCCTGCTCAATAAGAGTTTCTGGGAGAAGTGTCCCTTAGCCTTAAGAGCAGCTTGCTGCCTTTTGCTTTCTTCAGATGCAAGACTTTCACTTTAGAAATCATTAAGATTGGATTCAACAAAAGGTATGTAGATCTTTTTTCCCAAACTTAAAAGGTTGGCTGAGGCTAAGTGAGAAGCCCATAATTATGTGTATTCGGAGTTAATGAATGATGTGGAGTTGTGATTCACTTAAGCACCACACTTAATGTCATTTGTATATGGCACAGCTGTTAGTTACACTTAAGAGAAATTCCTTGCCACTTTATTTACACTTGTTAAAGGTCCAGAGTAAAACTCAAGGCTTTTCTCTTCCTTATCTCCTGTATACTTTGTTCTGTGGGTGTTTAATAAAGGCATACCGAACTTGGTCACGTCAGTTACAAGAACTGCTGCTGATGCTCTGAATGAAAAGAAAGCAGTCATTACTTGCCAGCCAAGCTTGCAAGCTGTGTGTTGAACTGAGCTTCAGACTTGCCATGCATTGTTGCAGCTCTTATGAGCTCAACAGCCTTTACAATGTGACGATAGTAATGTATTTTATCTCCAGTTCATATCTGTTGTCTGATCTGTAATATAGCTGATTATATATAAGCAAAACAGAAGACTGAACTGTCCAACTTTCTTTAACAATTTTTTTCCTCCTTTTTTTTTTTTTTTTTTTTTTTTTAAGTTCAGCTTTACAAATATGATTTTTACCATGATCTACATATGTATGTCAATATTCAGCATTTTAAAGTATTGCTAGGGCTTCTCTAGCACTATGGCTTTCTGGCATAGACTGCTGGAAGCATAAATGCTCCTGAAGCAGGGAACTTCAAACACCTTGCTCAGTATGGATCTGACAGTAATAGATCTATTACCAAAGCTTCAAAACGAGCTTACTTTAATGTACAGGTGTAATGCATGCATAGGTCAAAGTTTAGACTCACATTTTGATATCTTAAAAATTCCATTACTTTTAAGATGACAGTTTAAGTTGTTAAACCTGTAAGCAAGAAATTTATTCAAGCTATAAGAGTACTCCAAGACATTTCTGTTGTGTTACATGTCTGCAGACGGCAGATATGTATCTGAGTAGAAAGGTAAACATTGAGCTTGGCTTCCTGTAAAGGTATATTAAACATTCATGAGGCTCACTGCTGATTGAATTATGCTTGGTATATCGTGGTGCTGCCTAGTCCTTTCTGCTGCACAGCAAGAACAGCATCAGAAGGGGTAGCTGTATAGTTGGTCTTCGACATGAGCTATGCACATTATGAAAGCATCAGCTGTCAGTACTTTCTTTTGATAAATTAAGCATAGCTTTGTGAGGCAGCAAGCGTTCCATCTGTGAGACTGGCATGTGACATTGAACTAAGAGTGAGTCTACTCTCTTAGATGGTTAATATTTTAGTTCTTTTATGGTTAGGTGCTTTCATTCATGGCATAATTTTTAACTGCAGCTGTAACTAGTAATTGGTACAACCTGTGTACTCAGAGTTGCTGGGATTTCTTCCAGATATACCCCAATGTGTACACAATGTGCCCTTGTCTGATTTTCAAAGTCTTAGCATACTGTGGCAGCAGGGCATAAGGAGGACTCCTGAAAGAAATGGAGTATGTCTCCAAGAGGAGGCTGTTGCTAATCCTATGTTTTGCTGCAGGTAGAATAAACAGCACACTAAGCTAAATGCTTGTCACTTTTGAATTTCATTTAAGGTGCCATTATGAAACCAGCAAGGCTGTTATTTTAATGCAAATATTAGAGATGAGAGAGCACATTCAAGACCTGCTTGCCCAGTGCATTTTAGTTAAATTAGTTGACTTTCCTTGAGAGGCGCTGAATAATGCTGTTGGTGTTGGGAGGGCAGGCTCAGCTGTATGCAGCTTTAATGTTACAGCTCTTCTCAGAATGATGGACCAATCGGCTAAGACTTGTTGACCATTCAGTGAATATCTTTTTATAAAGTGTACAGTTGCTTTCTAGTTTATGCCAGGTGAGCACATGTTTTGTTTTCATTTTTTTTTCCTGACAGCACATTCCCCTACTGTGCTAATGTGTGGTGTCAGATCCTATGCACTCAATACTACTTTTGTATTTCATGTTTGGTAATGATGCTCCTCCTATAGAGAGTTGTATTGCATGTATCCTGTAAGAAGCTCTGTTTTTCTGTTCTCTCTTCTCTTTTCCTGCTTGTTCTGGAGATGTACATCTGGCTTAAGCAGCCATTTGGACAATGATTTTTATCTTCCTGTAGATTTTAGTGTCATTTTTAGGTTTGAATAGAGATAAGAGGGTTTTCATTCAATCACTAATAATGCTGATTTTAGTTTTCTACTTTTCTGCTGTCTCTACAAAGGTTTTCTGGTAGATCTGTATGACAGGCCTTATTGTGCCTTGGGATTTTCTTATTATTAGTTTGTTCTATCAGTCTACATGAGAATTTGGACATAACATAAGACATATTTCTGATGTGAAAATACCATCACTGGCTTCTACTTTTGCTGTATCTTGTATTGGATCAATTCATAGGATATGAACACATCACAAAATGAGTCTTCCTGGATCATACCAAGTTGTATGTCACGTGCCATAGCTTAGCGATGACAGTTTTGAAGATTAAATATTGTTAAGCCAGCATGCTGTCAACTGCCTTCAATTTAAATGGGTAAAGGGAAAGCTTGAGACATGATGTAGAAGCAGGGGGAACTGTACTGCAGCAATAGAACCTTAGAAAACAGTATGCTGATATGCAAACCATAAGTGTTCCTGGAGTGGTTGGTTCATGCTGATGCTTGTAAACATTTCTGTCCCTAAATTAAGCAGATGTCGCTGAACGTGAACACTCGATACACATAAGGTGTCCTTCTAATTAACCGTGCTGATTTATGCTGGGAGAATATGATCTCTTGTTATTGTGCAGGTTAGCAATGAATACAATGAAGAACATTGCTGCTTTTGTTTTTTGTGTATCTATTTCTGAATTTCCATAAATCAAGTAGTACTCTACATTTTCCAAAATTTCCTCTACTTGATGCCATAATTTTTAGGGAAAATAGTTTACACTGGCAAAAGCTGCCACTTGACTGAAGAACATTAAAGCTGTTTTTAGTTTAAAGGGTGCAACATGTATAGACTGGAGATAAATAGTTTTTCTAAAAAGGAATGTGTATTTACACATTCTTGGTGTAAATAGCTGAGATTATTTCTACACATTTCAGATTTACATTCCAATATGAACATTGAGAAGCAGGATGTTAATTCAGTGGCTTTTAGGGGTTGGTAGGGCAAGCTGGGCTTAGACAATAAATGCTGTATTAATAGCAGTGACAATTTCATCAACATAGGAATTGCAGGGTATAATTAACATCAGTGGCTTTGACACTATGCTCTTAATGTATGGTTTAACGTTTCTTTCGGTAGCAGTTGGAGAATGCACTGTGACAAATTATTGCTGATACAAAGTAGGTCAACAGTAAAATGGCTGACTTACCATAAATGAATAGATCTAAATTATTGTTAGCTACATGTCCAGTGGAATTTTCTTAGTGGCTGAGTTTGTGTTCTTGTGTTTCTCAAGCATGAACCTTATACACAGCTTTTCCTGACTGCTTATTTCCTAACCATTTGATATTTTTTGCCTAAACAAGAAGGAGCATTTCCTCCCAGCTGCTGGAAAGAAATCCACACAAGCAGTAGCGCTGCACGCCTGGCAGCAGTTTGCCCTTGTAGTATTGCAATTCTGTGACTGCAAAGCTGTCAAGGAGAAAATCCTGTCAAATAAGGCAAACAAGCAAAATGCTGCATCTTCAAGTTTTGGGATTTTCTCTGCTGAAAGTGACTGATGATAATATATGAGGAAGGGAAATAGGACTGGGATGGTACTGGATGAGAAAAATCCCAGACTGAGGGTACGTCAAGTGGGTTTTTGCAGAGGGAAGTGATCCTGTGATCAGCTGCTCAGTGTCTCATAGTGGCTTGCAACAATCTTCTAAAGTTTTTTGGAGAGATGTAGCTTTTACCTCTTGGATGTCAGGAAACAGCCTCTAGCTTTGCAGGTTCTCTGGGGCATTGTAAAATCCAGTGTCATTATTTTATGTGCTGATTATATAACTGAATAAAATGATAAACAGATGAATCTGTTAGCATGGTAAGGACTCAAGGGAGGAGAACTTCAGTCTTCTTGGATGCAAAGAGCAGCAGTGTCCGAAATGCCCAAGGACAGTACCAGGGCTGGGGATGCTGCCCAGCATTCACAGTTGGGTTCCAGACAGCAATGCTTACCTGAGAGCTCTGACATGGAGCTAAGGCTTGGGTAGAGCTTCTAACTCATCTTAAAGAGAGATTTCTAGTACCAACGGTATCATCTGCTGACACTGGCTGCAATTAAGAATTTCCAACAGTGTGCCCTTGCTTTCCTGTGTTCTATAAAATTCAATTATTGCTTTCTGTAACCTAAGAACATGTAATAATTGGTGGTTTTGAAGTTTTTTTGGCCACAGGTTAATGAGTTTCTTGTACGTAAAAAAGAATATCGAAAGACAACATTCCTTCCCTGTACTGAACTTTAAACAATATTTTATTTGTAGGTACACAGGGTCACATATGTAAATTTCTTGTATAAATATATATACACACACACATTTAATTATTAGAGTGTTTTTCAGTGGGTCATCCGTAAGTCCCTGCTTGCTGTGATTTAATTCAAGTCACTGCAGGTGTTTTGAAGATTGTAAATTTGCATAGGTGGGGGGAAATTATCCTCTTTATTCACGTTTTATGCCTTAAGACATTAGTATTAACAGCAACATGTATTCCTATTTTTTGCTTTCATTTTTCTGTATGTGAACTTGGAGCTTGACTCAATTTGCTACCCAGTTAACCAGATTTTCAAGATTTTTCTGCATTCTAAAGCAAATTGTAGTTGTCTAAAGGAATGTTAACAACATTTCAATCAGTGTGATACCTGGTTGACAGGAAATAAAGCTAAGATACTTTTAAAATTCTATATTCATGCCAATACTTTGTAACACAGGAGAGATGTCTCTGGTTTCTGGTCATCAGTTGGCTGAACAATCAACAAAAGTTCCATTTCAGTTGAGGCTAGCACCATTCCCTAGATGAGTGCACCAGAACAGTTGCTCAGTATGGTAACATTCAAGTTCTATAGTGTGTAAATTAGACATTTGTCTGCAAGTGTGAAAAACTGTGTATCCCAACTGCAAATCTGATACTATAAAGTTACACTAGTGATATTAACCAACTTTTGCAATTCCACCTTTAAATATAGCTTTTATTATAACAATTTCTTTTTAAACTCCTATCTGCTTGCTTCCTTTGCCGTTTGCAGCCTATTGTCTTAACTCCCTAGCTTCCAGGCAGCATAAGGTCATTCTGTTTGGAGACTTGAGATTGGTAGGGAAAAAAGAAGGCAGTGGAAATGGTAATATCAGCCTGAATCATGCTGACATTAAAGCAAAGTGTAATTTAGTTCAATGTTTGTAAACTATCTGTTTCTGTGTGATGAAGGTACTAAACTCTAAAGTTTTATGGTATTTATCATACTTTGTTTTCTGGATACATTTAATATAGGTAAGACATTTGTAATATAACTAAGAAAAAACATGTTGCAAATACATAAGTACATTTTAGAAGGGCCAGCTGAACAAATATATCTGCTTGATTGTTTATCTAAATGTTCCTGTGACTATCTAAATTATTGTTGCTTGCAGAATTGACAAGTCCTGCATCGTGAACAGCAGAACACTGGCTCCGAATACTGAAAGTACTGAAAGTTATTCAGTAGAAAAATACGTGCATGTCATTCAAATTTGAAATCACTATTCATAGAGTTTACTGAAGTAGAAGTTAATTTCGAGCCAACCTGATATGTGTACAAAACGTCTCCTGAATTATTAAACTGATGTAACCCCATGACTAATTCTGCAGTACAAATATGTAATTTCCTTTTCTTGCCCCTTTTGTTACACCCCCCTATCTACAGGAGCATCCCTTTGGAAGCAGTTTACAATCAATAAAAGGAATGTTGGAGATACAATGTTTTAAAATTTAAGACCTCAGCTTTGCGCAGTCCTAGTTTTACCGTTATGAGTACCAGGAAGCTTTTGACTTATTCATGTGAATACGTCATATGCCCTTCAGTATTTTATGAGATCAAGTATGTGTCAAAAGCTTTCTCGGTGAAGCAGAAATGTGCTTTTTGTTATTTCCATAGGCACTGGAAGGCACATTAAAATCTTTATTATTGACTGAAAAGAAACTTTCTTCTTTATTACTGTAGAACAGAGATAGTGAATAGGCTGAAAAGAGAATGCTGCACACCTACTGCATCATGATCTCATTCTCGACATGATTGCCTCGGCACTTGCTAGTTCCAGTGTTCATGAGTCACACTCCAGTATGTGATTTGCTTAAAAGCAATAAATGTCAGCACTTTTATTTACAATCTGCCTTTGAAGATTTGGAAGTCATAAACTTCAACACATTTTTTTCTATGACTGTGAAGGCTAGGAACTAGCTTTACCTTTCTCTTTTAAATGAAAGGTGACAGCTTTGACTGATGTATTGCTCAGTCTGTCCTAGATGCAGTGGGTTAAGATGTGTAACTAACCAAACCCACTTCTTCCTTCACTTAGCGCAAAATTACCATCCTGGTAGGTGGGGTGGCAGAAATGGCTTTTCTGACTCTTGTTCAAAATTAGCTGAAGTTGTGAGGGTTGGTAGATTTGTGTCATGTCAGACCACAATGCCTGAGACACTGTGGGAGCCCGGTGCTGGGGAGCTGACAGCCTTTGGCAGACGGCTGGGGGTGTTGGAGGGGCATGAGCTCAGTGCCTGTGTGTGGAGCCCTGCAGACTACTGTTGTCACCTGCCCGCAAGAGCTGGGATGTGCACAGCAAACCACACTCCTGCTGAAATTTTGGGAAGGGGTCACATATTATCTCTGGGGGAGGGAAAGGAATGGGGAAGGCAAAAGACTAGACAAGCGATCCATATGGTGAGTCAGTGGGAAAGAACTTGAATGCAATTCCAGCCTAATAATGACTCATAGCTACATTGTTTATAGTTCTTGAGAGAGTGTCTGATCACATGGGCTGTAACATACACGTTTATATGCTGTCCTTGAGGACAAATGAAGGAATTTACAGGGGAAAAAACCCATCAAGCTTTCAATTTTAGCTTACCTCTTTCTTGTGTGTATTTGAAAGTTTCCATTTATTCTCTCTCTCGTTGCCTCAGGCTCCTGTGCTAATAAGCCTGGCCGATTTTGCTTGTGAACTAAGTGTGCTTGCTAGAAACCTTACAAGCGTTGTACAGCTGCTTTTCAGAAACTTATGGGAATGTGAGATGGTGCTCTGCAAGGTTCATGTTACCTGCCCTTTAGGTAGCACAGCAGCTGTGCTTTGGGAAACTGACTTTGCACGTTCACAATTCAGTGGGTAAACTTATCCTTCATCTTCATGGTCCTAGAGTTTGGTATGTATTTGACTGTCTCCAGTGTTACTATATATTGCTCAAGTCCAAGATAAATGGCAGTGCTGATTTGCCAGAATTAGGTTCTCAACTGATTGTTTTCTCTGCAGCCTGCTTTCCAGATGTAGCTGTGGGCAGTGTGGATCCTACCCGTGCTGTAGATAACATAAGGTCAGCAGCCGGTGGAGCTGCAGTGATGTAGGAGGCAATTATTCTGTTGGTCGTGGTGGTAGGGGGTTAATATAAACTGCAAAAAGACCTTTTTTGGCTAATGATTTCTAAAGAAAGAACCCCTTTCAGTGGAAATTATTCAGAGGGATGTAATTGTGGTCGAGTGGCTGGCCCCGTTGTGGGTCTTCCTTTTCAAGAATGGTAACATTAGTTAAAATGTTCAACAGTTCAGTCACATGCTGCATCTATGTGGAGGTACATCCATGCAAGAACCCAAATTATCACTATGAAAGAAGATACTGAAATGGCATAAAATGTGTGGGAAGCTTCTGCAAATGCCATGATATGGTTAAGCAGTTATTATTGCAAAATATTTATGAAAAAAACTGGTGGACACAACCAAAGGCAAGAAAGTACCCCATATCCTTCTCCCTGGAAATGTGGGAAGAACTCTTATACATAGGCTTTTTATCTGATGTTCTTCCCTTTGGGGAAATGGCAGTGAGAGTAGGGAACTGGAGAAACTGGAGGGAGGCAAGTCAAATGAATGTCTAAAGTTAGGTCATGTTAAATCTCATTACAAAATGCTTGAGCCATGAACAAATGCCTCTTTATGAACTAACTATGACATAGGTGTTGTTTGAGTTGATATTAATTTGGTAGTTTTTTTCAGGAATTGAACAGACTGATCTGCAAGTGGAGAAAATACTTTCAGAGGCTTGTCACCCCTTTTATTAGTGCCCAGAATCCAACTGAGAATGCCTCACTGGCCTGTTGTCTCCTCTCTCACAATATTAACTCTCTCCAGTAATCTCCACGCCTGAGTATGAGACCTCTTCCCTAGGCTCTCCTGATGGTCAATGAAGAGAAGAAACAGACCTTTCATAGGAAAATCCTGAAACTGATTTCAGTGTCCTAGCTAGAAAGGATGCACTCTAGAATAAGCACTGGGTTCTCTTCATATAAAGAGAGCGAGAGCTCGCCCAGATATCACTGACTGTATCTGGTTAGATGAGTCTCACCCTCTCTTTCCGAATGGTCCTACGTGTGATAATGTGCTTTAACTTGCAGTATATTGATTAAGATACCTGTATCTATTTTATTAACTCCCAATGCCCCAAGTGAAGAATATCTTACTCTGTTTACATGTGCATTTTGAAGTCCACTGGAACTGAGTACCTTAGAGGAAATAATTAGCAGTGTGTTTCCTGAATTTCGGGAACGTGTTCTCAAGTAGTTGGAACAGTGGAAATTTATTTCTGAGAAGTTGCAGGGTTTGGCTTACCCCATGGCACCATCCTGTGCTCAGTGACAATGGGCATGCACACTTTTTCCAGGGAATATTGTACTATGCTTTAACTTATATGTATCATTTTGTTGATGTAAGGAAGAAATAAGTATTTATTTTAGTCCTCACTTCATGCTTCTTTCATTTTAAAAAGTCAGTTATGAAACACAAGAGGTCAAATTCTGCTGTTTAGTGTCAAAGTAAAATGGCTCATTAGAAATCATTGGATTCACTTTGGATCAACATTAATGTAATTGCTAATCAAGTTAAACTCACCAAGCATAAACCTGGACATTTTAAATGCAGCTTCCTTGAGAAGGGAGTGCTCTAAAAGGACTTAAACACATTCCTGGTTTTTTTTTTGGTTTGTTGGTGTTCTTTTGGTTTTGTGTTTTGGTTTTTATTTTTGTTTGTTTGTTTGTGGTTTTGGGGATTTTTTTGTGGTTTTTTTTTTTTTTTTTTTTTTTTTTGTGTTACCTACACTGAGTTTACACATGAAGCACACTGTTGTGGTTTGGTGTTGTTCCAGTGGCCAGGCAGCAACCCTGTGTTTTGTGCAGGAAATTCAGCTGGACTCTCACTCATGGGTGGTAGCTGTTGTACCTATAGCTCTGCCACATAAATTAAACCCCCAGTTCAGTTGTGTGAGGTTGGGACAGGAGTATCAGGCTGGCAATAAACAGTTCGAGGATTCACAGGGTAGTACAGGATCTCTCTGCTTCTACTGGGTGACTTTGCAAGCCCAGAAGATTCTTCTATCATTGTGTGATAGTGGCTCCCAAAGTACATGGGCTCTATGCTCATTGCATCCTTGAAAGTGCCTGGTGAAAGGACTCTCTTGACAGTTTAACATGATTGTTTTCTTGATTCAAATGCCACTGGGTGATAGATGCTGTGTGTAGTACTTTGCAGTCTAGCAAAGGCTGTGTCTGCCATTCCCAGTACTACTGTTGGTTTCTTGGCGGATCTTAAGGGACTTAAATGAGATTACTTTTATGTAGTAGCTAGAGATCACGTACTTGTTTACTTTTTTTTTTTGTAACCCACTGTTGGAGGTATCAACAATTAACTATAATGAGTCAGAATAAGATTAAAACTGATTTTTCTGACACAGTTACAGATTATTGCTATCTTTGTCTTCTTACACATCTATTTTTGCACAAGAGGGGTATACTGCTGCCAAGCTTTGGGGCCCTAAAATTCAGAAGAGCAGTTAGGGAGCCAGCACAACCCTAACATCTTCATTATGAGATAGTTTCTCATTAGGTTTTCACTTGTGTTTCCTTTAAATGGTAGGAGGGAGTCTGTTTGTTTTTACCTTGGCTGTGTATTTTACTGGATGTTTAAATTATATTTAAACATCACCTTTCAGCTGAATATCATACTTTTTTGCATGATGATCCAATAATATGGTCATGGAGCAAATTTATCCCACCTGTAAAGTAATACACCTAGAAATAAATAATTGTGGCTTAATTTCCTTTGCTTTGTTTTGTTTTTCAAAGTAAGTTGCTATTCAGTCTTGACTTGCTCTCTATACTTGTGAATGCTAATGGTTATTTTAGTTAAATCCACTAAAAACTTTCTCAATTGACTAATGTCATTCATATTACATAGATTTTTGTTCAGATATTATTCAGATTACTTAGATTCAGCTAATATTTTGATATATATATATCTGATAAATTTATTTTGTTCATATAATATTCAGATTACATAAATTTTACAGAGATTACACAGATTATTGTCACCTTGGACTGGAGGGAAAGATGCTATTGATCACTACAAATTAATTTCCTCTGTGAGTGTGGCGAAATAGGAGTGAGTTGCAGTTTAATTTTTTTAGATCGTGTCTGCTCTTGCTCACAAGAAAAAACATTCCCAGGCTCTACCTGATTTCAGAGAGAAGAGGATTTGTCCCTTGGTGCTCTAAAATATAGAGCTTTCATTTGTTTGGATATTTTTTCCAGTTGTAATAGCTTTGTTAAGAACTCTGTAATGTATCATACAACGCAATAAATGGAATAGAACTGCATGTTCTCAGAGAGACTGTCAATGGAGACTCATCACTGAATGGAAATGCTTCCAGTCAAGTTCTGCAGGGACCAGCACTTAAAAGTGTTATTAAGGATTTTCATTAGTGTTTTGAAAATTCATATAAAATCTCTGCTCTTAAAATGCCTGTGTGCCACTGTTTGGAGAAGCATAAAACAAGGACAGTAAAGTACTGATACTGAATGGTCTATATTGATTATAAACAGTCCATTTATGTTATATTTGATCTTATTGAAACATATTCAAAGTCACTTAGGAGCAAGAAATACAGGGAAACTGCATCCAGTGACTGGGATGAATTTGTAGCTTGGCAGATGAGGAAGAGTAGTAGCTAACAACATAATGTTCTGGCAGAAAGAGAGACCCTTAGGTGTACAAAAATTGGGCAAAGGAAAGGTGTGAGTTTACTTTGAAATGTGACATGGCAGATGCTGGGAAACTGCTTATTGCATTGGTGTCAATGTTGATGTAAGGACTTCAGAAACTGGGGGGAGGGTAGAGCAGGGCCACCAGTGTGACATCAGGGTTGAAAGAGCTCTCTATCCTGGTTAGCATATCAAAAGGACAGGTCTGAGAAGCCACTTAACAGCCTGAAGGAACCTTCCCAGCATCACATACTGGATGACCAAGAATCCTACAGCCTTACAGAAAGGGAGATAATGAAAAGTTTGGGAAATGTCTGAATCAAGGCATTTTGTGGAAGTAGATTACACATTTTTCACAAAGAGGGTTTAATCCTTTGAGCAGCCCAGCAAATGAACCAAGGGCCCCATTTCTTGATGTCTGCATATCAAGACAATGTCACTTTCTGGAAGAAATATTTAAGTTTGTTATTAGAAAAGCTATATATGAAATGTGGAGACCTTTGATATATTGAGAGGCTGAAACAATAGAAAAATTAATAAAATACAAGATAATTTTTTTTTTTTTTGTCCTTAGGCTCTGAATCTACAAATATCTAAGCTTCTATATTTTGGTCATTTTCTCACTTTTTGCTGCATTCCTTGAGCACTAACTGGCCATACCATGCTGTCTTGTTAGTCATTCTTTATATATGGATCTAAGGTTCATTAAAGGTGTACAGGTTTTTTTGTACTTTCTTCCCAATCTCTGCCTTATGCGGCTGTCCTGACAACAAAAAAGTAAAAAACCCTCATAAATATTTAGTAAGAGTATTTAGAGATCAGCCATTTCTTGGAGAGGAAGGACCCTCTTTCCAGTAGTATCAATGATACATATATACATGTGTTTAGAGACACTTCTTTTGTTTTCAAGGCTCACTAAGTTGTTTTAAACTCTGATTCTTTAAAAAACTTGTATGATTAAACAATCTATATGTACCTATAAATAACACATTTTAAAATACTTGGTCTTACTCCACTTTTCTGAGTGTAGTCAACCCTTCTAATATTATGGAAGTGAGGAAATGAAAGAAACTTCTGCTCTGGGAGACATAAAGAAGCATACAGAAACACTGTGAAAATGAAGCCTTGTATGTTCACCTGAACCAGTATAAGAGGCCTAGAGGAAGGGGAGAGGTGGTCAAGGAATCTGAAAGGCAAAGTTGCTTTTACTGCTTTTATGATACAGTTGAAAATGTGACCTTTCAAAAATAATATTTTTGTTGCTTTGATGCGTGTTTTTTGTTTAGGTTATGTTATCATTTTGAGCTCACAGTTTAGTGGATAGAGGATACGGTAAATAAAAAAGGAAACAAAAACATACCCAGTGTTTATATTGGAAAAGCGATTGAATGACTACAAGGAACAGATGTTTCAATGCGTGTTTAAATACCTATTAGAGTCCCAAATGCATCTTGGAAGTGCAGAGCATCAGTTACCACTTCATAGTGGCAAATTAGTAATCTGGATCAGATTCTTCATGGCTTTGAGCTGTCTCTGTGGTAAGTACAATGTTTCAGAATGGACCACGGTATTGAACGACACAAATTTGATTAATCTTGTCTTTTATTTTCATAAGTATACTAGTGACTAGAAATGAAAACCAAGATTGTACTCTAGCTTCTAGGAGAAGAGGGTCCCCCAAGTAAGGAATAAAAAGTTCAATAGATGTGATTGAAAAGCAGTAGCATTTTGCATATGTTGACCAGAATATAGTAGGATGATTTGCTGTAGGGAACAGGAGGGGAACACAGGTTATTCAGATGTCTTAACTGTGCTGTGTGTTTCTTATTTGAGCAATTACTGAACTCATATTTAATTTCTTTTTGCTTAAACATAAATTCAGACTAGAAGCCTAAATGAATGAGAAACTTTTGTCTTCTACACGAACTGGCCATGTTTTCACACTCTGTCAATCACTATTGAACAAACCCAAATTCTTGTAACCTGGGCATTTTTGTGAGTCAGTCATATACGTGGAAGTTATCCCTGTGTTCAGACCTGCAGGTGTTGCATTAATAAGCATATGATGGTTCTCTCTATGTTTTATTGTTGTGATTAGCAAGCAGTTAATTTTGGAAGCTTACAGTTGCATTTGGGTTTAATGTCAACATTATGTTTTGACCTTCTGGTGGCTCAGAAATCGCCTTAATTTTCTTTGCCAGGAATATTGCAGTTCCTGCAAAGTGAGATGAAAGAGGATGAAGGTAAAGGCTCTGGACATCAAGTCCTCTCCTTGATACAAAGTAGTCATCTTTGCCTATGTTGGTGCATGTCTTTGTCCTGCTGCTGTAATGGTGAAAGTAGCCAGTTATAAATAGACTTAAACTGCAATACTGAAAGAGTTTGACATTTTTGACTAGAGGGACCTGAAAGCTTGTGCACTGCCATCTTGGTGGTGAAAGAAGTGGCTTTGTCCTCTTAGAAGCCACGATCCCATGTGTTTTTATGGCTCTTTCCACTGAAATGTGCCTTTGGAGCAACCCTGAGGAGCAATGCCACAAGTATTGCACCAGATTTGCATCATCAGAAAGCCTGGGCTTATTAGAATGCTCTGTCTATGGACAGCTCTGTAGTTTTGCACTGTTTTCAGGTAGTGGTGAGGAACCACTGAGAAAGGTGTGAATGTGAGAGAGAGCAACCAGCTTTGTGCATTCTGCTACTGCATTAGGTTCACAGTGAACATGAATTTGCTGGTTACTCGGGGTTACTCAAATGTTATGTCATAACATAATCTAAAGAATCAATGCTATGGAAATTATATTCTTAATGGTCAAACATAACACAATGGAAAAGAAGTGTTCAAATTGCTCAAAAGCAAAATACATTAAAGTTCTTGCTGCTTGTAAAATGCTTTAGCAGCATTTTGAATGGAAACATCCTAAAATCAAAAACCTACATGGTTTGACTTGCAAATAGAGAAAGCAAGGGTTTCTGTGTTTCTGATATTTTTTCCTCATTTCAACCTATCAAATTCATTCACTCAATCCAAATTTGCAAAGATTTTGTTATCTCTGAAAGATGTTTTTCAGTGGTTTATTTTTTCTTTTTCAAACAAAGGGGAGGGGAATCTTGACAACAAAACCTCAGTTGTAATTTTACCTGTGTTCTCATTATTTTCTCTAAGTCCCAAAAGAAAATAAAAAAAAATACTTCTTGTTCATAGTTCTTATAACCTGAAGATCAATTCAGTAAAGCTTATGATAGTTTCATTGCTGGTTTTAAGAGGGACTCTTTTCACTCTGTAGAGCTTAGTGTTAAAAGCTAAAGGGAAATTTCACTTAATAGTAATTAGTTTCTGTCAGTATTAAAAGAGGAATCTTAAGGTTAATATACCTGCACAGCTTGTATGTCAGTAAATAAAGGAACTGCCTGTTATATCTGCATGTGTTGTCACAAATCTTAGGCGAAGGTCAAAACCTTAATTTCAAGCTTTAACATGCTTCCATTTGCCTTATTCAAACACTTTATATAGGTTTATATTCTACAAATCGTGGTTTGAGGCTCATCCAAGGGTCAGTCCTGGTAAGTGAGTTAGGATTCAGGTCCACACACAGTATAACCCTTGCTCAAATTTGACACAGGAGGAAAGAGCAGAAATCTGGTGTTCTGCCAGTTTCTCTTCTTTTGTTCATATCTGTTTCTGATACAGGTGGCTACAGCACCACTGATCAACTGTTCCCTATCGGAAATGAAAACAAAAAAAACTCACCTTGGGCAGGGCAGGTGCTGGGGAGTGCCAGGCTTTCTCTGTGGCTCTGGTGTGAGCTTAAACCCCTCTCAAACACAACCACACTGACTGAGCTGTGACGCAGTCCAGGTTGTGGGGATATCTTACAGTAATATTGACAAGGTGGGACTCTGGATGAGAGCAGCAGTTATTTGAAATCACAGGCAAATATTGCTCATTCTTTTCTAACATTTTAAATGCCTGAGGGTATAGTTAGTTTGTCGGTACTGCCATTTCACATGTGTTAAGTATTTTCCTTTAATTTTAAAAACATTAGTGCACACAGTCTGAAAAAATATGTCGATAATACAGCACACTACATGTAGTGGCAAAGAGAGATAGCCGCTTAACCAGGCTCAGGCTTTGTAGGCATATGTACAAGATATGAGAAGCAAAAAATGCCCTGTGTAGGAATAGTTATGTTCCCATAGTTATGGGTGTATCAGTGTGTGTGGCAGCCAGATAGCTATCCTGCAAAACACTCTGCAAAGGGCAGTGTCTGTATCTAACCGCCAGATAAGCGGCTCTGCTTCCTCCTAAGGGTGCATCATCCTGTAGTCTACCCAACAAAGGCTTATGGCTTTTTTGTGTGTTTTGAGTTGTTTTTTTTGAGTTTTTCTTTTTGGGAAAAGGGTTTTGTTGATCTCTTATTCCCATGAAATGAATAAGATCGTCTGGCATTAACACTTGGAAGAATATTTGAAAGACATCACCTTCAGTCCTCCTGACGCTGAAGCTGTGGGCCACAAGCGCACCAGATATAAATACTCCGGAACAGTTAATAGCTTGGTGGTGAGACATTCAATGGGAGACAGAAGGCTGAGACTAAAGTCCTTCTTCCATTAACCTCATGTCACCAGTCTGTCTTCTTGGGCTATGTGAAACTGCCTCAGTATGAAATATTAATTGGGAAGTACACTGTACATGGGGATTCAAACTATGAAGCTATTTTAGGGATCTCTCCCATTCATTTTGAATCAAAATTTTATTCTGAATCTGAACAACCATTTCTTCCTCAATAATTTAGCAAAAGTAAGCCAAGTTTCCACTAGTATAAATTACAACTTTTTTTTCTATTGTGGAATGAACTTCCATTTCACACTTCTTTATAGAATTATGCAACTCCTAGCTGTAGTGAGGTCAGCTGGGGTCCCAGTATGGTGTTAAAGGAGACAACACATTCTTGTAGATTTGATACATGGACTTAGATAATTTTGGTCTAGAAAGCATTTCATTAATTTTCAGGTTACTGGCTGGGGATAGTTCACTTTCCCTTTTCCTGATATCTTGATTTCCATTTGAAAATGAGAGTATTGGTACTGATCTCATCCATAGCATGCTTTAGAATGTACAGATGGAAATGCTACAGATGTATTTTATTTATATGACATGCATATTCTAAGGCAAGATTTTGTATAAAAAAGATTCAAAGATTCAGCTTTTCTAAACATTCAATTTTATTGGCACTCTTGAATAATTGAACCATGTAAAAGAGGTACATTTAGTTGTCTTCTTGGAAACAAGAACTTGATCCGTAGGACTGCATCCCTTATGGGATGGAAAATGGCACAGTTTATCCAGAAGCCAGTCTGTGTTTTGGAGTAGGCATCTGATTGAAGAGTTGTAGGTCTGGTCCATGAATATGATCAGACTACTCTGATTTCACTCATATTTTTGTAGTTGAATTTTTTTGCTACTGTGAAATGCAGCTTTGGCTGAGGGGTGGTGGTAGGTGTTGTCCTGTCAGTTTACATTAACTGATGGTTTTCTCTGTTTCCCTCTCCCTACTCTTGTCTCTTGGGGTGACACCCTATGGGTGGTGTTGACTGCAGAGCAGTGGCCCCATGTTAATATATAAGGCTTTATGTGGACATTGGGCACTGAACACTCTTAATATATAATGATTTTTTACCTACTTATGTCTCTTCTTGAAGCTGTGAGCATGTCCATTTATCTAATAAAAAACCCAAAAGATGGCTCTTTTATATCCTGACAAAAAGCTTTTTGACTAATCTGTATTAAAGTAATATAATTTAGTTTATTGTAAACATGTAAAAAACTTTGATTCAGTTGTTTGTTTTTTTTCATGTTGGCATCTAAATTAATGTTTTGTTTCACATTATCATTTTTGATGATGTGTTTGTTCTTTCCAGACACAGGTATTGTAGTTATTAGGTATCGATAAATCTTTCTTTTTTTCTCATAAAAAGTCATGTTAATATGATATCCTGCAGATCTCTGATGTTTACATTATATCAGCACAGGGAAATTCTACTTTCAGTTTGATACATAAAGCCCTCCTTGTCTCTCGTGCCTTTTGTCTGTAGACTATTATGCATTGACTAAAGCCATGCATGACTTGAGCAAATGTTTGAATAGGATTCTTGTGTAGTAGGACTGTATAAGCCATTAGGCATACTTTCTTTAACTTGGTGATGAAAACATTGTGGTACATTTGGTCTCACAAAGTAGAGTAAAATTGCTTTTGTGGCAGCAGAATAAACAGCATTCTAATTTGTGGGTTTTTTTTATTGTACATGTGTGTGTGCACACTGCATACTTGTGTCAAAATTATCAGGCAGGACAGAACATTAAAAGTGTTAAGGTTATTGGAATTGTGGTATGAAAGCTGGGCTGAAGAGAGAAAAAAAAGTATTGGTTTTTTTAATTCTAAAATTTGAAATCAATATTATTCTGTTGTTTTTGTGATCTGAGCCTTGAAATCTGTTAATTGACATGTGAAGCTGTTGCTAACCATCTTCCTAATATATAAAGCCTTTTGTAAGAGCATTGTTTTTCTTTCCCCTCTATATGTGATAAATACTGCAGTAAGGACTTAAATTTTTGCTGTGGGAATGTGAAAAACATGGGAAGCAGCTCTCTGCCAAGCTATTTCCCTAAGGATCCTCTTTACATGCTGACAATCAATGACCTGTCAGGTGTAGTTATGTGCCATAGCAATGATATGAGGTCAATCAGATGAAACCAAGGTATGTATTCCCATCAGATCCCAACTATCTATTTAGCATTGTCAAACTAAGTTTTCTTTGCTATAGAGCATGCTCTTTCAGTTTCATTTGTTTCTAGATTTGATTAACTCTGAATTTACATCTAAATTGTGAAATTCTCACATTTCAATAAATGAAGAAAATAATTTATTTTGCTTTGTCTTGAAATACTATACTAATATTTGCTATTTTGTCTTTCAGCACAAACCCATGCTTGTTATATTCTTTGCAATTTTCCTCGAATAGAGAGTGTGTATTTGATGTAAAAAAAAAAATATGTTCTTTGCTGTAATGACATGGATGTATTTATTTAACCAGTACTACAGTAATATAAATTTAGTGTCTCCTAAACAGATACATATTTTCTTAGAAAATGCCACCTTAGAGATATAACACATTTGTTTTCCTGTGCAAATCCCTATTTATGAAGCAAAAGATAAAGAAGTTGGGTCTGTAAGTCAATATTTTTATATAGAGTCACTTCTCATTGTGTCCTTGAAACCCTGCATCCTACCAATATTTCAAACCTTTTGATACCAGAGGAGAATAAACTTTCTTAAAATGAATATAGGATTCTCCATCTTTTTCTCTTAAGGAAAAAAAAAAGAGTTCTGTTTTGTTAGCTAATGACTGAGAAGTGCTAAGCATTAAGAACAAACATACACTTGGTACACTGTGTACTGCATACAGTGTATCACTGCAACAGCATTTTTAGCTACTGTGTGTATCTTACTGAAAGCAGAAGACAGCAATGATAACACAGAAACTAAACAACTGATTTAAAATGTATTTCTTAAGTTACAAAAAAGAAAAAAGTATTGCTTTTTTGGGGGAAGAAAGAGATAATGGTGTAATGGGAAACTAAACCCAGGGCTTTTAAAGATTTATATTAAAGATATCTCATTCAGAAATGCAAATTACTCCTGACTGAACGCTGCTACGAGATTTTGTATGAAAAAATCTTGTTTCTTTTCATGATGTTGTAATTCATCCTTTATTTGTTGTCTTGCTAAATATAGTGCAAGTGCTGTCATTTGAGCATGTTAGTGTATGTCTCCACTGTGATTTTTTTTTTCAGATATTTTTAAGTCATCTGTTGGGTTTCTGTGCTGCATGTGAATCATGTGAGCAACTATACTTCATGTTTCAAAAATATGTAAAAAATATTACAGTTCTTCAAACAGAAGAAGCAGAGATCTGGGTCCACAGTGGAATGCTGGAAAAAGAACACAAAGGTGGGATGTAAGATGATACCCCCATCCTTTAATGGGGGATAATTTGTAGCTAACTTATGAAGTGGATACACAATTTGAGGAAACGAGCATCCCACCCATTTTTCTTTGTGTGCTCAGTAGAATTCACATCCTTCCATTTTTGTATTTGTTTCCTTGAATTGTGCCTCATAACTTATTGTCATTGCTCGTTAGATGTTGGTGTGCTGGGAGGGTTGTCCAGACAGTGACCCTGCATGGTAACAGCTGAATAGTTCAGAAAAGATACTCACAATTCACAGTGACCTTTAATGAAATGCAAAACTAAAGAAAGCTGCTTTTAGTTTACCATATCTGAAACAAAGTGATAACTATTGTTATCTTCAGTCTTTGCTGTCATGATATTTAAAGATACTCTAATGCAGTGGAAACATATCTTCACATGAGACCCTACTATTATTGTTTTTTGGTGAATGAGATTCATCATTTAAATTTCGTTTTACCTCTGACCATCAGATTTAGGACCTGGTTGACCAGTTCTCATCCAGGGCTGCTATGTGCTTTGACAGACAATCCTGAGAGCTGCAGCATGTTTGCACGTTCCCCTTTCTCCCGGAAGGGAAGAGCCACATGTAACCTATAAATGCAGCGCCATTTGCAATTTCTCTTTATAATTCCTTCCTCTTTTCCTGATAGCAGTCTCCTTTCTTCTTCCTACCACTCCAGAGTGGTTTGGGTTGCTCCAAACCAGCTGGCAAAGAAAAGGATCCATATGACAACCACACAGAATGGCAAAGGAGAGGTGGAGGCTGGAGAGGACTGTGGTCTCTGGGGTAGCTGGTTTTGGGCAAGATGAAATTTGGCTCTCAGCATGCACCTGCCTGCAGTGAGGGTCTGAGAGCATCACTGCCAGGGAACAGCCTGCAGCAGGGCAGAAAGCACTGGGGGACACATCCTCAGCTGCCGCTCTGCTCCAGCGGGACAGTGAAAGATGGTCCTGCTTTCATCAGGTGAGGAACTGAGCCTGAAAGCAAACTCAGTATTTTTTTTAATCCAGTTTGTCAGAGGGTGAAATTAGCCTCTCCCCCCAGTAATGCCAAGACTAAGTACTCACCTCTCCAAAGAAGAAACCCCTCCTGGAGCCTTTCCCTCTGATCCTTGGGCTGCTCAGTGCCCTATGCCCTGCTGCTTCATGCTAGTCAGCTGTGTTTCCCTCCTCCAAACCCCAGCAGAGTGGGGTTGTGCTGGCTGCCCACCTCTCTGCAGAAGACCCTGCATGCTCCCTCCCTGAGCAGGATTTTGTCCAAGTGCTGTAGCCCAAACAACAACTTGTGGGGCCGCTGGGGTAAAATGCTGCCTGCCCAACCTGTCAAGGGACCTTATTTTACACATTCAGTCCTGAATGGGGAATAAATGTTCATTGAAATGACAAAAGACGTGCTATCCTATTGCCTGAAACAGATGGGAAACCTAGTTGCATTGGCCATATTGCTTTTGAGTGATTCCCCTAGTTCATCCACATAAAAATATCTGTCACATGAGCCTTAGACCTCCTGTGGACCACTCATTTAAGACACTTCACAAATCTGTCTGGTGGAGACTTACTGGATGCATCTGGCTTGCTCATGTTTCTAAAAGTGAGCAAAGAACTTATTCATTTGTGACTGTTCCCTCCATTTGCATGGCATGAGCTTGGTTACCCAAGAATGGATGCCTGCCATGTTCTAAAGTGGGGAAGATTATCTGTGTGCAGCTGGAAAATAAAGCTGTGTTGCAGCACCTGTTCAATCCCACTACAAAGAAAGCCAGGGTGGTGGAGTAGAGATAAAGCAGATTGTATAAGATGCAGTTTTATTTAAAGTGAAATTCAAAGCCTACCACTAGGAATAAACACTTTCTTCACAATGCAGCAGCAAGGAAGGGAGAATGCATTTCCAAGTAAACTGTAAAAGTTCAGGAAATTCTTGTCTCACTATTTGTTCTAAGTGATATAAAGGAGAAGGAAGAGACTCTATCCAGCATAAATCATATTTTTAAGAATTTCCCAATATTGCTTCCTGTCTTTGTGCTTGGGCAGCAGATTGTATATAGAAATAAAACAAATTTACTTTATCTTTTCAGAAGAAAGTGTCTGCTATATCATTTTCTGGCTCTCATTCGTTCATTCACTGAAAAACAGCAGGAAAAGAGCTTTTGTATTAAGAACAGTCAAGGTCAGGGATTTTTGTTTTTGATGTTGCCTGCCAGTAGCTTGACTTTTCCGACTACTATTTCCAAGTCCATCTCAGATAGCAATCTAATTGCTAGCTTACAGGGAGATATTTCACAGCTACAGGTTATCTGCAGTGAGTGGAGAACAGAAAGAGATTCATGCCAATCTCGAATTAAGTTAATCAAGCCTACTAAAGGGCATCCAAGTTTGTGACCCTGATGCTGCAAACTCTTTTTCATGCACACTCACCTTTGGAATCTGTATGAGCAAAAGCTTTACCTACATGACTTGGTTTACAGAATCAAGGCCTTATACACCAGGATTCATTATAGCAAATACTTATTTTCATAGTAAGCAATTAAAACCACAAAAAATGTTGTGATTTTATAAAAAAAGAGAACCAGTATTCTGTAAGTGGTGACCTGCATGTCTCAGAAATTTTTCAAGCCATACTACCTTCACATTGCATAATCAGTTGTCCTCACTCATTCACAGTCAATCTCTTCTATTTCTGAAGTCTTAAGTTAATGGTTAAAGAAAATAAAATAAATCATTAGACAAAATATCTGTGTCATAAATGTCAGTATGAAAGTTTGAGCATTTCTTGTTCAACTTCTTTTTCTGGCAATGGAGTGTTTTGGTGGCAGTCAGATGCAGTTGAAGTAGAAATCTCTTGTAGTTTTTTCCCTGGTCTCTAAAACCAAGCCACTGTGTAAGAGTGGAACTTAATCATATATCCACTGACAACTCTTGTCTAAACCACTCCTTATCAGACTGTTACACATGGAGAGATTTCATTTTTTTTCGCCACCTTTTAATGTAATTCTCAAGATTTTATGAATGTATCAATTAGAGATTTCCGGTAATGGAAAGCTGGTTTCAAACTCTGGAGAAATACAATAAATCACCAGCCATATGGGCTTTTGTCATTAAAAGAAAGCCATAATAAGACAAAAGCTGAAGTAAGTTAAAACAGCTGAATGGTGATTTTAGGCGATCATATGCAAAACCCACTACCTTGGCTTGTTCACAGGCAGCTTCTTTAGAAGACTGAAAGAAAATATTTTTCAACTCTTTATTTCTTGGCTATGTCAGAAAGAAAGCAAAGTAAAAGCCATCCCAGTGATGCTTTTCATGCTCTGCTTACTTTGTTTTCACATGAGATCCTGTCTGCTACCTTTGTTTTTGTCCCCTTGCTTTTTACAGGGCTCCTTGTGCAAAACAATAAAGAGTCCTGATAACAATAGGCAGTTGCTCCCAGGCCTCGTTGTTTAGCAGGATTCACTCCAAGAAATTGAGAGGGGTGTGTTGAGTCTTTTTTCCATCACCAGCCTTTACAGTTAGTGGGCCAGATGGCACGAGACGGGTGCAAAAAATAATGACAATAAATAATGCTGCAACGTGGGCTGAGCTCAGTTACTTCCACTTCATCACACTGTTTGGAAGTGCCTTTGATGTATAAAAGCACCCCCTAAGATAATGAAATGCAGTGGCAGCTGGTTAATGGCTGGGAAAGTGCAAACCCTGCATTGAACTCTTCCCACCAGGCTATTCAGCACCCAGGCAATGTTGTCTCAAGGAGACAGGAAGAAACGGAGGCTTGTTGCTGAGCAGCATTTGGGCTTCTGGACAGGCTGCTGTAGGTGGGGTGTTATTTGCCTTGCTGAATAAAAGTGATGTGCCCAAGGCAAAGGGAAAGTTTTTACTGTCTTAACACATTAACCTTGCAGACTCTGTCCTAGAAATGTTGAATGAAACCACAGGGTCATGCTACTTGAAGAGACACTGCTCTTGGGTAAACTTTAAAATGAGCTTTTTTTACTATGATCCCATGCAACCAGGGTTAGTTTCCTTTCAGGCAGGACTATCTCATGGCTCAGTTCCATGGGCAATAAAAAAATAAATACATCCAGACTTTTCTCTCAGCTGCTCCAGGCCTAAATGTGTGGCAGGGTAAATGACAAAGATCCGAAATAGACAGCAGACAGACAAATATGAAACTCCTATTTTTTCAGGAGCTTTGAAACAGTAGGAGATTTATTCCTCCAACGCAAAGAAAAGTTTCTGGTCTCTCTGTTAAATGATCCTGTGTTAATAATGTTATAATGGGGTCTGACCCTGCAAATACTTGATTAGATGTGCACTTATCTTTATGCACGTCATTAGTCCTGCTAACCTCAGTGCCATGGTTTGTCACCAGAAAGTTCAGAATATGCACAGGCTTTGCAGGTTTGGAGCTTGCTGCTGCCAAATGCAGCAACAGCCTGCCTCAGCAGTGAGGGTGCAATGGGAGAGTTGCAATGGGGGTCTTATTGTAAGAAGTATAACTCATGAAAGTCAAATTTACCAGAATAAATATTTTGGTGAAAAAAAGGGATCAGATCTTTTATTATTTGGCAAAGAATAAGCCCACAGTTGTCTGAGATCTGCAGTAGCCTCCAAATCTCATCAGTTTAGGAGGATGCAGAAGATTAAAAAGGGGTCATTTTATATACTTTGTCTCAAATAAATACCCAGATCCATAGTCAAGGCAAGGCTACTGAATCTCAGTGTGTATTTTCATTGACTGTATGCCAAAGGTGTATTGATTATTTGTCACTTCGGCTAATGTGTACTGTATCCTGCAGTACAATTCCAATATTTTTCCTGAGAGTAAGCATAAGTCAATATCATCAAAATTTTCAGTATCAAGAGGGAATAGCTCTATTTAATACTAGGATTATGGCAGCAAACTTCTGATCTCTTCCTTATGATCCCTTATCCTGGCAGTGTGTACTTGCTTTTTAGGAAACGTCTTTTTGTTTCATTAGATTGGCATTCACTAAGAAATCCCAGCCTGGGTAGAAATATTGGCTCCATCAGTCAGCCTTTGACCATACCCTCCACAGAGCTTGTTTTCTAAATCTGGTTTTGAGAGCTGTTTGCTTGACAGACTGCTTTGCAGACTTATGATTGTTTGTTTCTGGCTCCTTTTGATTGCTTTGCTAATCTCTAGATTTTGGCCTTGAGGCTATTATTTAGTTTGTACTTTTATTGGTGTTTGTTATTTGAAACTTTGTTTTCTGTAGATTTGCAATGCCTTTCTGAACTGCTTTTCTGATTAAATTTTGTCAGAGGTTGGTTGATTGCTTTACCTACTCCCCCCCCATTTGTCCTCCTAATCGTTCAGTTGAGAACTCACCTGCCTCTTGTTTGTGCCTGCCTTTGTGATTTGCTCTCAGATTAGAAGGGGCAGCTGCAAAGCTTTTATTTTTATTTGTTCTTCACACTGAGTCAGGTAAAATATTAACCACTCCTGAACTGCTCTACCAAAACCTCAAGTGTATTACAATAGAGCTTTTGCCTCCACAGTTAAAAAAAAAAAATGTATTTCTTTGATGGTCACTTCATACAGCTCTTTTGTGTTTAGACATATTTGCTATAAGGATAGAATAAACTTAAGCATCAGAAATACATGAATATATGTGAAACTAGCCCTGCCTTTCCAACAATTTGTTTAACTTTGTTTTTGCAAGAGTTAGAACATGAAATTCAAATTCACATTTAGGCCTCATCCCTGCAATGCCAGGAGCTCAATGGGATAAATGCATGCATCCGGTATTTCCCGAGCATACAGCTTTCCAAGGCATGTGGTTCTTAGCTCTCTGATTCTTTGAGTTTTATCTACCACAAATTGTAGTTTCATTCTTTTTATATCTGTTAATAAAGTGATTTCTGTCTTTGGTGATTTACAAAGTTATACTATTTCTCAGTTATTGAGCATTCTGCCTGTTTACATTTGCTTGCTTGGTCAATGCCTTAACCTTAATGGGGGGACAGTTCTCCTACAACTTACTTATGATAATCTCTGGTGTGGGACTTTCTTCCTACTAGTACTTTTCAAATATGTGTTTTGTTTCTCTTCTGGGCTCAGGGGTCAGTGGTAAGGAGGGATAAGGGGTGGAATACGCCATAGATTAGGCTTAGTTCCCCAAAGGCCAATTATTCATACCAAATTTCAAAAGTTTAGTTTACTCGAGGCTCCAAGATCTTGGTCGCCCAAGAAGGCCACAGATACAGCTAAAGCAAGCCAACGGTCTCTGCAAGCACTTTAGTTTTTGGGGAATTGGACAGGATGTTCAGAACCAAAGCTTCAGTGGGAAGAGAGTTATGTACAGAACACTGCTGACATAAATGCTTATGTGCCTAAAATTTAGGATCCCAAACTAACTGATGCAGAATTAGTGGGTTATTTTTAAAATCTGTTTCTTGTCAAAGAATGGTAACAGTATGATATGCTAGCCATTACTGAACTTGTCCAGGCCCAAGTCTGTGTGTCTACATAATGTGTGCTGAGTCTGATAAAGAAGATAGATAAACTGGCTTTCTTGTTAACCATTGCTATTTCTTTGTATACCATTCTGAATGGTTATGTATCCCCTAGTGGGACCCTGGTTATTGAATTTTGTTTTTCTAATTATGACATGTTTTCTAACAGACAGGATGTATATGTGGTGATTGAGATGTGTCCATCTCCTGAGTGATCCTACCCCTGATAATTAACCCAGGTTATAATTTCTCTTGCTTATTCACATTTTAGCTATCAACAGTGGCTTTACCTCGCTCCTATTTTTCACAGTGAGCACTTGGGTTATTCCCTCATCTTGAGACTGGCTCTTTTAACCTCTGTCCAGTTATGTATAAAAGTGTTTGCTTCACATTTTTTGATGGCATGTTAGCATTCATCATTCTTCCGATTCATGCTTTCAAATCTTCTGACTGAGTAGCTTTTTGGATTAATTTCCACTGCTCATGTTTTGTGAATTTTTTGCCATTTCAATTTTCACTTTTATTAGTTCTCTAAACCATCTTTACCTTTTATAATGTTTTAAGTGATTCTTTTGACATCTGGGGTTGCTGAAGTGAGGCACAGAATGGGCCCTACTCTCTTTTTAAGCTGATGTGGTGATGGCCTCTCCAGGTCTGGACTGCAGCCTGAGCTCATTCCAAGCTCCATTTCATTCTGCTGCAGGTTTCTTTGAACAACTGAAACTGTTATACTAATAATTGGATTATAAGCATAGTTGGTTGTTTGATTCTTCATGTGCTTTTGATGCTAATTCTAGTTTAGCATTTTGCGTTGTTTTAATATGAATATCTTAAATATAGTTAGTTTCCTAAGATGCCCACAGATTTGCTTCAATGGATGACACCCTTTTCAATACATTGATTCAAGGTTTTTTCTTCCAACCAGTCTGTCAGAGATGCATGGCATTTGATGTATATTATCTTTCTTTCAGGAGTGAGATTCAACTGTAGGACTGACTTCAAAGTGCAACCTCTATAGAAATCTAGTCTACTTACACCAGCAAATCTTTGAGTGACTATATTGCAGTGTTGGATGTACTGGAGTCCACAAAGTATTTCATAGTCTTGTTCATAAACAATGCATTTAGGTGGTTCATTTCCAAAGAAAAAAAGTCAGAAAAGCATAATTTCTAGTGTCCAGTAAAAAAATCAACCAAACAAAAAACCCCAAACAAAACCAAACAAGCACCACAGCATGTTTTTTTTATTTTTTTTTTTTAATTTTACTTTTTTAAGTCATCCTGAATGCCTTTTCACACCAGTATGGTAGTGTAACTTTGTGCTACCAACTCAGAGTTTCTTCTGGAAATATGTGGTAACTGCCTTTGAACTGTAAGTGCTCCAAAGTAGTCCTACCCTCTCCAAGAGAAGACTTTAAGGGTATTTCTGTTGCTCTAATCCACTTAAAGTGGGTTGCTAAAAATCTCTAGACTGTCTGACAGAAGATGCTCTGTTCTGCAAGAAACTCTAAGCACCAGTCTTTCAAGGACTCATTACCAGTAAAATGTAGACACTCTCAAAGTGAGAACAAAGTAAAACTACTAGCTGTCAGCTAGAAGAAGGAGGAAGGAAATGGAAAAACTTAGTGTGTAGTTGATAATTAATCTGTAAGGTGCTGCAGACTGCACTTAGTCCTTGTAGTGTCTAGAGAGAGAAAGATGTCATCCACAATCACACAAATTCCCCTGTTTTTCTATCAGAATGTTGTTTAGGCCTTGCCTCTTCGAAGATTTGTGCACATATTTAACCTTACTGACTAGTAAAATTAAGGATGTGGGTCAGTCTTTGCACAAACAAGATGTGTACTTTTTTTTTTTTTTCCCTAAAGTGCACATCAGCCAAAGTAAACGGCAACAGAAATGAGGGAACATTTCCAAACCGTTGTGTGTAGACTTGCACTTGCTTGGAGGGTTTCCTGAACTGCATCTCCCTCTGACACTCTTGAGTATCAGGATTACGATGGATGCACATGATTTTATTTTAGTTATCTGAAGTGATTTACAGTGAGCCAAATTTCCATGTTCCAGTAGCTGAGTTTTCAAGAGGAAAAAAGAGTTCTCACTTGTGAAAAAACCACAGAAAACACACTCATCTTAGAGAAAAAAAATTTATAAAAACCTGCTTTGATTAAAAAAACCCAATACATGTTATTATCCAGATATTTATTTTCTACATTTTTAGCTCATGATTAGGGAGACTTTGCAGTACACCTTTTCCTTTCCACTCTTGTTATTTCATGTATTCAATTAATTTAAAAATAACAAACTGAAACATTGCAATGTGGGGTGAGAAAAGGCAGCTTTTTAATACCATTTGGTTGTTTGCCAAAGATTTTGCAAGTGTTCCTGTTAGGACATATTACTACAGCACATATGCTACATTATATATATACAGCTTATTTACATTCTTACAACATGTTTAAACTTCTCAGTTATAAATTTCTTGTATGTCTAGATTTGCCTGGGAAAGCAAACCCGCACAACCTGCCCTTGTCCTTCTTACTTGGCAAGGTTGATATAGCTTTTGTCGTGTTGGGGCATCTTGAAGACACTAGCTGAGCACTCCACAGTGGCTTGAAAATGTGTGTGTTTAAAGGGGAACAGGGGAAATTCAGAGAGGAAAGCTGAATGGTTTATGTGAGATGAAAAGAAAGAAAAGTGATAGTAAGAGATCAAAGTATGTTGATTCAGTTCTATAATTTAGCCTCACTATCAACCCAGGTGACAGTTCACCAGTCGAATTTTTTCTGCTTGCCTGTTCTTCCAAACAGGGAGGATGGAAGGGGAATGGGAATAGGAAGCAATTCTCAGATCTACCCTATTGTTTTCATTTTACAAGCAGAAGTGAATTGGGAGTATTTGGAAAATAGCTGAGACATGTTCCCTGCCCTTTTTTTTTTTTGTCTGTGGTTTTGTTTTTGTTTGTTTGTTTGTTTGGTTGTGTTTTTTAATAGTTCTTCTTTTTTCTCTTCCTTTGGAAGAGGTTGTAGTAAACTATTAAATATGAATGTTAATCACACAATGAATTTTGGATTTTTTCGTCAAACATAAGGCAAGTTCTTCAAGATGCTCTTCTTGGTAAAAAATGACGAAAGTTGTCAATGGGAATACTCATATGATCCTTTATGTGTTCCTGCTTGAAGTATGTGAACAGTGAAATTGCAGTTGAGAAAGGGCAGTAGGAATGTACTTCATTGTTTCTTCCTCAACAAGTTCCTACATGCACCTATTACTACAGAATGGAGTTTTTCTTCTTATGTCCTCGCCCAAGACTTTGAAAAAAAGAAAAAGAAAAGCAAGCAAAAAAACTTTCCACATTAAATTCAAGACAAAAGGAAATAAGTTGTCTGCAGGGAAGCTTGTGCATGCATTCTTAAATTCTTGTTCCAACTGAAGGCTCTCTGAACTTTTTGATGCTATATAGCATGGCCATATTTTCTTCACTGATGATGAAAACTTTATCTTCTAATTCTTTGGAAAGATAGTTTTATTCATTGCTTTATCTCATCAAAGGGTTTCTAGAACAACTTCGTGCTGCAATACTGTCCAACATTTACTTATAATGTGGACCCAGAGGGCCTGATGGTGTGTTGTTCTGTAGCTATTTTCAACAGTTGCAAATGGGATATGATTATTGCCTTATATGAGAAAGGTGTGCTTCAGGCATTGACCTTGCACGAACTGTTTATGACAGGCACAAAGCAACAAGGAATTCAGCAATGTTCTCATAAAGAGTACTTTTCCCTCGCCAAGATATTGTCTGTTCTCTTGGAGCATTACCACATTGCAGACTCACCCTGTGTCACTGTTCAAACATCTTGTGTAAATAATAGATAGATTTTTTCATTGGTTCCAATCTGAAAAGCTAGAGGAGAGGTGAGGAGAGAATGATCTGAGTCAAGCAGAAGAGAAACTACCCAAATTTTAAGCTAAATTCAAAACCTTTTATTAAATTTGTGGGATCTTCAAAATCTTTGCCTTGTCAGCTAGAGTGTTTTAAAGCATAAAAAAGTTATTTTGGAAGAAATAGTAAAAACTTCATTTAGAAAAATATTGAAATAAACATTTCCCCTCTTCCAAACAAGCCATTAAATTTTAAAAATGTCTTAATATAAATGCCAATAGTCACTATTTAAATGTTTTCCTGTTACTTTTTAATCTCTTCCCCGGTCTGATAGGTAAAGTGTGAATTATTTGTTTCTCTTAATTCCCTGGGAGTTGTGGGGAGATAGAATTGTATTCATCACAAACAATTGATCAGCTCTAAAACCAAATAAACACTGAAGTGTCTTCTGTTTGGGTATTGCAAAGCATGAGATTTATTTGCATTTTAGCCTTCCTGTATCATAGGCTGGTGCTGCTTGCCTATAATTCAGCTTTCTCTTGCTCGGAATGGAAAATCTTGGCAGAGGTTTGAGTGACTGGCTTGCTGCTTCCTTCCGTTCTCACCACATTCTTCCCTGCAGTGTGAATAGTCATTTTGGTGTAATTTGGGATCTAGAACAGTTTGGGTTGGAAGGGACTTTTAATGGTCATCTAGTCCAAACCTCCTGTAATGAACTGGGACATCTTAAACTAGACCAGGTGGCTCAGAGCCCCATCCAAACTGACCTTGAATGTTTCCAGGGATGGGGCATCTACCAAACCTCTAGGCAACCTGTGCTAGTGTTTTACCTCCTTCATTTTAAAGAAACGTTTTCCTTATGTCAAGTCTGAATTGACCTCTTGGGAATGGTCCTTTACAGGGCTAGGAGTTGCACTTGATGATCCTTGTGAGTTTCTTCCAACTCAGATTGTGACCCTCTTTTAATTTAAAAACACTGCCCCCTGTCCCCTTGCTACAGGCCCTACTAAAATGTCTGTTGCCATCTTTCTCATGTGCCTGCTTTCAGTGTTGAAAGGCTGCAATTAGGTCTTTCCAGAGCCTGCTCTTCTTCAGGCCGAATAACACCAATTCTCTCAGCCTTTCCTCATAGGAGAGGTGTTCCAGCCTTCTGATCAGCTTTGTGGCCCTCTTCTGGCCCCACTCCAACAGGTCCATGTCTTTACTGTGCTGCAGATGCCAAGGCTGGATGTAGCACTTATGTAGTGCCTCACAGGAGCAGAGTAGAGGGGCACAATCCCCTCCCTTGATCTGCTGGCCATGGTGCTTTTGATGCAGCCCAGGACACAATTGGCTTTCTGGGCTGCAAGTGCACATTGCTGGGTCATGTCCAGCCTCTCATCCAACAGCACCCCCAAGTTCTTCTCTGCGGGACTGCTCTTGGTCCTTTCATCCTCCAGCCTATATTGATGCTGGGGGTTGCCCTGACCCAGGTGCAGGACCTTGAACACAGCCTTGTTGAACTTCATGAGGTTCACACAAGGCCCACCTCTCAAGCCTGTCCAGGTCCCTCTGGATGGCATCCCTTCCCTCCAGAGTGCTGACCACACAATATAGCTTGGCACCATCTGCAGACTTGCTGAGGGTATGCTTGCCCCCATTTCTATGATGAAGATATTGAACACCACTGGTCCCAAGACAGAGGTCTGAAGGATACCACTTGTCACTGAACTCCATCTGGCCATTGAGCCACTGACCACTGCTCTCTGTTTACAATACTAGTCTTATAAAGGCTGGAAATGATGATCTTTTAAGAAAAACTCTATTTACAAAAGAAGGGCCCAATAATCTATTTTTATGCTCATTGATTTGTGTCTTTTCTGGGTAAGCTGTAAAAATATCTGCTTTCTTTCCACCAGAAATTCCTATTCTGTGAGATGTACTCCAATTTCCTTTATCCAAAATACTAATACTAATACTTTTATCTAAAAATGCAAATTTAATTTCTAGGTATCTTTCTTCCTGCCATAATGGGAAGACCCCTGCTACTGTTTACTGTATCAGTTCCACATGCTAATTTGATTTCCTGTAAGAGGAGAAGAATATATTCATTCTGCACTGAAATCAGGGAAAAAAAAAGAAAAAAGGAAAAAGCTTGACCAGTGCTTTAAAGAGTGACCTCAATGAAAAAAATTAACTTTGTTCTACATTATGAGGGTTAAAGTCTTGCTCTAGCACAGGCTCCTGACTTTCCCTGGTTTTCTGGCTGGTCATGGATGTTGTTTCTACCACCTGTTTGAAGACAATTGTGCAACTGGGACTGTGGAACGACATTCAGTTGCCTTTTTTTGAATATGAATAGGACTTTTGAAATTGGCTGTGCAGAGCAGTTTGGGGCTGAATCACTCTGTAGACTTGCCAGAGAAAGCGTTTAACCGATGGACATGAGCCAAAGCCCACTGAATCTCACAGCAAGACTCTTTTTGGCTTTGGTAGGTTGTGGCTTAAGCTCTATATGAATGACAGCTTTTCTGAAATTATTGAAAAGCTTACAGATTTCAATTTCTTGTTTTCTTTTTCCAAATTGTTTCACCTATATTTTTCAGTTTGAACCACTGCTGCCTGGTTCTGCTATTCCCTCCTCTGAATGGGATGTTAGGGCTGATGGTAATATGGATACTCCATATTAAAAAATCATGAAATGCTCTGTGCCTACTGTCTGCTTTTACTTGCTTTTCGTTTGTGAATGTGTGCTATTTTAAAGCACCTCAGATACTGTCAGACTCCAAGCTATTTTGGACATGAGCATGTAATTTCCCTTCCTTCTGCTGCAATCACAGTTGGATCCTGCAGGCGTTTCCCATTACTGGCCTCAGTTATCAACAGCAGGAGTTTTGGTGTATTTCCCTTCGCAAAGACTTTTTTTGCCAGATGGGAGTTGTTAGTTGTTTATACCAGGCTATGAGTAATGCCCTTTTGCTAGCACTGTACACAATGGGGTTTTTTTGCCATTTATTCCTTCTGTTGTTGTATAATGTTAGCTTTACAAGTTGCAAAGAACAATCTTTTCCCTGCAGGTGTCCTTTTTTGTGCTTTTTACTCTTCCCCCCCCCAAAAAAAATTAAAGGTAATAAGAATAAATAAAAATAGAAAAATTAACAAGAAGCTTAGAGGCCTTTCCCTTACTGCTTACTACTGTGAATAGATGTTAAACATAGATTTGTGAGTCCACTTTCAGGTTTCTCAGATGCCAGTTCTTGTTGAGTCCTCTTTACGTCTGTTACAGGACCCTGCTTTCATGCTATATTCCTTGGTTTTGTGGGATGCAACCTAGATATTACCAGTTCCCAGCATTTCTGTTAAATGTTGGGATAAGTTCTTTCTCTGCAGACCTTACTCCATCATAATTCATACAATAAGATCTTATCCTGTGGGCCATCAAACATGTTCTATGAGAAGAACCCTCAACCCATGCTTATTCTGAATATTGACTTTCAATATTTGGTCCATCACTCTGAAGTGGTCCATCACTCTGAAGTCATAACTTGATAATGAAAACTGTCTATGACAACTTTAGCATCTCTTTCATTCTTTATTTCATTTCACAGATAGATGAAATCTTTTATACTTCCATCTGCTTGCTTACCAAATTTTTTCTGTTTTTTTTTTTTTTTTTTTTATTCTAGCAAAGTTGGCTTTAGTACGACTGTATGTAAGACACTTTCAGAGCCAATTTATCGTACTTGTGCTACATTTCTACAGAGAAGGACAGCCCATGCCTGCTACACTCTTTTCTTGTGATGTATAAAAGTCTGCTACAATAGCCCACTGTCAGGAAGTTCCTAATTTCATGTAGTTCCCCAGGGACTAATGGATCAGGCTCCCTGTAGACCTGCTAAGAAGATATGTCTTTTTGATCTTCCACACTGGCTAACACAAAATTGCCTTTTCTGTAAGCTTTGAGTATATGCTCCATTGCAGTGAATTAGAACCTCCCTAGATTGCTCTTGCTTACTTCAGTTATCTTTCACAAACCTCTTTAAAAAAACCCTTGGCCCTAAATATAGGGGTAACATCTGCACTGTGCACTCTACAATGACAGTTATCTTAGCAGAAACTTGGCAGAACTTCTAATCAGATCCTAATTATATGGTTACCCTTTTGCCTTCACCACTCCTTTAAAGTCTCCCCCTGCTTAGGACTGTGGGATGGTTTGTGAGAACATACAAAGAAACAGATAACTCCTGTTAAGACTCTGCCTTCTCTATAGCACTAATTCAACCATAAAGAAAAAGAAAGTAAAAATATGCCCTCAGGTATGCTTTCTTTTATGCATATATTCAAGTTCCAAGAAAATATTTATCTGTAAATAAGCAGCTTGGTTTAGTCTCCTTTCTCAAGGTTATCTGGTTGCAGGGTGTAGCATGCACTTTGTAGTAAGTGAAAAACAAGTTTAATCACTGAAATTCTGTTATTTCCATCTGCAATAATATGCAAGATCAAGGTGACAAATTTTGTTTCCAGCTGGAGCTGCGGGGTAAGAGGCTGCTGCTGGTTTTCCCTGTAGACAACAGTAAAGAACACGTTTTATGTCAGTAATTGCACTAACAGGTGCTGTTGAGCAACTGTGTTTTGGTTGTGACACTGTTGTGGCTCATTGCTTACCGCAAATGTTTATATATAAAAAAAATTCAGTTCTGCTTTTAAATTCCTGTTCAACTGACAAGAAAGAATAGGGTAAACAAGGGTGAAGCAGTAACTACAGTTTAAAAGCTAGAAAGTCTCCTTCCCATTTCTGGTGGGTGGATACCACTGTCCTATCAAGAAGTCCTTCCTCAGGCATTTATCACAGCAACCATAAACTGGCACCCAGTGGTGGCAACATTAAGACCTGTAAGAACCGGATGAGATTCTTGCAATAGGATACATGCTGATATGGTTATGTTACATATTTAGGGAATAATGTAATTTCATGCATCAAATTCTCAATGCTGAGGTCTGCATGTACAGCAGACACCCTTCTTGCCTGCTCTCCTCACGTGGTCTGCCACAGGGTTTGGCTGCTTCTGCTGCTGGAAGGGCAGTCTGTGCAAGGTGCAGGAAAGGGAGGGTTGGCAGCACAGCACCTAAGAGCCCACAGTATTTAGAGAGTACAGAAACAGTACTAAGTTTGGAGAAGGTTCCTCCTAGTCTAGTGAATCCATGTAAGCTAACTTGCTAAAACCGTCACCTGCTTTGTGCCAGGCTCATGACAATGTTTGAGCTTTTCAAGGCTGTGGACAATTGGGGAGAAGGGCACTCCAAATAAGTGTATGAGCTGAAAAACTGCATGCCTGAGCTGAAAACCTTGTGTGACATACGCCAAAGCTGTGTTAACAGGTCCTGATATAATAAGACAGATATAAGATCTTGTAAATTATCTCCTAAAATGGATTCACCAACCCAAAATTTAACAATCTAAAAATGGGACTAGTGTCTTTAGCTGTCTCCTTAGTGTCCCCATAAAACCAATACACACATCATGCTGTCTAACCTAGATGTCTATCTCAATATTGGAGTGGATGTCTTTTAGGAAGCCAAACATTCATCCTTGCATCCTGCCAAATGCATCCAGTCTAAAAGGTAACAGCTCCTCATAAAAACACACTGAGAACAGTCTGGAGTCAGATCAGGAATCCAACAGTGTGCTTTTTTTGTCTAGCATCTCCACCTCTGTCTTGATACATTTTGTGCCTATAGTCTCCATGCTTTGTTGCTCAGCTTTAGCTTCCTCAAGGTTTCTTTCTGGCTCTTGTTATGTGTAGGTGACTTCTGTAAGGACCGTAGTGTTTGATAAGACCTCTTTCCCATGCTTTCTGCACCATCCATCTTTTCTGATTTTTCCTTCCTAGAGGACACTGTGTTTGCTCACCTGTGGGGGTTCCTCCAAATCCTCCTATTGCACTCTTTCCTCCATCCATACTCACTAGCCTTATTTTGCTGAGCTTTTCAATCTTTCCATTTTTTTTTTGCTCTAAAGCAGATGACTTTGGCTTTAGAGCCAAATCCTCCTCAACATCTTAGTTTACTGTTCATCATTGCTGCAGTAAATGTACACATGAATGTTCTGAGCCATAGCCAAGACAAGTGTACATACTGATGCCTAAACTTCAGTGAATGTGGTTTAAGATAATTCATGTTACTTCACATTTTCTAGGTTTAAAGAGTGCTCACGATAATGAAGGAAGTCTGAACCCTAATACTACACTTTGGCACACTGAGACTTCCCTGTTCTCATTCCCCTCACTTTAATTCTTTCTCTCTGTGGCTAGTAATTTTCTTTTCCTTTGGACTGGTGTAATACCCACACTACTGTGCAGGTATATTTCTGAATGGATTATTTTAGCTCAGTTTGGAAGATGGAACTGAATTAATCCATGACTTCTTCATGTTATACTGTCACATTTTGTATCACCAGAATAATGGATGACTATTCTGTCTGAATTAACATTAAAATAGTCTCATGGAGGCTTCTAGGAGGATTCATCCTGGCTCCATCACAGGGTACTGTGAAGCATCTCCATGTCCTTTGCTATAAACTCCCACTCCCAGCCCCTTTGATTTCATGCTTGTGAGAATGAAAAACACTTTCATGGTATGGGGCAATGCTTTCAGTTTGGGCTATGTTTTTAATTTGTTTTCCTAAGGAAATATCCCTGCACTTTTTCTAACAGCTCTTTATATGCATGAGTCTGGAGGAGTCCCCTTGCTCTTGCTCTCGCTGTCTTTGCTGCCCTTAGAGCACTCTGATATGGTGTTATAGACAGATTGCCTGGTACTCTGCAGAACACGGTGTTTTACAGTCTATTCATCAAATTGCCTTCTTACACAATGTTCATGATACAGGTATCAATGACATTTTTATTTCTTTTTTTTTTTTTTCCTTTGTAAACAGCTCAATAAAGCCACCAAAGTTGGCAATTGTTTCAAATGAATAGCACAGTACTGTGGTGCTCTGCAATACTTTCCTTTTCCTCTCTCTCTACGCCAGATGTCACACTCCCTTACACTGAAACATTTAGAATGTGGCTGGATATTCCTGGCAGAGACTGAGTTGGACTACTGGTGGGAAACAGTTGAAAACAGCTTCCTACCAGGACAAGACCGCTCTATCCAACGGGATACCAAGGTTGTTACTGATCTGCTCATGTCAGTCTTTCTGGCAGAAAACATGGTTCAGAACTACAGTGCTTTTAAAAGGGATTTCCTTGTTTGTACTCTCTGAATGTTTTTGAGGCAACCTCAGGCTAAGAAGACCTCTGCTATCTGGTATAGTTTGACTTGGTCATTTTTTTGAACTTGATTGGTTTTAAGATTTTTTTTTTGCATATAATAAGGCTAAAGTGGAAAAACCGTGGTATTACATCTTTTTCTGTTTCTTATGACTGCTCTTGCTTTCAGTTCTGTAGAGGGAATCTAATGCTTCAGACTAGGCTATTCTATTGAACTTCTAAAAATTGCCTTCACTCACTATCAACCAGCATGATCTTGGGACCTCCCCTTGGATGCCATTCTCAGTGCTGCAGAGTTGCCTGGGGCACATCAGTGAGGACGTCTCAGCTTGCTGCATGCGCAGCTCCCCTCATTAAACTGAAAGCCAGGCAAGTTCACTAGACATAAAAAAATCTAGATTTTCTGAAAAGCTTGCAAGACATATGGATAAAACTAGAGGCATGGAGTAATAAATGGGACTGGATGAGTAGAAAGTGTATACATTTAGACCATTTAACACCAAATTTCATGTAAACGCTCTGAGGGATTATCTGAATGTGAAGCTTAAGTTTAAACTTGTGGACTGTAAGACTATACTAAATGAAAACAAAACAACCAAGCAAACAAAAAAAGTGGGGATCATAAACTTAGGGCAGAATAAGCTATTTCAGTCCCTTATTGCATTTCCCCCTACTGGGAGGCCTTGTTCTCTGCAGCAGTGGGGTGGCAGCTGCCATCTCACTGCAGAGCATGACAGATGGTGAACAGAAAACCTCTGCTCTTCTTTTGGTGAGTTTCTGGGCTTTCTTCTTTCTACTGTTCACATGGCATGGGAGAAAAAACAGCCTGATGAAAGGAAAGCATTTTTATCTATCATTTTGCGAAGGAAAATACCCACAAGATTACAACTCATCTATTTTGTTGAAAATGCAGGCGAAATACAAGAGGTGATTTATTTTGGTGAAGTCAAAGGGGAACTGTAACTTCTTGCAACAGGAAACCACTATCTACAGAAAGAAGGTTGCAGGGTAACATCTAAGCTAGGGTTGGGACTACAGACAGTCAGAAGCAGCGGGATGATGGGGAGGGAGGGAGCAAGGCAGATCTGGGTCTGGCATGAACTGCTTGCTGCTTCTAGGGAGGCATCACCTCTGGGATGGCAGCAGTGCAGGGTGTGACATGGGTCACCTGTAGGAGAGACCCAGGGGCTGAGGGAGTTCTTCAGCTGTTCAGGCAGCAGGACACCCTTGATGATCTCAGCTAGTTACCTGCTCCTCGACTGTTTGGAGGCAGCAGCGGCTGCCACTGAGATTGCTACAGAACTGCTTCAAATGACACTATGGCCACTGGTGCTCTCTGTCCCATTTCAGACCCTGGTGAGGGGCTGTGGTGTGCTCCCATGTGCCCACTGCCCCCACCAAGGGCTTCTGTCATATCTGAAAACTGACAGAGGGGAAAAATGTTCATTTCTCTTTGGTAAAAAAAGGACCCAGACAAACAGTATTTACTCCCTCAAATAATAATAAAACAATAATAATTCCAGTGGAAAATAGCTTCTGTTACCAGGAGTTTGGCACATAAGTCTTTTTTTTTTGAGAGATCATCTCACATGTTCTTGATTACTGCTCATATCTATGATCAGACTGTTTAGAAAAAAAAGAAATATCTTCACTGTCTGTGACTTGGCTGTACCACCTCCAGGGCATGTATCTGGGTGCTGTGCATCTCCCCATCTGTGGAGTTGTGCAGAATTGCTGGTAATGGGGCAGTTGTGCTCTGTAAGGATGAATGCTCTGCCTCTCCTTGGCAACAGCTGTGGTTGCTGAGGGACTGCTCTTTGCTTTAATATCATGGTGAGGCTGGTGGTGGTGGCAGAAGGGAAGGAGTGGAGGGATGGTCTGCCCAAGAGAAGATAGTTACTGTTTAACTACACAGATTCATCTGCTGCACACCGTCTTTTAAGAAGTCCACAGTTTTCCTGAAAATGCTGTTGCTGGGAATGGAGAGGCTACTTAAAGCCTGTCTCTCTCTTTCTGGATGCAGAATGAATGTGCACTGTTCCCTCCGGGAAGTGCTCCTTACCTGACCCCAAGGAGAAACATTTGCCTTTGCTCTTGACCAGCACATGTGGCAGTACTTTTGCAGCCCCTTCCAAAATTTCCTTGGATGGATCAGGACTCAATCCTTTATCAGGAGTGGCTCAGCATTTTTTGGTTTGTTCTTTAACTGAAAGGCTTTCTCCTGTCAGAGGATGTTATATGGCCAAAATTTATACCTGAAGACTGGAATAATAAATGGATGGCTCCAACGTTTGGGTTGTGTCTGTCCATATCCACAAGATTTTTAAAAATCAGCTCCAGTCAGGAACTATTCAGATACTTCATGTTTAAACAGCTGTTTTCCTATCAGTGTTCTTCCCCATGGTTTATTGCCACAAAGTGCTTTCATTGTTGTGCAGGGTAGAAACACAAGCTGACAGTCAGCAGTCTGCAGGTAAAACATTAACTGGAGCAGTAACAACCAGGTAATCTGGCATGATGCAATCCATAGAAATCTCTCTGAGATGTTTACTTCTGGCTGGGCAGGGAGGGGAATAGCAAATGTATCTTCATGATATTAAAATATAGATGACATTTAAGACTTTTAGTCATTTTCTTGAAACCTGATCTGGTATTTGCTTTTCTAAATTTTAAATTCCAAAAAAAGATATCCCTGAGCTCAGAATAAACAAATAATTTTCCCATCTATGTTTAGGACAGGTGGATATTTCAGGGGTTTTTATTGGTATAGCTACAATCTGCTCTCCTTCTCCTTCCTCCTCCCCTTCTTCCAAGTGTGCAGTTACAGAGAGAGATACCAGGCTGGTATGGCATCTTTGATTCTGTGCTCACGGGCAGTGATAGGAGGAATGCTGTGAGTGCCTGCTAGTCAGCAGTTCTCTGAAAATTAAAAGTTGATGGGCTATGACTGTAGCTGGATTATGGTTCTTCCTGAAAACTGAGAATGTGAAAAGGAATGAATATAGATGTTAATTTCCCGGGAAAGAAGGGAGAGGTTTACATTTCTGTACCTACAGATTGAGAAAAAAGTTCATTTGAAGTACATGAACATCCAACAAAGTCTTTTTCCCTTCACTCATGCAAGTTCTCCTGCTAACTTTGGGGGAACTATTTGTCCCAGGTACCAAGAGTGAAGAAATTGCACATAGTGTTGTTTCAGGACATTTGTGCTCAGATTTGCTCACAGCAAAATCAATGGGAGTGATGCCATTATGAAAACAGCAGTGTGGAGTGCTGCAGTCCAGCATAGCTCTGAAGGTGCCTGCTTCTCATCAGGTGATGATACAGAAATCAGGAAATTCATATTTTCTCTTCTACTTAAGAGAGAATGGCAATCATATTTTATTCTTTGCCCCTCTTTCAGCGCAGATTTGCTTTAGCTCTTCAGCTTTACTCAGGTCTTTGAGAGCTAGTTCATTTTTCATTAAGAAAACACAATTTTTATCTTGGTTAAGTCAGTTTTCTATAGTGATTGCTGGGCTTAAAATGGTAAAGGTCTCTGCATGAATCACAAGAAGACAAAAGACATCTCAGATTTCATGGCTGTTTACAGTAGGGCTAATATCAAATCCTTTGGCCAGCAAAACACATTAGTTCAAAACTCAGAGGACTGGAAAAAATTACTTTGCTTGATTAACTTTAAGCTGACATGTCTGAAAACATCAAACAAGGATCAGTCTGTTTGTGAAATTTGTTTCCAGTTATAGAACATGACCTTCTTGATTCCCAGCAGCATCATGTCCTAACTTAAAAGAGCTACGCTTTCTTCTCACACCCACAAAGGTACCCCCACAGACTCTTCTGTGTTGGATAACATCACAGGAGACCCCTGCTGAATTCCTGCATCCATGCTAAGAAATATGGGGAATCAGAATGATCTGGTGAAGATGTAGAGAACAAGTCACAGAATCACAGAATATGCCGAGTTGGAAGGGACCCACAAGGATCATCGAGTCCAGCTCCTGGCCCTGAACAGGACCATCCCAAGAGTCACACCATGTACCTGACAGTATCATTCAAATGCTTCTTGAACTCTGTCAGGCTTAGAGCTGTGACCATTCCTCTGGGGAGCCTGTTCCAGTGCCCAACCCCTCTCTGGGTGAAGAACCTCTTTCTGATATCCAACCTAAACCTCCCCTGACACAACTTCAGGCCATTCCCTCACGTTCTGTCCCTGGTCACCACAGAGAAGAGATCAGTGCCTACCCCTCCTCTTCCCCTCATGGGGAAGTTGTAGACTGCAATGAGGTCTCCCTTCAGTCTCCCCTTCTCCAGGCTGAACAGTCCAAGTGACCTCAGTCACTCCTCATACAGCTTCCTCTCAAGGCCCTTCACCATCTTTGTTGCCCTCATTTGGACTCTCCCCGATAGCTTAAAAAGTCTTATGAAGAGCGGATGAGGGAGCTGGGGTTGTTTAGCCTGGAGAAAAGGAGAATCAGAGGAGTCCTTATTGCTGCCTACGACTACCTGAAAGGAGGTTGTGGTCAGGTGTAGATGTGGTGCTTAGGGACGTGGTTTACTGATGCACTTGGCAGTGTTAGTTTAATGATTGGACTTGATGGTTTTAAAGATCTCTTCCAACATAAGTAATTCTATGGCTTTATGATTCTCCTTGTCACACTCAGATCAACCCTTTCTGCAGCCGACTCACCCAATAGAGACAAGCTGTATATGAGGTGAAGGATATTCCTTCAGCAGGCAATATCCTGACAACAGAATGATCCACATTGTACCAAAATGTAGGATTTTTCAAATGGATTTGCAGGCTATTCTGACAGAGTTTTTCTTCATCTTTACACAACACAAGCCAAAGTGTGTACTGCTAGCACAGTAGACAGCTAATGAGCCACAAGAAGGGGCAGAGGACAGCCCAGCTGGCCCAGGCAGATTTATAAACCAAACTGGGAGACACCATCTCCCAATGTTTGTTTTTTTTTTCTCACTACTGTCTTCATGGGAGAAGATGCAGTCCTCTTACAATGAGAGCTGGTAAGCCATCTCTGCTAGACATAGAGCATTGAAATAACAAGGGCCAAGGTACCAGTGCAGAAGAGGGAAGAAGATTTTCCTGTAAGACTTCACTTACATATCTTGGGCTTACTCAGGCTCTCAGTAGGGGAGGTAGGAGGCAAGTTGTTACCTGCAGAAGGAGATAGGAAAGGAAATAACAAACCCAAAATGATTAGGTGTTTCTTTTCGGGGATAGGAAACAGAACAGTGCTGATTTAAAGTGGGTAATCTTCTCTCCAGCCTGTACAGCACTTTCAAGTAGGAGACTTTAGCTCATACAGATTTCAGTAGACTGAAGCCATAAAAAGAGGCAAGGACCAAGAATACTCCAGCAGTTTACACACTGCAGAACAAGCATCCAGTGTTTGGGATTTTTTTACAGTGACTGTTCTATGTGTTTATTTTTCATTCCCTTTAGCAAAAGTATCAATGAACAGGATTTTAGAACCAGGCATGAATACACTTCTTTCAGACTCTCTACAAGTGATATACTGGTATTTACCCAGTCAGGATAACCAGGTCAATTGTTTTTGGCACAAATCCATAAGCATCAGTTCCTCTGTCTGGCAAATGCTCTTTTTGTAGCAATCGTCAGAGCTGTTGTCTAGTCCACTTCCAAAACACCATGACAGAAAACAAGGAGCAGATTTAGCAAAACAGCCAAGTTCACATAGAGCAAAAGCAATCATCTGAGGCAGATGATTTCCATACACATATGTGGTAGTCCAGCAAACCGGTAAAAATATCTGCAAAAGCAATAAATAACTCCAGTTCACAATGGGTGGAATTCTCTCCAATTCCATAGTTTAAAAGTGGGACGCACTATATATAGTTTGAGAGCAATCTTCAGGACACGAGGAAATTTCCTTCTATGAGCTGCTTTCATTTTGGCCTTATCCCCTGAAATTATCTGCCAAACTTCACTATAACATGCAATATTTGGGTGGAATACATGGAAGCAGTTATATGGAATATAAATGCTTTATATATTGTGTGTGGTGACAGTTCTGATGAGTCACAAGAAGGGCAATGCCTAATGCAATCAATTCTCAACAAATTAATAATATTAATTTTATAATGAATTTATAATCTTTATACAGATATCAATAAAAACTATGACTAAGAGCTTGCCAACCTGAGAAGGATGTCTGCTTTAAACTTTAGTCTTGAAAATTGAGCAGATTTTTTTTGATAGTAACATACTGTGCTTCAGACACCCAAGAAAATGCTACAAAATTAGTTTTCTAAGATACTTTGGTTTTTTTTTCCCTGAAAATTGTTACCAGATTTAAGGCTATAAAAGTTGTCAAAAGTATGAAATAAGTCCGTATTCCAAGGACCGGAAAAAGGGCTGTTTTGCATTTTAATTTTAGGTATAATATCAAAATATGCTTGAGTTCAGTATTTGCATTAATAATCTAATAATCTAAATCGTGCTTACATGATGCTGAACTTGAAACTGGCCATTACAACTCAGGAAAGGGATTTTAGAGCTGCTGTTGCCAAAATCAACTTAGTGTGCAGCATTGGACACAGGGTAGAGCAGCTGCTCTGGGACTGTTTGGTTTGGAAAACAGAAGGTTGAGGTTTGTGATCAAATCAAGATGGTGGATACTTTGAGTGAGAAACTGTGGGCTTGTGCTACTTGACTAAATTAGTAGAAGATCAGCTTAAAGTTGGTAAAACATTTCTTTTTTCATTGGGCATCAGACTTCTGGAATTTGCTGCAGATGCACCAGCAGATTCAGAAAGGGGTAAGACACATTTGTGAATATTAGAGACCATAGGCAAGGAAGTGCCCTCTAGCACCCCCAACAAGGATAAAGGAAAGAAGGATGTGTCCTTATGCACGTGCACTTCCCAAATTAGCATCTGTTTTTTCACTGTTGAAAAAGAATACTATTCAACATGAGCCAGGGGTCTGATGCTGTAGGCACTGGTTACAGTTTTATGCTGTATGGCTGCTCTCTGTGCTGAAGATGATTTTAGTGTACATGATTTTAGTGTAGATTATTTAGTTGTACATTTCTCTTTGAAAGGAGAGACCAAACAAGCTGACAGTGTAACAGGATGGGTTACTGAAATAGTAGCTGGAACTTTTCCCTCCAGGAAAGGTGAACATTCCCGGAAATGCTTAGAAATTTTTACTAACAGCAGATTTCCCCCCATTTTTTCACCATTGTTTTAAAACAATATGGAGTGATACATAAACCATCCAAATTTAAGGAAAGAGATGTCACAGTACTCTTTGCCTCCATCAAATACAGATAAATGTGAAACCTGTGTAAGTAGACAAGTCCTTACATATTATTTTCCTTCTCTTTTCACATTTCATGTATCTGTCCCAATTTTGGTAGGTTAACAGTCCTTAGGTTTCATTTTCTGTCTCTTGTAAAAGCCACCCAAGTCTCAAAGAAGCTTGGCGGAAGGTTGGTGCCTATTCTTGATATGACATGAAGTGTGGAACCTTAAGAGTGAGGCACCCCAGCACAAAAACACCTGTTAAAATCTTCATTGCTCAAATATGTCACATGGTAGCATTTCTGGACCTTTATCCTTGCACTTCACACTTGTCAAAATTGGAGAGACAATAACTTGTTTCTGGGCAAAGAAATTCACACTATCCTGCTGTGTGACTTCTGTGGGGAGCAGGAGAGCTTCTAGAATGTGAATTGTTTTCTTATAGGCTTTTTTTCATACAGAAGGTGCAATGGCCTTCTCCAATTCTTCCCCTCGTGCTCACAGTACCACTTATTAAAGAGAGGTTGACCATTGTAGAATTTTCTCTCTGTTAATAAATAAAAAACAAAGCTGTGTGAAGCTAGGCATGAAGGGTATTGGTGGTTTGCCATTAATCTTTCAAGCAGCAGCCAGATATCTTCTGCCAGTTGTCGTGCATTTTGTTAGGTAAATTTTATGGTTGTCTTACTGGATATTCTATGTGTGTGTTCACATATATGACCACTAAAGCTCGTTTCAGGTGAGATGCTTGTGGGTTTGCTGACAGAGACCAGCTGAAGGCAAGACAGTGAGCTACCGGTACAGACGACCTGGATTCTTACCATTTGCTATGTTTCTTCAGACTTTTGCCAAAGACCCTAGATTTTGCAACTTCCTATTTCTTGCCTGGTGCCAAGTACTATTCAGCTCTTTCTCTCCCAGCAGAAACCCAGAGCTATGAATTTGAATGCCATTACTCCCAATTGCAAATAGTCTTACATAATCTATGGTTCACTGATGCAGAAGTCGTAGTCTATGGTCTATGTCTATGTGGTAAAGAAATATTTGAAAAATTAAATTCAAAAGAAAACAGTTCATACTTCTGACCTGAAGGTGTCTCAAAAATAGAAGTCATATTCATAAAGGCTGGACCTTCATGTATTTCTCATAGTATTAACACCTATAGTGGAAAACAGCAGGTGACCTGCAAGTTAAACTTAAGATAAAAACCATTATAGTATTCTTCCTGTTTGGCTGGGGTTTTTTGTTTCACTTTGGTTTTCTTAGTGTTTTTTTTTCTCTTTTTTTCCTCCTCATTGTTTTGGTTGTTGCTAACCAAGCCATCGAATCTTTCATTTTATTCGTAATACGTTAAATTTTGACAGATTAGTAGACATAGTTACTCTATCAGTGGTGTGGAGAGGTAGAGCCCCTCTGGAGGCCCTATGCACACCTGATACCCACTAATATTACTGAAACTGTTCTTCAGGCTTCCCTGCCACAGTTGAGAAGGAGAATAGTAACAAGACTCTAAGGTATGTCCACGCAGAGCAGCTGTCAAAGTATCATACTATGTTTTGCATATTTACTACGTAGGTCTGCCAAGAGCTGGCACACTGAGGAGATAAATCTGTGATTCTTGGAACAATGCAAGACAGTGGCCTCAGAGAAAAGATCTCTGAGTTGAAGTGAGGCATCTGCTGCAGCCCTTTGCTTTCCAGGCACAGAATGCTTTTCACAGGGATGTTCATGTCACACAGAAGCAGTTAGAATATGATATAGTCTCTCCTGGTGCATGAGTTCAACTCGTTTTCTCTTGGGCTAACTCCTACCTTGAGGTGTACCTTTGGACATGCTATCCTGAACTGCAGTAGATCCAATGAATGCAGAAACTGGCCATCTGAATGCTTCAGGTGAGATTTGCTCCTAAGCCAAAGCTAACATAAATCTAAGACTTATGCCTTTCTTTCGACTTTCACTAAGGCTTTACAAAGCCAGCTCAAGGCTTCTTGGCAATGCTGCCCAAAAAAAAAAAAAAATAATAATGCAAAAAAATGTGCTTCCTGACAGAAAGTAAAACTAGAGGTAGGATGGACATGGAATGGAGGTATGTAGGGACCACTGTGGAGAGTCAGGTTGCTGCTCTCAATGCTGCCAGGACAACAACCCGCTTTTGACAGACACCCTCTCAGTCTTCCTCCCTTTGCTTTGCAAAGGGAGAAGACACAGCTGGCTCCAGCACAGCTAAAGCTGCCAAGGATGTTTTGTCAATGCCCACAGTATAGTGAGGCTTTGTTCAGAGTTAGAGTTCACTGGGGTGCTCTGAACTGGAGATAGCCATTCTTGCCAGGGTGGATTTCATCCTGCCTATTCATGGGTGCTCATTCCACATCATCTGTGGAAGCATTTTAAAGCACTGCGTTTTTTTTTTTCTTTTGTGAGTTTGAGTTTTATTGTTTCTGAGAAGCATCCTTTTCTCTTTAGGGTTGTCATTTGGCCAAATAATTCATGACCACTGTCTATGTGGGTGCAAGAGTTGGACCACAACTTGCAAGTTCTGAGCTTTCCTGTATCAAACCACAGATGTTATGCATAACCTTAGGAAGGTACTTCTGCTCATCCAGGCATCACTTCCCTACTTGCATGTAGCTTTCCGCTTCAATGGAGATTGCTACTGTAGCTCAATTTAGAGGTGAATGTCTAACAGCAGAAGTCATGATGAAGACACTGTGGTTACTCAGATTATTATTTGAAGAAAAAAAGTTGTTCTCAGCAATGACTGTATACAATTTCAAACACTTGGACCGCAAAGGTCATAGTGCAGCCTGAAGAGCAGGCTTTATGCAAGCACTGATTGCTTCACTGGAAACTGTTACAGCTCCAGTAGGTTTTTCCCTCAGTTTCTTTCCCAGTTAAACCCTAGAAGTTTGAAGCAGTCAGTGCAATGCAAGCTGCTGACAGACTAGCAATAGTGTGTCTGTCCCTCCTTGCCAAGACCAATTAGATTCAAATGTCGCAAACATTTCCAAGAGAATTAACATGTCGGCGCTAAGCAGTGGTTCACAAGAATTGCACAGATGCAGTTGGGGCTTTATTAACTGCCATGGAAAAGTAAACAAATGGTGGGAGAAGGCCGGCATTGTGGGCCATATGACACTGGGAGCCACTGGAAGAAATGTCTGTGGCAATGGGCCAAACTGGCAGTGTTGAATCTGGGAGCCTGTTAGATAAGATGCTTGCAGTTTGTCAAGATACCCTATTTCCTTCTCACTTTATTTGTTTACTTTTCCTCTCTGCTGGATGGATCTGACTCTCCCTGCCTCCTCCCTTCTTCAAAAGTAAAGTCCATACTTTCTGCACATGCTGCCCATGAGTTGGAGATGGCTTGTCCCTGCTGCAGCTGGCAACAGGGAATTGTTGGCCCAAGTGCATCCTCCTTTTAGCACCTGCAGCAAAGTGCACATGGCATAAGCGGAGCAATCAAGTGTGCATCACCAGGGAAGAGATGAGGAGCCATACAGGCTCGGGCTTCAAGTGGAAGTCATCTTATTGGCTCAAAAATCCCTGCTTATGAACTACCCTTTTGGATCGTGGTGTGTTTGTGTGGGTACAATGCAAAATCCTGCTCATGAACACCACTGGCATCTGGCCTTGCTGGAAAGATGAGGCTCATCTTACTCAAGTCATTGTGTCTGAGTATAGAACTTAAAGGGTCTGGACCATGATGTTTTTTCTTGGTTTGGACCATAGCAATTTTTCTGAGCCAGAGAAGGCTTGTCTGGGGAAAATATGTAGTCCTCAAGATATAAAGCAACATCTTTATTGAGGTGAATATTTTGGTGGAGGGAAGGAGTGAGGGTTCATAGCTAACAAAATATTTCTAACATCTCAATTTTGAGGAACACTTTTATTTAATGGGTTCCAAATCACTCCACAAATGAGTTTGTGAAAATTTATACATAGGAAGACTTGTCCTATCTGTCCTATGAGCAAGGAGAGACAAGAACAGAGCTCTTCTGAAACTTACTGCATATACCACTATTGACCCATTGGTGGGAAAAAAGGTCACTATTTCCCTAGAAAGAGTACAAATTTTGGTCATATTTTCAAAAATGCCCAATTATTTGGGATTTCACAGTTCTGGTTAAATCTAACGTCAGGCCTGACTTTACAAAAGTTGTTATATTCATTCCTTGTAAAAATCTGTTTTGTTGTCAGATGTACAAAAGGGGTGGTACTCAGATTCAGGAAGTGCATGTAAAAATTTGGGCCAAGTGAGACATTTACAAAATTGACACAAAAGGAGAACCTGAAGTTTCAAAATGTGGAAAACAGTCCCTTTTGGCTGGTGCTTTGAAAGTGTACTCAGACTGGACAAGGCATTGCTGAAAAGATGTTATCTGTAAAGCAGCAAGAGCAAGTCAAGATAATATTCTATTATACTTTCTATGAAAGGTATGCTGAGTAACTAGAAGCAAAATAAACCGGAGAACTATGTCTCTACTGCATGAGAAATGTTGCCCCAAGGAAATTAAAAGCTGCATACAATTGCAAGCGTTAGTCCCCACCTTAGACACTGTGAAAAGACCCTTGAGTTTCCCCTTGGCAGAGCTTCAATTTCTAGAGGAATTTTTGTGTGTGCACAGTGGTGCCCTGGTAGACACGTATGGATCTGTGCCCTGCCTGTACCTGCTCAGCAGGAATGTAAATAAGACAGGGACGCTGTTGCTTTTAGCTGTTTGATCTGTTGAAATCACCCAAGGAGAAATCACAACAGTGTTTCTTCTGTCTCTATGCTGTATGTATATTCTTTGTGGCAGAGAAAGGAAACTGTGCTCTTTGCCAGTGAGACCAAGAACAGAGAATAAAGTCCTTGTGCCTCAGAGAAACAAGAAGTAAAATAAAGCAAAGGTTAAATCTGCAAAAGTGTCATTCATTCACTATGCAGCAAATGAGGCTGAGGCAAACTCTGAGCAAAAGTACCTAAGACAGATGATGTGACTGCAGTCATGTATGTTGGCATTTATTAGTCTTGCCTGGTTAAAGCTCTCATGCTATCGATGTTGTGCAAGAATAGATATGGAACAGTCATGGCTGAGAAGTGAGCTAGACTGGGGCATTTCAGTACGTTGCAAATACTTATCAGACCAAAACTGCACAGAATTCCTGGGGAGCCCATCTCATCAAACCCATTTAATGCTTGCTTGGTGCTGCCACACTTGCTGTTGTCTGTTGTTTGAACTGTCCTAATATCCCAAGGAAAGCTGTGAGTGAGGACATCTATAGCCATTTCTAGTTTTGATAATTGTCTAATCTTGAAAGACTTCAGGTTTTTTTGTGTCTGATCCTCAGTTTTCCCTTAACTAAAGAGCTGTCATATGTGTGTCTGACCCTCAGTTTTCCCTTAACTAAAGAGCTGTCATATGTGTGTGTGTCCACAACAAGACTTATATTACTCTTTGAAAAGCACATTTATGCTACTGGAAGAGCTAAAAAACGATTAGGTGTTTTATCTCTTTGATAGTAGGAATAGATCAGGAAACACAACTGCCAGCTGCTGTTTCAGAGCTGTTGATTTCTCCAGCATGTCAGTGCTATAGTAATAATTAAAATGACAGATAAACAACATCCATGTTTGCTTTTCAAGCCTAGCAGTGAGTAAATTCTGTACTGACCATGTTAGAAGTGCATGAACTCTTTTGACCCTTGCCAGCACCACAATATCTGCCTCTTGTGAGTGCAATGTACTTAATTATTGTTATTATTTGGAACAGAGGGTTTGATTGATGCACACTTAGTGAGAAAAGTCACACATACATCTATGGGCACAAACCCATATTCCTATTCCTCCAAAGGCATAAGAACATAGTTTCATCATGGTAGGAATCCTGCCTTTTATTTAATTACAGGCAGGATTAAACCCTGCACTAGGTCAAACTATGAAGTTCAATAGTAAAGCATTTAAGCATTTTCAGGTGTGGGGTCCAATTTCTCTGTGCACTAGTATAATATTCTGTTGTTGGGGAGGAGGAGAAAGCATGTGTGGCTTTGTTTCTTCAGTGCTGCCACACAACAAGAAGTGGCTTAGTTCACCCTGTCAGGTGGAGAACAGGTGGTGTAAGTTATATAGCAGAACAGCTGATTCCACGAAATGCACCTCAAAATTAGTTAAACAACCCAAGAGCAAACACAGCCTGTGGTTTAATGACAGCTGAGTGAAGGTTTGCATTGTACTGATAACATCCTGTGTCTCTGTGGTCGTGATGTGGTGTAGGCACACGTAGTGCTTTGCACTACGTCATGAGATTCTCACACTGGCTGATTTGGCTGTTATTTAATAAGTTTATTTTCCTCTTCTTGCCATGGGATTATTTTTGTTAGTCTCTGATATTCTCAGAAATTCTTCATAGTGCTGCTAATGTTTTGCCTGATGTTTTGCTGAAATTGGTTTTTCTGCAATTTTTTAAATGTCACATCTATTCTCAAAGAGCAGTTACTTAATTGGTGTACAGTGCTGGATCAGATTCAGTACCTACACACATACTAGGTAGGTACAAAGCTATATGGGTTGTCAGAACATACAGAGCATGTCAGAACACTTAAAGAAGAAGAAATGTGAGCTCAACTTCCTGTACCAGAAAAGTGACAAACTCTGATGATGTGGGAAGCAGCACAGAAGGGTAGTTCCTAGGGCAAACCAAAGACACAGGCCCTACTGGATGCTGCAAGACATGAGCAGAAGTCAGGGAAGGCTTCTTAATGGAAAAAGTCCTACTTTTTGGGACCATTTAAATCCAAATAAGAACAAAATCAGTAATATTGACATCTCCTAAAACATGTCTGATATGTTCTCATACCTATTAGATTTCTTATGTACAAATAAACACTTATACTATATATTTTATATATAACAATTTTATATATTACAATTAATGAAACCCGGTTTTTCCACAAAGTCTTTGTTATAGATATGAAGTACTTAATCAGTGACACCATATGTCATTACCATTTCGTAGCCTGGGGAACAGAGAAACAGAAATAAAATGGCTTGCCATACAGGTCAGAGCAATCTTCAGTGGCAAAACCCTGCATAGAATTTAAACTTCAGTTGCCCAGTGGTCTGTTTTCTAGGAATTGTTGCCTCCATATTTTGCAGTATGCAAATATACAAATATGGAGTAATGGTATTAAAATACCAGAAAAAACCTAAAGGAAAATAATACATAAATGTAAAAAAAAAAAGGAAATAAAAGGTTTTCTGAGTAGAAACAGAAAATGATCTATTCAAGTATTACTGTCACTTTCCACTCAACTTGTTTTTTGTAAAACAATATCTGACCCACATTCCTGTATGTACTTCCAATATTTCTGTATTTTGTATTTTTCAAATAAAAAAACCCAAAAACCAATCCCTTGAAATTTTTCAGCCATCTTCATTTGCTCTAGGAGAATGAAAGGAAAGCATGCAAAGCCAGCAGGACTCCTGAAAGGCCAGGTTTTGTGGGGTTTTCTTTTCTTTTTCTTTTTTTTCACTTAGTGCACTTTACAAATGTGCTGTAGGCTCAGTTTATAGTAAGAACACATTTTATCTGACAAATGGTAACTGATGCAATATGATTAAAAAGTCTCCCCCATCATGCAGAAATTAAAATCCTCTCCCCAAGGACATTCCTCAAAACATAAAGCAGAGCTTTTCTCCTCATTTAAATAATATCGTTGTGTGAAAAATAACAATGAGCCATAAAATCTGGAGGGAAATGATTACTGAACACTAACATATGCTTAAAATGTGTGGAGGCTGTCAGTTGCACTTCAAGCCAGGGAAATGAGTTTCTTGATCTTGTCCAATTGGAGGGCAATTTAAAGAGATAGGCCCTGAAAGTCTGTTTTCAAAATAGCAGTAGGAGATCCAACAGCCAACAATATGAAGGTGCCAGTTTGTTGTGTTTGCAAATGCAAATCTAACTGTCCCTTCACTATCCTGACATGCTCTTTTCTTAAAATGGATGAGAATAATTGTCTCCAACATTATTACTATTATTTATGTATAAAAACAACATGAAAAGAAGATAAAGGTTGCCTACTCAGGCACTCAGAAGTTAGAAGATAATGGTATTACTGTTGCCTTGACAACATTTCTCTCTCTTTCCCCTGCCCCCAGTTTCATTTGTGGAAATGGCTAAACCACTTTGCTGAAACTCTATCAAATAATTAAAAAAAAAGATTCAGTCATGGGGAGACAAAAACTTCCTCTCACCTTTTCCCAGAGTTTGACAAAATTCAGGCCAGCTGGAAAACAAGGTTTTGTGATGAGAAAGATCAGGTATTGCCACATACCTTGCTGGCACTTGTAGCTCCATCCACACTTTCTCCTTCAATTTAATTTATTTTATACACATCCCTGAAAACTACATTTGGTGTGTACCCTTTTGTGCTGTAAGATGTAAGATCATGTAAGCAGCAGCACAGGGACCTTAGTTTCTTTCAGCTACCCAAGGAAAGTGGGTTTCCTACCTTGGTAAAGGAACAACTAGGTGAGATTGAAAAACACTTTGGTGTTTTTAGCCCTATTCGTCATGCTTGACTGACCCACATTCAACCCAAATTGTTGTGCCTGGCAAACAGAGAGAGTTCTGCCTCTGTAGAGCATTGGAGGGTCTGCAGAGGTCCTGAGCTGGCAGCCCCTGTGGGCAGGCAACAGTGCCTGGTGACATCCAGTTCATCATCTCTAGCTGAGCTCTGAATGAGGTCAGGCAAGAGACTGATAAATGGCCCTGCCTTGTCAACACTGCTGTCATTAATGGTGTTATCACCCAGCAAATGGGAACATGAAGGAATTTGTATTCTTGCCCTCTCCAGATTTGGAGAGCAAGTGGGAACAGGGGCCATGGAGGTGACTGTGTTTGCTCATACAACTTGCATTCTCCTACAAAGAAGCTCAGTGTTTGGTTTGTAACCAAAGACTCTTTGTAGATGATTATAAAACATTAGGCCATGGTTCATTTTTCAGACTACTTGAATTTATGATGAGGTTTCTTTCAAAGAAGGTACAGAACATTTTAGCACACACTGGCATGGCTGAAACATTAACAAACCACTGACCCTGTGCAAAGGCCAGAAATACTGTTATGAATCTTTTCTTATGTCTGGGCAAACAGGGCATCCAAAAATGTAAGGTAAAGTAGCATGCATAGGGGTTGGAAGTGGACCCAGCTGACCAGCATGGTCTGTGACAAATGATCTGACAGCACTGTGAGAGGAGGGAGGACTGTGGTTTATTCAAACACTGAGTTCTCTGGGGGGAAAAAATAAGCATTAAATTTGCATTTAATGACACCTTTTTAAACCAAAACAATTACAGCTGCATTAATTTTTCTTCCTTTTCTTTTGCTTGGAGCACAGTCAGTCCTTGCTTGATGCTTAGACTCCTGCTGAATGCATTTCTGACTCAAATCAGAGCCCCCTGGCAGCTCCTCCATTTGCTTCTGCGCCTAACCAGCATTGTTAGTAGTGTTTCAACAGCACAGAAATTGGTTGATCAGGCCTATTAAGTCATGGTCTGTAATCCATACTTAGCTAAGGGGTACCAATAATTGTCCCCAAAGGTTCTAATGTTTGTGAAAAATATCTAAAGTCAGGGACAAAATCATCAATGACTGACTTATGTAAGGAGACTGTGTGGTTCATTCTTGTATTGGGAGTGCTGGGTGATATGGCTATCTATGAGGTCAGACTGAGGACCAGGGCCTTCTGGTTCAAAAGCATCAATTCAATTAGGTATTTTGTTAATTACTTTCAAGGCATTTGATATGTCTTATTTCTGCAGCTCTGAATCAATCCCTTTTCCCCAGGAGGCTTTTGTCAGTGTTAAATAGTACTCTAAGTTTTAAAATCTAAAATCTTTGGATCAGTTATGCATGGATGCAAGACAATCAAACGTTATATTTTCCATTGGTCACTATCTGCCCTTAATCCCTGACCCTCTCATGTACTCGTATCAAAAGAAGGCAGTGTTTTTTCCAAGCAAAGCATTAAGGAGTGCTCTTTTCTGTCTGAAATACCTTATTTGTAAACATGGAAGTGTTAGGACATAAGCAGTATATTAAGCTTGTGTAATACAGGGAAGCAAGCTTAATGAAGAAGTTCAGATGTAAGCCAGCTACAGATCTGCCCTATAAATTAATGGTTAAAAAATATGGAATAACAGGTATTTGTCTACAAACACTAACAGCTGCTATAAAATGGAACTGGTTGTTCAAAATTGCCCAAATACATTAATGTGCTACTCTGCATTTTATTGCAGAAAGATGGATGATTGGTCCTGCTGGCCAAAACCCAATTCCTCCCACAAAGGAGAATGATCTGCAGCTGAATTACCTCTGATGTTGGTATTCTATATTCCTTTCAACATGGTGACAATTTTGAAAGCATAATGCAATTTGGTCATGCATAACAACAATTTTTGCACCGGAGTAACACGTGAAAATTCTAAATCATGCTGGAAATTTGAAAGGAAAATCCATTTGATTAGGATATGTAGCCTAGTAAATGCTCTCTCTCTCTGTTATATTTCATGTCAATAAAAGCTTCTCTTGATTTGATTTGTGTGTAGTGAAGATTCATTGGAGAGATTACAGGAATTCTTGCTGCAGAACTGAAGCTGAGACATAGGTGGTAGATCTATAAGGGTGGATAAGCATTTTCAACTAAAATATTATTGAAAAGATAGTTGGCTTTGCTAAAATTATTTTTCTCAACCATGACTTCTGTCAGGGAGAACAACAGCATCCATTTCAGGGCACTCAGCAGTGCTGAATGCCACCACAAACACTGTGTAAAATGAAGGGGGAAAAAATAAATAAATGACCTGGTTAAATTTGGCCAGGAAACCAGGTATCACATCCTGCTCTTCTGAAGTAAAAATGATAAGAGCTTTGATGCACAGATAGTAAACAGCACCTTGGCTTTGTGTCTCATCCAAGCACCTCAAGCTGTACAGTCAGTCACAGAATCACGGAACCACAGAATATGCCAAGTTGGAAGGGACCCATGAGGATCATTGCATCCAACTCCTGGCCCTGCACAGGACCATCCCAAGAGCCACACCATGTACCCAAGAGTATCATTCAAATGCTTCTTGAACTCTATCAGGCTTGGTGCTGTGATCATTTTCCTGGGGAGCCTGTTCCAGTGCCCAACCACCCTCTGAGTGAAGAACCTCTTTCTAATATCCAACATAAACCTCCCCTGACACAACTTCAGGCCATTCCCTCACGTTCTGTCCCTGGTCACCACAGAGAAGAGATCAGTGCCTACCCCTCATGACAAAGTTGTAGACTGCAATGAGGTCTCCCTTCAGTCTTCTCTTCTCCAGGCTGAACAGACCAAAGTGACCCCAGCTGCTCCTCATACAGCTTCCCCTCAAGGCCCTTCACCACCTTTATTTCCCTCCTTTGGATACTCTCTAACAGCTTAATACCTTTCTTATATTGTGGTGCCCAAAACTGCACATAATATTCAAGGTGAGGCCACATCAGTGCAGAGCAGAGAGGGACAATCCCCTCCCTTGACCAGCTGGTGATGCTCTGCCTGATGTCGCGCAGGACACAGTTGGCCTCCTGGCTGCCAGGGCACTGCTGACTCATATTCAACTTGCCGCTGACGAGGACCCTCAGATCCCTTTCTATGGCACTGCTTTCCAGCATCTCATTTCCCAGTCTGTACAAATATCCAGGGTTGCCCCATCCCAGGTGCAGAATCCAGAGCTTCCCCTTGTTGAACTTCACATGGTTGGTGATTGCCCAGTCCTCTAATTTGTTGAGGTCTCTCTGCAGGGCCTCCCTGCCTTCCAGGGAGTCAACAACTCTTCTGAGTTTTGTGTCATCTGCAAACTTGCTTAGTATCCCTTCCAGTCCTGCATCCAAGTCATTTATGAAGATGTTGAAGAGCACAGGGCCTAAGATGGAGTCCTTTGGAACCCCGCTATTGACAGATTGCAGGTCTGATGTCACCCCATTCACTATTACTCTCTGTGCCCACCTCATGATGTGTTTATCCAGTTGTGTACTGGACATTTTGTTCAGAAAGATCCTGTGAGATCAAATAGTATTGAAAGCTTTACTTAAATCCAAAAATATTACATTGACTGGCTTCCCTTGATCAACTAGGTGGGCTATCTTGTCGTAGAAGGAAATCAGGTTTGACAAGCAGGACTGTCCTCCCATGAAACCAATGACTGCATTGTCCTTCAGGTGTTTTTCAATACCTCCCAGAGTAATCTTCTCCATAACTTTTACCAGGCACTGAAGTGAAACTGGCAGTAGTTTCCTGGGTTCTCCTTCTTGCCCTTCTCAAAAATTGGGACAACATTCATCAGCTTCTAGTCATCTGCGTCCTCTCTGAATTCCCAAGACAGCTCAAAAATCATTGAGAGAGGTTTTGTGGTGACATCAGCTAGCTCTTTGAGGATTCTGGGATTAAGCCCATCAGGCCCCATAGATTTCATCCGTCACGGTTGAGTTCAGCCCTTTTTTCAGTCCTGGCTCAGGGAGAGTATGTGGTGCTTTTAGTCACCCTGCTCCTTCCTGCAGCACTTCTGCCTCCTGTGGGGAAGTGGGTTGGCAGGAATGAGATGTCCACCTCTGACAAGTACCAGTATTTCTTCCTCTAGACAATTTTCTCTCCCACATCCCACTTGTCTGCCTTTTTCTGTTCTTTAATTTTTTTCCCAATTTGAGGTTTTGTGATCCCTAGCCCACTCCCTCCTTTTTTCCCCTGTGATTTTCCAGCCAGGGCTCGTCATTTATGCAGGTAGAGGACCTGCTGAGGGGAATGAGTACCAGAAGGATGATGCTGCTACCCCATAGGAGCTTTGCTCAGGGCAGGTCCCTGTTTTGCTTCTCTTCTCTCTGAATTCATACCTGAGGCTCCCTGCCTCGAAGAGCCAAAGTCTGTTTACTTAAATGGGGCTAAAATCATTGATGTGCACTTTTCAATATTGAAGGGATTTGTGAACAATTGCCCATCTGTTGTTAAGTCTAATGGCAATTCTGTTTCACAGTCTGTTATCAGTTGTATCCCAGTTATTATCATAACTGAAGAGGTGACTGGGTAGTCTTCCAACTCCCATTTCTTTGTTATCATCTCCCAGCTAAGAGGCACTTATCTGCCATATAATCACTCTTAGTGTACCTCAGAGTAAAGTCACACAAATTTAAATTGCTGCTGAAAGTTTGCTTGTTTGATTTTTCCACACAGGCACAAGGAGTGTTTGTACATTCAGTCGTGTCTGTCAGCTGGAAGGAAGTAAACACCCTGTGGGAAACAGTTGTGAGCAGATTTTAAGGCTCTTTTCCACTGCCCTGGCCATGTGATTGCTCCATATTCACATCTTTGTGAGGTCTACTGCACTTTGGGAAGTGCTGTAGGTACGATTACCTGCAGCAGGGAGATGCTTTGGGTCTGCCCCTTCCTACATTCACGACCTTTGGTTGTGGGCACATCCAGGCTGCCACCACCATTTGGGCTGTGAGAGTGCTCAGGCTGGCCGAGGAGTGCTGCCTGTGCGCTGCCCAGGGGTGCCTGGGAGGCCCCCACTCACTCCCTGGGAAGACAGTGACTGTTGTGGAGTCAGCAGACCCATTGCTGGCAGAGGATCCCTCTTGCACTGTGATTCTGAACAATGGGGCAAAGGTGTTTCATGAGTCAGACAGGTTCTTCCCATCTTCTTCAAGCAAAGCTCCAAGCTTAGAAACACCGTGTCCTGATGGTGGTTGGTAGCCAGGGATATGCTTCCCTTGGGAAGGCAGGTAAGATCACCCAAAGGGTGTGGTCACACACAAAAGAGGGTAACTCCAAATATGAAAAGCAAATGTTCATTCAACAAAGAAAGCTGGAATAGAATGAGCCATTAACTTAGTTGTAAGGCTTAGCTTCTTGAAAGTTATTTCAAGGATTTCTTCTTGTACACTTACAATAAGAACCTTCTTCCATTATGCACAGTCTGTTTTTGCTGCAGTGTGCAGTGTGTCTTACCTCCATTTGTGTTTTACTGTCAGGAGCCTTCAAGCACCCAATTCTACTCTGACATCTGATTTCTTTAACAAAAATATATAAGTATACATCTCGCATCTGAGGAACAAACCTTGCTCAATTGTCAATAAAGAAATTGTGATAACTCACGAGAAAGAATAGATTACATTATTTGCTTTATTGAGATTTAAGTGCAAACTGAAATTCTCAGTTAAATTCAAGCAGATACTTAGTTTTGTCATAGGGGCTAAAGGTTTGAAGCCCATCAAGGCCTCTTAGGTGGCTATTGATTTCAGAGCACTTTGAATTGATGCTACAAATAACACCACTGGCCCAGGTGGCCCAAGTACCTCTTCTGTCTGCATGTCTTCAACATCCATCCACATTCCTCTGAAAAGGCAAGTTTAGCTTTGTCTCATTTGCTCCTGGGTAAAGGTGAGATCACAATATATTTATTTTTAGATGTCATATAGCTACATTAATGCAAAATGTACCTTTCATTTCACACAAGTGTACTGAAGAGGAAGTGGAGTGCTCTGCCAAATACACTGAAGTTTCTGGCCATTTTTCAATGGCAACCTGAGAGAAAAAATAATCCATTTTATGTTTTGTTGTATTTGATTGTCATCTGACTTAATACTTGTCTGTGATGGCTAATTACTTCAAAAGAATTCTAGTTCTAGGTCACAAAATCTGGATAAAAGCTGTTCATGTACACTGTCTAGAACAAGTGTCACAACTCAGTGGAGATATCCACACAAAAAAATACTTCTGATTTTAATTACTATATGAATGGATATGGTGATTACACAAAAAATAAATAAAATATTAATCAGATAAACAAGACAGTAGGTGGTCATAGATATAAACAAGGCAGATGTCTGTGCAACATCTTTCTGCAAACAGGAGGGACATGTTCATGGTATCAGTAGATATACTATGTCACTGAAGCAGCCCAAGTCAGCAAAGTGTCACTATGCAAAGCTGTTTAATTTTTAATCTAGAGTAGGTACATTTTCTGTTTAACCCACTTAGGGGCTGACTGGTCCTGCTTCTGTTCTGGAAACACACTTTTCAGGCAGGTCAATGGAGTTTTCTTCTGCCTGAGGTGGCAGATTGAAGTCATTGAGGGCAAAGTACCACAGCAAAGCAAAGCAAACCAAATCAGAATTTGTGCTCCTTCTCACTGCATTGTAATGTGTTAAAAAAGACTCACAACTTTTTCTTTTTTTTTTTTTCTTTTTTTCCCCCATGTTTGTTTCTCTTTGGAAATATCAGAAATATAAAGAGAGTGCATGCTCTTGTACTGTCTCCCAGAACTTCTGTGCATGGTTGTTGTCTGACTGCTTCCAAAATCTATCTGTGGTTGCAGAATCAAATATCAAAACTGTACCTGACCTAGCCAAATATAATATGTAGTTTCTTACTTCACAATCAGACATAGAGCAAGCAATCTTGACTTCTTAGTTAGTACAGCCATTTAGGTGACTCACAAGCCAAACTTACTCATCAGTGACAAGCCAAACATACTCATCAGCATCCTGCAGTCCAGGACTGGGATCTGCTAAGAAACCAGGCTTCTGAGCACAAGGAAGACCTTTTGGTGCCCTCTTGGCACCCTGGACACACACTGTCATGCAAGTTGAGTTGCTGGCCTGGAAATATCTCCCTGGTAACATTTTGAAGTTTAGGCCCTTTCCTGTGCTGTATTTTGCAGAGGAGTAGGGTCCAGAGTGAGGCAGGTTTTGTTCTTCTCATATGAGGTAAGCTCTCCTCCCATTTCCCCTTGCAGATCCCTTTGCGGGATATATTTTTATTGCACCATCGCTCATTTGGTTCAAGCAAAGTTATTCATTTCCTGACTGTATGTGACCATATGCATGGCTGTCGTCAGTGGTGTAAATCCTCAGTCTTCAGCTGAACTAGAAATGAGTCTATGATGTTTGATGTGCTGTGTTAATGGGACATGGCTGTTTTGAGATTTCTGACTTTCCCACAAACAAACATTTAATCTGTGACTTTAGGAAATAACAATAACTTATTAAGACCAGGACCCCGTGTTTCTTTTTAAATACAGATGTTATTAAATGTGGAGTTCTAGACTGCTTCTGAAAACACATTTTATGTTCCTTCTCTATGCAAAATTGAATAATGTATCTCCCTGAGCCTCCTTTTACTCAAGCAGCAAAGGTTGTTCTGATGTCAGCTGCAGGGGTGAGATGTAATGTGGATAGCTGTGAAATCCCCTTTGACAGTTACAATCAAAGCAAAACTATCCTTCCAATCCAGAAAAGTCTTTCCTCACATATAGGCTTCTACTGCTTTGTAATTGTAACTGCTAAATCTGAGTAATTCAAACAGATACTCAAGAGAGACACAAATTCTTCCCTGTGACAATACAACCAACAGAGATGATAGAAACAGAGTTGCCCTACCAAAGGCCAATGAAATCCAAAATAAGAGAAAGACTGGAGGCAGGTAGTCTGTAATGGACCCTTGTCACTGGTGCCTGGGAGAACTGTAGGGTATATTTCTGAGGAAGGGGAGTGAATGGAAGAAGAATAACATTCTCTGGGGAGATCTTTGAGGGAATCTGACTGGTGTTATGTTCCCATTAGTCCTTGTCCCTGTGATATGTGTCCAGAGAGGATACAGAAAACAGAAGGGAACATGCTGATAATAAGGGGAGTTTTCAAAAAATCTTGGGAATAGTTATAGTGACTTGCTTTTTGTGGCATCAAATCTCATTCTCTTTAAGGTTAGTGACAGAAGACAACCGAGTTTAACATGTAAAACTCAACCATTTAGGAAGTGGTGGTCCCAGAAGCTGAATCCTGGCTATCTGAGGGACAACTCCAGGAGCTGGGGAACAGCTATGTCAGGGAGGTATCACAGAATATACCCAGTTGGAAGAGACCCACAAGGAACATCGAGTCCACCCCTTAGCCCTGCACAGGACCATCCCAAGAGTCACACCATGTGCCCAAGAGTATCATCCAAATGCTTCTTGAACTCTGTCAGGTTTGGTGCTGTGATCACTTTCCTGGGGAGCCTGTTCCAGTGCCCAACCACTCTCTGGGTAAAGAACTTTTTTTTGATATCTAATCTAAACCTCCCCTGACACAACTTCAGGCCATTCCCTTGGGTCCTGTCACTGGTCACCACAGAGAAGAGATCAGTGCCTGGAAGTGATACTAAGCAGTTTTGCAGATGACACAAAACTCAGAAGAGCTGTTGACTCCCTGGAAGGCAGGGAGGCCCTGCAGAGAGACCTCAACAAATTAGAGAACTGGACAATCAACCATCATATGAAGTTCAACAAGGGACAGTGCCAGATTCTGCATCTAGGATGAGTCAACCCTGGATGTTTGTACAGACTGGGAAATGAGATGCTGGAAAGCAGTGCCATAGAAAGGGATCTGGGGGTCCTCGTCAACGGCAAGTTGAATATGAGTCAGCAGTGCCCTGGCAGCCAGGAGGGCCAACCGTGTCCTGGGGGACATCAGGCAGAGCATCACCAGCTGGTCAAGGGAGGGGATTGTCCCTCTCTGCTCTGCACTGATGTGGCCTCACCTTGAATATTATGTGCAGTTTTGGGCACCACAATATAAGAAAGGTATTAAGCTGTTAGAGAGTATCCAAAGGAGGGAAATAAAGGTGGTGAAGGGCCTTGAGGGGAAGCTGTATGAGGAGCAGCTGGGGTCACTTGGTCTGTTCAGCCTGGAGAAGAGGAGACTGAAGGGAGACCTCATTGCAGTCTACAACTTCCCCATGAGGGGAAGAGGAGGGGCAGGCACTGATCTCTTCTCTGTGGTGACCAGGGACAGAACGTGAGGGAATGGCCTGAAGTTGTGTCAGGGGAGGTTTATGTTGGATATTAGAAAGAGGTTCTTCACTCAGAGGGTGGTTGGGCACTGGAACAGGCTCCCCAGGAAAATGATCACAGCACCAAGCCTGACAGAGTTCAAGGAGCATTTGGATGATACTCTCGGGTACATCTTGGGATGGTCCTGTGCAGGGCCAGGAGCTGGACTCAATGATCCTCATGGGTCCCCTTCCAACTTGGCATACTCTGTGATTTTATTATTCTGTGATCCTACAATGAGATCTCCCCTCAGCCTCCTCTTCTCCAGGCTGAGCGGACTCAGTGACCTCAGCTGCTCCTCATATGGCTTTCTCTCAAGGCCCTTCACCATCTTCATTGCCCTCCTTTGAACACTCTCTAATACATGGAACACGGAACCCTACTGGACTGTGTAAACAAGTCACATTCGTCTGAATTCAAAGCCCCGCTACTGTTTCAGTTTCTGTAAATTATGCAAGGATATAAATGATGCGAACATCAATAAGCTAGAACAGAGGCTGATTCATTCATGTCTTGATTCATGTATGGTTTATCTTCATGCCTTTAAGAAAAAAAATCAATTAAAATGGTTACACTAAACTGTAGAACTTGAAAGTGGTGGTTGAGGGGGAAGAGTGATTCTCTACTGGAAGACTGGCAGATGAAGCTGTGGTTTGCATATGAACCCTTTTTACAATTTGCATCACCTTAAATGCTTCTCAACTGTGTGTGAGCAAAGCAGAAAAAAATGATTAACTTGAAATACAGAGGAAATTTTCTTGATATGTTATTACTTTATTGTTGTGTGTTTGTTCATCACATTTTTTCCTCACTGGTTTAAAAAGCAAAACCAGAAGAAAATGCTTGGTGGGGGTTTTTTTTGTGTTTTTTTTTTTTTTTTTTTTTTTTAATCTGTGTGACAACATAAATAAAACCATTCCCAGGGCTTGCGAGCGTGACCAATCACCTTTGATAAATTCCCATTAGAGGTTTTAGGTGGACAAACCAAGGAAAGGGAAAACCAAGGAAAGAGAGTGTTCAAGTTTCCTAAAAACAAGAAACAAAAGAAAAGAGAAAGAAAATACATCCGTCCCTTGCAATCTTCAGCCAATTGGGGTGCAGGAATGCAACAATTTTCTTCAGTGTGTGGGCGAGTAAACCTTAATCCTGCACTCCCATTGTCTTTGATGATAAAATGTAGCTGATGATAAAATGAAGGGCATTTTTTTTTAATCTTGAGCAGCTTTCAAGAAATAAAATATCACATTAACAGACTGAACGTGCAGTCAGTTTCTTGAATCATGAACTGTTTATCTGTAAGCTTGAACACAAATAAATCCAACTTACATAAAAGCAAACCATGTAATGGATCTGCTGCTTATTCTTTCAGCTTCTATTTTAATTAGCTCAGGCAGACACTGAGCACATGGTATACTGCTTGTTGTTAAGGATGCCTTAGTCATCTGCCATTTTTGTATGTTTTTGACGGCCTACTGCTAAGAGAAAGGAAAGCTCTGTAGTGGCTGTACATAAGAAAAATAACTCCAATACAATACTGTGAAAAGCTATGCTTTTATCTAACTTCATCTTTACCACCCCCATGTCATTAAGTACTTTACCGTGGCTGAAAGTTTTAAGTACAGCATTAGTAATATCTACTTTCATGTACACATTTTTCGCTTCATAGGTTGATTTTCAGTGTAACCCTGTTTATTCCAGGAGTAATACACCTGGGATTATTTTAACCCAGCATGTCAGGGTATAATGTTAAATCATTGTTCAAAGTGTAATCAATTTGTAAAGTTTTATTGTCAAAACTGAATCAAAGATGAAATTTGTTTACAAAGGAAAATGAGGAGTAAACCCATCTTTAAAGACAAAAATATCTCCCTCTGCTCCCCACATCCCCTTTTCCTTTTTTTTTTTTTGTTTGTTTGTTTGCTTTGTTTTGTTTTGTTTTGTTTTGTTTTTGTTTGAGCTCTTTTCGGTAATAAATTCTGATAAAAGCTGAGAAAAAAAGCTGAGCTGAACTTGACTGAGAAGTGCACATGGACCTCCCAGTGACTGCTGCCCGTAGGAACAATGCACTCTCACAAGTGCTGTCTTTGTCAATGTTTGGAATGGAGGTCTCTCATGCCAGTTAAGTATAAATTTTTTTCTGAAAAGCCCAGAACAGCTTTTCAAAATGCCAGCTGCCCACTCTGAATGAATGTACAGATTTTTGATAGAAAAGAACAAGTCTTTTCATTTAATCTAGCAAATATGTATAAATAGACTAATGTGCCTAGAGTCAGTTCAGTTTTATCACTCCTGTGAATGGTAAAGTGACACGGTGGCAGCCTTTCCTTCTCAGCAGTGTGGCTTCCAGCTGTAGGTGTCCATAAACCCTCTCTAAAACCATCACTCTATCTTAATGACACAGTGAAATATATCAGCCTCCCAAAACACCGGATAAAGTCAACTAAGAATATTCCCCATCCCCAGTTAGCCTTTTTTCCCCAACTTACAGAACAGAAAATCAATTCAATACTGTAGTGAGCTTTGCAAATTTCTCATAATTAGAGAAAGAAAATAAAATGCCTGAAGAGCAGAAAATCTGAACACTAAACCTTTGATCCTGGATTTGAAGCTAATCTATGCAATTAGCAGTGCTTTTTTCACAAAGGGGAGAGTCACAGGAAGAAAGGATGGCACACTGCACAAAGAAGCGATAGGGGTAAGATCGAGAAAATTGTGCTTCAATCATTTATAGTCCCACAAATCTTTCCTTAAGTGTAAACAAAAGACATGAAAAAACAGAAAGAAGGGAGAACAGCATCAAACAAACAGACAAACACTTCTAAACAATTCCCTCCTCGTTATCTCACCAGAGGGAAAATTTAACGCCAGCACATCAGGGAGGCTATGTTCAAAGAAGGGGCTTCCCAGCGTGTAGGAGCCGTTACAGGGATGCCAGTATGGCTTCAAGATGTTTTTTGGTTTCATATGAGAGATTGTTTACAGCCCAGAAGAGTGTTTGGTAGCTGTTTGATAATGCACATTCCCATAGCCTGGAAGAACTTTTTTGGCCTGGCAGACCCTATGCACGCACCTGATGCTGCCAGAGAAGGAGGCAACTTAATGTGTTTTCTCTGGTGGAGTATAGCCATCCACATGAAGAGAAACGCATGTGTAATGATCCACAGGTATCAATAATCTTTCCTTATGCTGACGGAAGGTTTGCAGAAACAAAATCCAACAAAGACAAAACCAATAAGAGCTCTGTGATGCCCTGTGCAATCCTGCACTAATGAATTCTGCAGTTTCAGATTTTCTGACACTTCTCTGCTACTACTAAAATGAGGATTGGTCTTTCTGGCAGATGTTATGGGATGCACAGAGTAGGAGGAAATAAACTCCAGGTTTCCAGAGGTAAATTAGAGTGCCCAGAAATGTGAATCTGAAAATGAATCCAAACTGTTCAAAGCACATTTAGATATATATGCACTGTCAGCTAAAGGACTGAAGTGTGCCTTCTGTGGCACTCCTTCCATGCTGGTGAAAGCATAGAGGCTTGAGGTTAGCAGGGTTATTTATGCATTCTGCGCATTCAAAAATGGATGAAGCAGATGGTATTTGAAATTTCCCATATATTTATCATAGTTCTGAGCTTCCTGGCTTTATAAGTGACTTTTGAATAACTGGACCAGCCTGAACTAGGCTTTGTTACCTACAATGTTAATCATTGTAGAAAATCTAAAATAACATTCGAGGTGTCTTTGGGGTTTTTGTTTTGTTTTGGCTTTAAATCTGTTTTCTCAATGTACTTTTTGTTTGCTTTCTCCTATGATTTGTTTAATTGAAATTTCAGTTTTAATTCTACAGAAAATTAAAAGAGCATTTTCCAGTTGCAAAGAGATGAAACAAACTTTTCTTGACCTACTCATCAGGCCCACTGTATTGCTTTTCAATGAGGCAATATGGTAGCTAGACAAGGCATCTGATGATGGCTTCAACAAATCATGGAAGGATTCTCAGCTTTCTGAAATGCAGTTTGAACTGTGGAATTGACTGAATCAGGCACGGACTTACCAGAGGCATGAGCATATCTTGGCTACGGCTGGAGAGATTGTACACAATGAAGTGTTCAAAAAACGTGTGGATGTGGCATTTGGGGACATGGTTTAGTGATAACATGGTGATGCTGGGTAAACAGTTGGATTTGATGACCTTAGAGGGCTTTTCCATCTTAAAATTCCATGCTTCTATGATTCTATTTAGCAGCTCTTTGCTGCTAAATAGACCTTGCTGTGGCACCAAGGATTGGTAGCAGAGACAATTTGGTGCCCTGAATCTTACCATAATGTCACTTATCACCTCTGTTCCTTTGTCACCTCCCAGGAATTAAATGGAGCATGGACTGCACTGGCCAGTACGTTCTTGGTTATTGACCAACTGTACCTGGTGCAGTTTACTGCGTCTTGTGAACAGTTTAGGCTTTCTGCAGTTGGGTCAGACTGGCAGCATTGTCTGAAATGAAAAAGAAACCAATGTTTTCATTACAAGCTGTGGTCATAGCATGATCCTTTGCATTGCTCTGAGGCAAGTGATGCAGCCTGGGAACAACATTTTCTATCTTTTCTGCTCTACATCTATGGACATTATTTTCTTCATTAAGTCTGAAGTTTCCTAGCAGGGGAATCAGTGACATCAAACTCAAAGATTAAGAACTGTTTGTTTTTACCTTTTCTCCGTTCTTGTGTTTATTTAGCTGATAGAAAATGAATAGCAGAGAGCAACAGAACAGGGACAGACCAATTTGCAAGAAAAATTAAAAGCCTCCTGTCTACCTCCACTGCCTTTGGTACCAAAAACATTGAGTACAGAGTCTAGTTGGGTGTAAACTGAAAAGCTATGTCATAGTGAAAGGATATGTTTTGTATCTTATTAATGTATATGGACTAGAAGGTACAAACAAAATCTCTTCATCTTTGGAGAAAAAAATCACGTAAAAATGGCGAGTTAGTGAAGAGAGTAGGGTGTGATCCCATTTCACATGTGAATATTTGACATGCTTTGGAAGGGCATTCTACAAAGATGAACTTTAGCAAGGGACTAATCTCCAATGGGAAAAAAAAGTTTGTCTAGGGACAGTCTTAAGAGCCTCTTAATTTGGGTGCTCTGAATCTTGCACTGAGGTTGACAGGCTCTCTATTGACTAAGGAGAAAGCCCAGCAGGACTAGTGCCCTGTGCCTGCAGTCAGCCTTTGGGAAGACTTAGCCTGTATTTCTAAGCTTATGCAAGTTCAATGCAGTAGTTGGTGTTTATGTCAAAGCCTGTACAGTTTACTGTGCATTTCAGCAGGAATCGTATTTAAGGTATGTTAATAATGTTGTTAGAACATTGAACCAATAACACTTCCTAGAAATACAATGGAGAATGTGATTCTGGCATAGCCCTTTATTTTTAAGTTTGGAGAGTGAGATTTTTTCTTTTCTATTTTAAAACAGCTTCCAAACAGTAAGTCTTGCCAGGAAAAACAGAGCCATTCTCTCAATGACAACAATGCTCATTGTGTTTTCTGTAACAGATGCCAGGTTTTTATCACCAGGCCAGACATTAACTCCCTTGATATCATTCTGAAAGGAAGCATCCGTGCACCCCACTGACTTCTATTCCCAATGGTGCTTCATTACACCTCCTACCTTTAAAGCTTCATGCGTATTTCCTTGCCTAATACATCAAGAAGATATGCAGAGCTGACCTTATTTTTTTCCCTCTCCTTTCGAAAGGGAGAATTTGTGCTTTCTGGTTTTCCTTCAAACATGTATAAGAAAAAAACCCCCAGAAAACAGAACCGTATCTTGAGGGTTTTTTCTTGTTTTCTTCTCCCTCATAAACAAAAGGAAATAATTTGGACAACCAAGCTTTAAAAAGCTTTTTTTTACTGGACAAATATCACCAGACCTTGTCCACAAAGCACACTTTTTTCCACAGAAGTATCTATTCAAATAACTCTTCCAGTCAATGGATTTCAACATGTGGAAATCTGAGACCAGCAATTATATATTTTACGGCATGGAAAGGCTCATTGGAAGTGCTCCCAACATCACTTCTACATTTAAGTTACTGTAACCACACAGTCTCACACAATTGTGCAAGGAAAGTCTCTGCTGATAAGTCTCTGAGCACCACAGCGAAGAAGAGAGGCTGATCCTCCATCTGCCAATGGGTTTCAAGTGAGATGGATGTGCTTATTGACTTCATATTTTTCTGTGGACTTTACAGTAATGCTTGCTTCTATAGGACCAGTTCTGAAAATATTGCAATGACTAGTGCTCCTCTGAAGGGGATTATCTGACATGCAAAATTGACAGTCAGCAATGCTAATATATTCAAGAGAAGCTCGTGCAATACTGTGGTCAGATGTAGTTACAAAGAGCAATCTGGTGTTGTCCGTTACTATTGTCCTCATAGAGTGCTTTCATTTCAGTTGCAAAAAGATGGATTTGACCTATCTGAGTTATTGGTGGTTTTGAAGGGAAGGATTGAACTGCATAACTTTTGAATACAACTATTTGTTTAATTATAGAACCTTTTTATTTTGAGGAGTGAAGAGGTAAAAATGGATGCTAAAGAGGCATATTAAATAATTCATGTTATAGACACAGTCAAGGACTGCTAGAATCTGCACTACATGTGACAAAAACCAGAAATACATGCAAAAGAAAAATGGATGAAACTGAAACCTGGTCATTTAGATCCACAAGAACAAAATCAAATACAATATGAAGTTAGCCCTGGGAACCCACACTCACAGGGTACTACTGAAAGAAAGTAGTCAGTAGGATTCAGAAAGGAAAGCTCAGGGATAAAAATATCATTTGCAGTTGCACTGGGTAGAATGACAATTATCTGTCCTCATACTTCAATATATGAGCTGATTACCAGCTGGAAAAAGTTTTAAGTTTCCCCTCAAGCAGTAGTATTACACAATTGTCAAGAACGCTATAGGGAATTTAATGTTTTCCTCTGGAACATGTACCATAGAGCATTGCCTGAGAAAGGATATGGAATCAGGCAGATCACCAGACTATTTGAGTGTTAATAAGTCCCAAAATAATTCTAGCATGATTACGTACACTACCACTTTGCAAACATTAGGATGAGACAGGCCAGATATGAATGTGTATGTGCATTGTGGTGTGGATGTTTAAAAGGGCTCAAGAGGTTACTTTAGAACTATATTTAATTTCATTTTTATTTTCCTTTTTTTTTAATTTAAAATTAATTAGAAGATATTTTGAGCTTGTTTTAGGCATACAAAAGGACATCAATCCGTCAGGTTAATATAAAGATTTAGATATGCTATCTTAGACATCCTTAGCTTAAGAAGAAGGAAAGCTTTTTGAAATGAATAATTAAACCAGCATTAAAATAATATAGCCACTGATTTTCCATAAATCTATTGATATTTTTACTATTATTCTTACTAGTTCTGTTCAGACAGATTGATAGTAGCTTTTGTCATCCTTCTAGGTGTCTTATCTAATTCTGGTGTGTGCAGCAGAGCTGATAAGAGAAGAGAAATGCCACCCCTGGGACCTCTATTATATTTATGCATGGCTGTTCAGTGACAGCCAGTCACAGAGAGCTGGATAGTAGTTTTATTGTTCTGGTGGGTCAGCTGCTATTATTCTTTCACCAGAAAAGGATGCACCTGCCATTGTGTGAGAGATTGAAATTTAATTTCTTGCAATTTTCAAACTGCACTGGTGTGCAAAGAGGCCATGTTAGGGGATCAGGAGGCCAGTGAAAGAAATGAAAAAGGAGGGAGTAGGTGACCTTCTGGCCTTGGAAGCTGATGCTGAAATAAGAAGTAGGGGTACACAAGAGAGCATGCAGGGACTAAGTGAATAAACATTTTTCTGCAACACCTTTTCTTCCCATCATTAATCTCTTCCAACATTCAGTCTTATTTCTCTACTCAAGGAACAGAAAGCAATTATGATTTTTACACTTTCTGCTCCTGTCTGTACTACAGTCCTAGGTTGCCTTCTGTCACTAAGATATTTGGCCTGAAAGACACTTACTTTGAGAATGGCAGGGACCATTGGACGTTTGACAAGTAGCATTTGAAGGTGAATATTCTCCCTCTAAGAACTTCCTAACTGTTGGGATAGAGAGGCTCAAGGGATTGAGTAATTGTAAAAATGTAAAATGTGTGAATTCATGGGAAGGCACTGAAACATCTCGCTTTCCAGAAAATTAGGCAACTCATTCAGTGACAGGTTATGAAAAGAATGTGAATACTGTGTTGCTGCCAATGGGTTTTAGGACAAATTTTCCTTTGCCACTTTAGATGACTCATTTCATTACTATGATACTTGAGATATAGGTGCCTGGCCCCACCAAGTTGATTATGGCAGCCTAAATCAGACATCCGGCTATCCTATATTAAAAACAGAGATCTGTCCAGGGAGAAAGGCACCTCCAAGGGCTGATTAGGAGTCTTGAGGTGAGTACTCTTCACCTGCCATATTGGGAAACTAACTCCCTCTCTGTGCTTATGCAAACCAAGCTACCTACCAGCCCGTTGGAAATTGCATATGCAATGGTGTGTCTAAATGAGCAATTGGCTCACAAGCCTGCAATGTTTGCTTCAGTTTATTCAAGAAAAAGAACATAGTATAGGACTGGTTTCAAAGGACCTTCTTTTGGGAAACAGTACAGTGGCTTATATGAGGACTGGAGAGATTGCAGACCAGACTTCATACACAAGGCTGCCAGTTTCTGGAGGTGGTCTTCTTCTAAGAGAACCTACTTAGTCATATATCTTATATATATCTTATCTCCCTCATCATATAGATGCTTAAATAGAGCATTCCCTGAGGGCTTGTGCTCTTGCACACAAATGTAATTTCCTCACTACTCAGAGTTGCCATCTTTGTTCACACTTTCCTTACCTCCCCCCACTGGGTAATCTTCCAAATGAGCAGATAAAGGCACTCAGAATATGAATGATAAATGATGCTGTTTATTCATTCCCAAAACCAGCAAGGTTCTTGCTATACTACATGGAGTTGTGGAGCTGAGTCTCAGGAACAGGTGACCAGTGATGACATATCAACTGTTTTGAGATGCAGGTTATCTTGTCAGGTAAGGTGAAGAATTAAAACCACTCTATTTTTGTCCCTTCTCTGTAAGTATAATGAACAGCCTCAGGCTTTCCTTTCTGGCTAAAGCCGTCCCATGATGCAACACTGTGATGTCACAAATACCTGCATCTCTTGAAAATTTTTGTCATTTCAGAGTTTTCTGGGATAATGTCACTGTGAATAGATTATCCCATTCTGGCAAAAGGCTAGGCATCAGAGATTTTTTGAGAACATGGAATTTTCATATATATTTTTTTAAGATGAATGAAAATTTCCTCATTTTGTTCATGCTGCCCATGGTTGGGGGAAGGACGTTCTTTCAGTTATAAATGTGATTTTCATTTGTGTTTTGCAACTCTCTGTTCTTTTTGTTTATGCTTATCCTATGAATCTGGAGTGGTCTCTTGAATGCAAATAAGATATTTCTGACATCTCCAAGATCAGCATGTATATATTAAAGCTCTCTTTCATGAATCAAAGCAAACTGCTGGAAGGAATCTGCTATCTCATTTTGTTGGTTTTCTCCCATAATGGAATTGTTCCCTTTGGCTTGTACTAGACAAAGCCATACAAACATCTGTGAAAGGAACCTCATAAAAGAAGTACATGACACATAAACATGTAGATTTTTGCATTTGCCTTTATCAGACAAGAAGGTTTTAATACTAAAGAAAAAATGCTTTGGAAAGTTACTTAGGCCAGATAAAATATTTTTTTCTGAACTCTGCTATGGCACGATACTTTATGAAACAAAAGGTGGCAGATAAAAGGAAAGGTAAAGTATACACTAATAGTGTATATTTTGGATTTGGACAGTGTATTTAAAGCATGCCTTGAGTACAAACAGCATCCTGGTTTGGGGGAAGGTATGGTTGGAAAAGTTTGCTTGAAAAAGAATAAAATTCACCAGTTTCTGAAAACAAAGAAACTTTCTAGGCTTTTATAGCATTTCCAGCCCCCAACTGAACATCAGTTAAGAACTGTCAGAGGGCAGGCTGGGTGAAGTGGGGATGTACAGCTGGGGTGGCAGACTGTTGTTGTTAACCTCTACATTTGTTTCTCTCCTTCAAAGAGAATCGGGTTAGTCCTTCTGTCCTACTGGTTGTGAGTAGCGGGAAGCTGTACACAAAAGAATTTTCAAGTCAATATAGAAGGAAGGTGAAAGGCATCTTCAGTTCACCACTGGGCCATTCTCAGTTGCACTCACAGATAGCATGCATTGTATGGTGCTAAGCTGGCAGTGCTGGCTCTCAGAAGCCAGTCGCTTTTTGGATAATCATCAGCTTCCATGAATTCTAGAACAGGGAGATGCCAGAATATCCAGAAAGATGCAGATACAGCTTTTTAAGAAATGTGGTAATGTTAAAGTAACAAACCGCACAAGAACAGAATAGAATTCTTCGTTTACTGAATAGAATTTGTCTTCATTTGAAGAAAATGTTTTTTTGACAAAGTACATATGTTGAACAAAAAGGGCAAAAGAAATAGGAAAATGGAGTTCTTAAAATCGATATTATTTTGCTATGAATATTCAAAACTTGAAATCAAAACATTTTTTCTGTTGAAATCCAGGTAGTTTTCAAATATAGTTTCAGAATTTTTTGACAACATGCAAAATCCCTAAAATGATATTAATAATAATAAAAAGGATTTGAGTTGAATACAAATGTTTGTAAAGGGAAGACATGTTTTCCTGATCAGCTGTTGCTACCATAAAGCCACTCTCATTTCTATGACTCCTCTGCGTTAATGTAGCCTTTTTGGAAATCCTGAGGAGACCATATGTGCTCCTTCAGAGAAATACTAATTTTTTGAAAGACTCAGTCTTAGAGAAGAGAGATACTTGGAGCATTTACAGTTGTAGCCTCCATCTAAAAGCTCAAATACATTTCACTAATTAGGAAACAAGTAATATTGCAAAGCTTAAGCTTTCTCTATCTTACATCTGAAACCCCAAATCACTTCTACTTGTTCTGTGGGATATAGAAGTAATTTTCCAGGATTTCAGTTCTCTAATTTTCTACTGACTTCAAGTAGATAGCCATCTAATTACAAGTATATAGCAATCTAATTATGAAGAGACAGAACATCAAAACATGAGTGCTTTTCAATAACAAATCTTGTAGTAACTCAATTTTTAAATAAAATCTATTTAGAAAATTGAAAAAGAAAAAAGAAATTTTTCAGGGAAACTGGAATAGAGATTATGCTAAGGACTTTTTAATTTTTGTAATGGAATTTCAGAAATATCAAAAACTTGAAGAAAAAACCTTGATCTTCAAAAGCCTAAGCATTATTTATCATTGATCTACTATTTTCTCTGAGAAGATAGTAGAGGTCTGCTGATACTGACACTGCTACTATGTTTTGTCTGAAGAAGAGTGGAGTCACTGATTGCAAGATCAAGAGGGGCTCTAAAAGGGTGCTAGGTATTGAGTATTTTTGAGCCCACATATCCCAATCACTACATTGACATCTCTGACGAATCACCCTTCACTTCAGTTTTCTTTGCATTAAACAATGATAAATACCTAAAAATGTACCTTGTACTTTATGATTACTATTTCAACACTGTCATTTCTATGGAAACAGGATGATTAGCTCATTACATTGACTTATTGCCCTGATTTTTTTTCTTCTCTTTTGCAACACCCCAAATATTTGAGTTTCCCAGCTAAAGAATTCTCCGTTCTAAATACTTGTTTTTACTTGTAATTTCTGTTTGAGTTGAAGCAGCCCTTGTGAAAAAGGCATCCAAGCTTAAATTAGATTGTAAGTGACAGTGAATCTGCCAAAATATTAGGGAAAGAGTTCCAATGTTTGATTTTGGTCACTAGTGTTATATTTATTTTCATTTTCCAGCTACAACTGGTTCAAAGTTTGCCTTTTACAGTCTTCTGGACCCACACCTGCTCTCCTCACATTGCATAAGATAACAAATAATGTCTCTGGGGACTGTTTCAGCAAGTTAAGTCCCCTAGGGCAAATTTAATCTGAATTTGTTGATCTAAAGCAATTCAACTTATGTAAATATTTTTCTCCACTCTTTTCTTTATGTATTCTAACCTGAGATCTCATTCCTGTGTTGCTGATGTTTGCATGATTGCCACTGACCTTCTTATTGAAGAAGGGAACGAAACATAAATCAAACATTTCATCTTCCTTAATTCATCTGTCAACTTTTTGTCTTCTTCTCACTTTTGATCTTGTTACTGAGTGGCTATGACTCACATCTTTGTTCATCCCATACAGTGCCCTTTCTTCTCTTGTCCCCAAATGCCTGTGCTCTTCTTTCATACTCATCCTTATAACTCTGCCTAGTTTCCACTTTCTTATTGTGACACTTAGGTTAGAGGTCACTTTCTTACTGTGACACTTAGATGATTTTAACTAGCAGGGCTCCATCTATGCTTTTCATTCTCTCTCCACGTTGAGATAGCTTGTACCCAAGTCCTTACTGTTCAGGAAATTGTTGTCTCTCCTTATGTGTTTGGAGGTTTTTGGGTTTTGTTTGTTTGTTTGGGTGTTTTGTTTATGTTTTTTAAAAAATTGTTTCTTGTCACTTTTGGGGTTTTATCTTCCAGTCTCTGGATGTATGAAGTCCGCCTCTAGAATTTCACTGGCATTTTTGCTGTTCCGTCCCTTTTCTTTGCAAAGATCATGAACTTCACAATTTCACAGTCATTTTCTCCTAAGCTATCTACCAAGTTTTCATTCTCATCTAGTCCTTCCTTATTCTAATTCCTCCTTCTCACTGCTTCCAGCACATCCAAAATTACCACCTTTCCATATCATGGTGTTTTATTTTCCCAGTGACAAAATGGGTGGCTAAAAGCTCACAAGCAGGCCCTGTCCTTTTGATGGACCGTTTATATGATGCTTCATCCTTTTGATAGGCATTAAATGTTGATCTGCCTCTTCCTTCACTGTAGTCCCCATTTGTTCACCTTTCCATTGTTAACCAGATTTCATCAGGTTTACATGGTGATTTCAACTCACCCTTCCCCACTTTCCCCACATGTCCTTAATGAACAATGGATATTCCTTCTAGTAATTTTTTAACATATTAAATGCTCCAGTAAATCTTTATTACGCCAGGAAAAAAAATTTCGTTTTTCTTTTTTTAATCGTGTTACAAGAGTATAATTTCTTTCTCTTTATTCTTGAAGTGTCTATGCACACACAAAATTTTCACCTAACTGAACCATTACACTTTCTTTGTTCCTCTTCTGATCCTGTCATCACAAGAGACCAATGGGTTCTTCTTAAAAATCTTATTCAGTTTATTCTAAAACAATCCCAAAAAGGTTAGCAAAGCCTATGTACCATGATACATTCCATGCTTTTCAAAGGTGGACTGCATTGTTACCTGTATGAGGTAGAATACCATATTGAGAAAATCAAGGTCTTTATTGTGATACCAATTTTTCACCATACATTAAATTTTGGAACACGTTTGCACTTTTCTGATCCTTTATCCATAACTGAAAGGATTATCAGGGCGGATCATAAAGCTAAATTCATTCTACCTCTTCATCCTGAGACATTTTTGATCTGTTCTGGCTGCTGTCATTATCTCCTTGTGGATAAATGGCATGGGACAGTTAATATATAAGATCGCTTTGTCTGACAGATCACAGAACAGGTTACTCAAATGTTTGCCCTCCAATTGTGCCAGAATACATGTTGGGCAGTGCTTTTATATGAAGCATGGCCCTCAGTTCTGCTTACAGTTCGTGGTGTCACACATCAGAGGATTCTAGCATTATTGTTGATGACAATTCATAAGAAGTAGTAGCTTAGCATGCTAAGAATTAAGAAATGTGTTTAAAAAAACCTATTAGGAGCAGGTGTGAGATCAAAGTCAAACTTGCACTTATTCACTTGCTCTCTATCTCTTTTATTTTTATCCCTCCTGCTTTTTCCCAAGCTCTTTTTGTCATAGCCACTCTCATGGCTCATAATTGTGATTTCTTTAGACCCAAAACTTTTCATTCTTATTTGCTCAGCGTTAAGGAAAAAAAAAAAAGGAAAAAAAAAAGAGAAACAAGGCCTAGTCCCAACTGGACTCATTTGCAACTACTGTAATGTAAATAATATGTAGCCCAGACATACAATGAATGGAGGGACTGCCAGTACTTTCTGGGCCCACACACTTGGAGGGGGGTGGAGGAAGCAGGAAATGATTAGCAGAGGGAAAGACAGAGCTCCTCAAGCAAGGCTGAGGAGACTCTGCAGTTCTGAGCGCCGCCAACCCTGCTCAGGGCTGTCTCTGTGCACATGTTGGGATGTGGAAGCTGCTTGAGGCCAGCCAACAGGATTGTTTCCATACTCACTAAGATTCTGTCTTATTGGCCTGAAAGCACTCACAGGATGTAGTGGAGAAAGCTAAAAAAAGCTTTTACTGAACTTAGCTGTTACCAATAGCACTAACTGTGTCAGTATCAGAAAAAAAATGCTCATAGATGCCTGGAGCACCTCGCAGCCACTCAAAGGATAAAGAAAAATATTTATTTGGGCTCTCTGCTTGTTTTCATTCACATCTACAAGCTTTCACATACACACTAGACCCAGTTGTGTTCCTTTTAAATTTAAAACAAAAGTCATTTTATTGAGTCATCAGCTGGAAGAGACATGAACTCTTTCAGTCAGTAAGAGCACAAGAGATTTTCCACAAGATTCTTTGAAAGTCTCCTTCATCTGGTTAAACCATTATATCTGGCAGAAGCTCACTTCTGCTGACTCCAAGACCCACATCCAGGACATGAATATTCATCATGTTACTCATGCTGCAATTCCTTTCTCTCTGATGTGTTTAACTCCCAGCACCAGGGAGACACTGAAGAGCAGCTGTGGAGCTGTGGAGTTTTTGCCAGGTTTTGCTATTCGATCTAAGCAGGAAATAATTTTCCCACCCCATGAAACTTTCCAGTACAAGGGTGTTTTGTTCCTTTTTTTTTTCCTGTTTTGTTTTTCCTATCCTGCTTCAGGAAAAAATTTTGACTAGGTGCATGTTTTCAGTGAAGAAAATAAACAATTAGACCTACCATACATAAACCAAACTAAACCAAATCAAACCAAGAAAATAATCCCCAAATCAAGAAGAAAGGCACATTTTCCATGATGCAGGCCCCAGATGTAAAGTAGGATGCCCTGGCACCAAGTTATCTTTTATTTCAGTAAACATTACTTCAGTCTGTTTCCTCCCTCCATTCCCCACATGAAATTCCAGCTTGAACCAGAGGGCTTGTTTTCCCAAGAAAGCTATGCTGAATTGACTGCTGAATTTTCAAATTCTAAAAAGTGTACTATTTTTATATCTTTATACAAACACACACTCCTGCCTAGCTTTACTTATAGTATTATTTGCGGTCCTTTAAGAATGTGAGAAAATTTGTTCAAGGGCTACACAACTTGAAAAGCAATGAATGATATGATTTCTACAGGCTCTTTGTAAGATCATAGATTCATAGAATGGTTTGGATTAGAAGTGACCTTAAAGATCATACACCTCCAACCCCCCTGCCATCTGTAGGGGCACCTTTCACTAGACCGGGTTGCTCAGAGCCTCATTCAACTTGGCCTTGAACACTGTCAGGGATGAGACATCCACAACTTCTCTATGCAACCTGTTCCAGTGTCTCACCACCCTCATGGCCAAGAATTTCTTTCTAATATCTAATCTAACCCTGCCCTCTTTCAGTTTGAAGCCATTTTCCCTTGTCCTGTCACTACATAACCTTATAAATAATCTCTCTCCATCTTTCTTATAGGTCCTCTTTAGGTACTGGAAAACTGCAATAAGTTCACTCCAAAGCCTTCTCTTTTCCAGGCCAAACAACCCCAATTCTCTCAGTATTTCCTGGTAGGAGAGCCCCAGCAGGTCAATGTTCTTCCCGTGCTGGGGACCCCAGAGCTGGATGCAGCACTCCAGGTAGGATCTCATGAGACCGGAGTAGAGGGGCAGAATTCTGCCCCTCACCCTGTTGCCCACACTGCTTTTGATGCAGCCCAGGACACAATTGGCTTTCTGGGCTGTGAGTGCACACTGCTGGGTTATGTCCAGGCTGTCATCCACCAACACCTCCAAATCCTTCTCTGCAGGGCTGCTCTATATCTGTTCATCACCCAGCCTGAATTGAGACTGGGAGTTGCCCCTACCCAGATGCAGCACCTTGCACTTGGTCTCGTTAAACCTCATGAGATTCCCATGGGCCCACTTCTCGAGCTTGTTCAGGTCCCTCTGGATGGCATTCCATCCTTCAGGTGTGTCAACTGCACCACTCAGCTTGGTGTCACCTGCGAATTTGCTAAGTTGTTGCGTTCAAAAAGGGTCTTTCCAGTTTCCACAGTTGGAAAGTCTATTGGAGCTTACAATAAATGGGAAAAAGATAGCAACAGTTGCCTCCTTCTTGGTAATTGAAGTAAGTGTGAGATCCCCATTAAACACCCTTTGTGACTGTAGCCTGTAGCCCCCCCCCAAAAAAAAAAACCCAGCCACAGAAACCCACTACAGCAGGGTATGAGATGCTGTGCAAGCTCTGCTTGGTGCCTGGCCACCACCTGGCAGCTCTAACAGAACCAGAAGAGCTGGCCATTAGCCTTAACAAAGCCAGGAAAGAGAGGCCTGTGAGAGGATGGCAATTTAACTCTTGCCAGGTTTTGAATACTCCAAGTGAATAAATAACACCAGTTTTGAAATAAGCAAAGAATTGCTAGTATTATTGCTAGGCACACAGACAAGAAGAAAATGAACATGCTTCTATAAGACAGAGGGCCAATTTTCTCTTAGACATATAGAAAACCAACTCTAAAATCTTACTGCCTAAAGGAGAAGCTATTAATACTGGATAAGACAAAAGTGATGGGGTGGCGAACCTATAAAGTAGAACATAATGCATGTAACTCTTCACAAAAAAGGCAGAAATCTTCACTAGCTTAGTCATTGTCAGGTTAATGTTTACTATTTAAAAAAGGTGCATTTAGTATTAAAAGAGATGGCATCTACAAAAGAATTATTCTATTCAGGTGAATGGGTCTATTTAGCTTTATCTTCCACCAGAAAAGACATTTCCCATTAATTCAACCCATAAACTTTCATACAGGTGTTTGACTTAGGCAAATATTTTGTATGACACTGAGACATTTGACATTAAGATATTTGTGTGTAACTTGAGGTTTAAAGTACATTTTAATATCTCATTAAAATTCCACTTGGAGAACATATGCCATTTAAAATTTCATTTGTTACCTTGATTGATGGTATTTCAATGGGCTCTGTTTGAGTGTAAAATGAAAATATAATCTTAGACCTATTGAAATAGGTTATGCAGGCTGAACTTTCTGTAGCCTCCCACAAACTGTCTCAGTATTTTTTGGCAGCAATTTTTTGGCAGCAATTTTGTGGCACCACCAGGGATAGATCAAACATACCTTTAAAATACGTAGTCTGATAATAATTGTGATTATATGTTTGAGAGATAAAACAGATATTCAATGATTGATAACATTAAATAATGGATTATTAATATATGGACTCATCTCTGGGAGAAATGGAGATTTGCTATACAGGGAGAATTGTTTCCATTCTGGCTGGGAGGAAAAGAGAACAAACGCTTAACAAGTGATGCAGTTTGAAAAACAAGTTGTGCGAACAGTGTGTGAAACATGAATGTCAGCAATGTACCATTAGGTGGTGACTGAAAGAAAACAAAAAGGTTTTAAAGTTGTTGGCTTACTTACACTTGAGAAAAGCAAAAGAAATCTTATAATCAACAACAGCTGAACTTCCTGAACTCTTTTGTGAGTCCTGCGTCCTGTGTGTATCTTTGCGACAGAAGTCTCCTGAGCATTTCAACAACTTGGCTTGCAAGCTGCCAAAGTTTCCATTATGGATAATATCCAGACAGCAACAAACCTGTCTTGTCCAGACACCTGTCTCAGAATCCCCCTATAGAGGTGCTTTTTTGGCTCTGGATTATAGGGAGAAACTTAAATGCTCAGTGCAAACCAAACAATTGGATTTTAAATGGCTGCAATTAGCAGAAAAAAATGTTGTGACCAGCTTATAGACGTGCGGAGCAGGAGTTGGAGTGAGTGAGGAGAGTTCAGCCTGCCACAGTTACCTGTGCTGCTTTGGGAGCTTCTCCTGAGGATTGTCAAGTATGTTCAGCATGCATGTAGCTTAGAAATTTCTATTCCACTTCATTTTAAACTGCATTTTTTGGTTATCTTTCTTTTTTCTTTTTTAATTCTCATTGGATAGACCTGAAACAGCTCAAGAGAGAATGGAAATGTGTCATACCATCCCCCCCTCCTCTCACTTGCAAGCAGTGCTTTATTTTAAAGGTAAGTTTGGATGCTAACGCCTGGGGCAGACTTAGCTATACAGCAATCTCTTAGACTGAACCTGGACCTACTGCCTGGGACTTCCAGCCTAGGTTGGTCCCTTACTTCACAGAATATGGGCTAATCTCTTAAATTGCTTTTTGATTCACTTATATCACTGTGAAATTTTGCCCGGTCTCCAAAGGGGAATAATTAGTTAATTTTGTATATTGGCAGATTAACAAGGTCTCTTTTCCCTAGAAAAGTTAGGAAATGCAGAGGCTAGCTCAGTGGAACCCTTATGGAACTGGACTCTTTGTGCCTCAAAGCCTGCCAGGCTGAGGGACACTGGGGATGAAGGGGGCAGAACATGACCATGCTTCCCTTCTTACTCACTTGAGACATGCCATGCTCCTGAAAGAGGCATCACCTTCCATATCTGCCACCATCAATCTTAAGAACAAGTTTTCTTAAGTATAAGCATATAAAAATTCAGATGCAAAAATGTCTTGTATCTATATTATATCCACAATATCCCCACAGAGAGCAGATGTTCTTTCTGAATGATGATGATGATGAGGATGGCAGCAGCAATGATTGCTAGGGAAACGATTGTTGGGAGAGTTGTTATTGCAAAGCAGAGAAGTTCACAATAACAAGCCCCACCCTCTCTGCCAGCACATGTTGAGTACACAGTATACCACAGGCTAAATTTATGCTTTCCTCAAATTCCTTTTTAGCAGGGTTTTTTTTTTCTTCCCCCACCTTAAAGCCATTATATGTCTTATTTAAGGTTTTCGTCTCATCTCACCGTAGCTGCCACATGGTTATAGGAGTTTACATGTTATTGAGATGGGCCATGTGAAGTTCAGGGCAGCACATTAGTGGCTGAGCGTGGGTTATTCAAAGCTCTCAGACTCTCCACTATGGCATCCACCCTCCTCCCCTTCACCCACAAGATCAGGCTTAGCTCACATTTCTTTTTAGAAAGCAGAGCTTGAAGCCAGGTATTTTGCCACAAACATTTGCAGGCTTACAATCCAAGCAGTTGTAACTGAATGCTGTCTCTCACATGGAAAACAAATTCTGTACATGCTGTACATTCTTCACTGCAAAATAAAATCCAGATGGCTTTTATTTTACAAAAAGAGTGGGACAAACAGATGAAGAGACAGAAGTCCTTTCTTACTCAACATCCATCTCTAATCTTGCCAAAATAAAGCAACCGGCAGAAAGCTCTCGTGACTGGCCAAACGCAGGCAGTTACTGATTTATGAGATAACAATATGAGGAGAAACGCGTTCTTTTTAAAAATAAAAGGACATTAGTAGGTGCAGATTGAAGTATTATAGGTGTTTATCATCTTGCAGTCTAATGAATCAGTTTTAAAAGAGAGTTGGATGGCCTGGGATGTGGAGAAGTCAGGTTTGAGGAAGAACAGAGGTTGCTGTCATAGAACATAGGGAAAAAAAAAGGAACAAAGTCATTTTGAGTGGAAAATGCAGACATTTTGTTCTTGATAAAGGCTGGATGGAACACTCCGGGGCTATCAAGATCTTTTCTCAATTTGTTTCAAAAGAAAATTTGAACAAGTTTCCCCTTGTTTTGTGTTGGAGAGGAAACTGTTAACTGATGGTCAATGCAGCCCTCTTCTAGCTGCAGCATATTAAAAACAAGAAGAAATAAAAATGGTTCCCCAGTATCAGGTTAAAATTCATGTAAGTTTTTTAGAAAATTCACACATTCATTAGCACAAATAATGAAGACAGACATTCCTTTTATTTTTCATCAGTATTACACAGACCTTTTTGAAACATTTTGAAATGTTTTTATTTATAAACTTTGTAGCTGTTGATTACTCTTGTGACCCCCCTTTTCTTCCTTCCTGTTTTACTTTTAAAAAGAGGAAAGTAGAGGAAAAACAAAATAAAAAAAATAGTTTAGCCAAAAGGACTTTTTTGTCATTTAACTTGATTAAAACTACTAGAAAAAGGAATGAGAATTTTTGGTTTTTAAAAGTTTATTTGTAAATAATAGCCAGCATTACTCTGGGAAGATTTTGATCTAGATCTATTAATAGCTTTGAAGATAAGCCAAGCACTCAGTCCTCGGAAATTAATTAAGTAAAAGTATTAAAAACTTCTTTTAGATTGGATAAGAGGAGAAAGGAAGGGATCAGTATGTTCTGGTGTGGCATGAGAATTAAACATATTAGGAAACTGCAAGGGATACTTTTTGCTTTAGATTAAACAGAGATACAAGCCAACAAAGAAGTAAAAATTAAAAAAAAAAAAAGTAGTGTAGAGTATGTAATACTGACCATACAGAGCCAGTAAAGAAGAATCTTCTGTACATTTAAATATTTACATTCCTTGTAATTTTCTGCACAACATAATATAGCACCATGAAGTCAAAAAGGACTAATTACCACATTTAGAGTCTATAGAAATGAGACATTAAAACCTGAAATACCAATTAATTGCCAGCATTAATGAGGAAGGAAGATAATGAGACAATATCATGTATTTATATCTAACACGACCTTCTCTGTTTACTAATCAGTGTGACTCATTTCTGGAACACAGGTCAGAACTCCAGTCATGAAAAATGTTTTAAACAATTCAACTTAATTACTGTTCTAAACTCTGATAAATAATTGCTAGTACTTCCCAGCTGACTTTAAGATATGTAAAAAAAATGAATAATGTAAAATATAATGAATGATATTTGAAATCTTATTAAGAGCAATATTAGACAAGAACTTTAGCCTGGTTCTTCATGAAAAATATATTTCTGCCTTTGCAGTGACCAAAATGGGTTACTAGTTGGGTAAATTGGAGTTTTATCCCTAGTTTTTAAATAACATAAAAGTTTAGTAGGTTTTATTTTGCTCTAAAAGTTTCTAGGTGAAATACTGAATCACCATCCTCTGAAAGAAACCTCCACCAAACCCTTCATGTCGTAGCAATTTCTAAACTCTCCTAACCCACTTTTTGGTGATTTGTGGGATGAGGTTGAAAACAGAACTATTCTGTACAAACCTCATTTTTTAGCTTATATACATACATGTGTATGCATAGCTATGCATATATAAACATACACACATATATACAAGTATTATGTATGTAAGGATAAGAATCATCCACATCCCAGCAGATACCTGTCTTAACCTTGGACTGTTCCATCGACAGGTCATTGGGATCATAGCATAGCCTGTCTTGGCAAGGTGCTGCCTCAGGCTGTGCTCCTGTAGCTCAGCTCTTAGTGGGTGGCTGCACCCCAGTGTTGGAAAGGCATGACCTACACTGGAAGACAGGTGTCCGACAACAGCCTCTCACGCAGTCTGAGGAGGTTTCTGGATTCTCCCATCAAACTGTTCTGCTTCATACTCTGCAGGCTTGTTGCTGCCCCCGCAGCTGTGTCAGGGCCCGTCTCCATCAGACGCTGGAGGAGGAAGCCCGGGATCCCGTTGGTAGCTCCAGGGCAGGTATGCAAGAGCTGAAGAGTTCAGAGGAGAAGCACCAGTGTTTACTACAGAGCTGAGAGACTTCTTGCCTGAGGGAAACAGAATAAGACTCTAGCTAAATGCCATCAAACAGCTAGAAATAGTTGCTTTTATTTGGGTCAGAGGTTGCCTATCTCTAAATTGGCTGCTGTGAAGGAGAAAATCAAAACAAGAGCTGTGAGTCACAGGTTGCTGAGGGAAGGGACATTGTAAAAAACTGTAATGGATTCCTCCCTACTGCTGACTTTCTCTAAACTACCGCTGGGATGTAGTTTGATGAAAGCAATGAATGCTGATATTTCCACGTCCAGATACTTATTTAACCAATATTAGCAAACCAGCGTAAGCTCAAACACATTGCACTGTTTTATGTGCTCAGATCTGAGAGACCATCAGAACATCACTGAAATGATCTGATTTCATACTCCCTAATGAGTTTGCCGGCTACGTGCTCTCAGAGACCTGTCCTGTGCACTCAGTATTGTATTAGAAATGACTAAGTAAGCTCTCACTCAGGGCCAGAGCTCTAAAACCAGAAAGAGTTGGACAACATTACCTGTAAACTATGAACTATACAGGCAGTTCTTAAACAACTTGTTGAAGCTACATTGCTGATAAAAACTAAAACGTTGATATTCAATCACATTTGCTCAATTTTTTTATTATGTAGTTTTATTAAAATTCTTTTTCTTATAAGAAGTCTTACATGAATTACATGGCTAAACAATGTAAAGAAATCAAAGGTTGTAGCAATATGAGTACAACTGGAGCAAACACCTGTTTTATGTAAGTCAGAAAGTGATTTCTATTTTCAGTGAGTCGCTGTGTGTTTGTGGGCTTTTTTGTTTATCTTTATATTCTCATGTGCCAAAATTCTATGTTTTCAGTAACTTTGCTCATTCATATTCCACACAAGTCCGACTATTTCTGCTACAGCTTCTTTTGTTGAACATAGTATTCCAGACAAGGATGCACAATTGTTTTATACAGTATTAACATTCATTTGATAAGGTTTCTGTACCTTTGTTTGCAAGTTGCTTGTTTTTATTAATGAAGTTATGTCATCAGCACACGTGTTTACTGGAGTATCTGTTCTGGCTAATTCGATACCTTCATGGATGAATAAAGCTATTTTGGATTTCTGATGTTTTATGAATACTTCTCAGCATTTCTTTTTTAATCTTCTATTTATCAATTCTGAAAAAGTAACTTGATGACACATCCAGCAACAGTATTAGATTTCTCTAGAATTCTACAAAGAAATCAGTATTGTCTACCAAAGGTTTTATTTGACGTGATAGGGAGAAGCTGTTTCATGCTTCTTTTTTTTAATTAGGTTTTATTTCAGTGACTAATTGTGTCTTAAGAGCCAGTTTAAGAAATTTACCCCCCTACGTTTTGTGACTAAATTCATATAAAAAATCCACAATTTTGGGACTCACAGAGTCTCATCTTTTAAGGGTCAGTGAAATAAATTTGAGGCTTTTAATTTTTTTTATTTAACTTCAATAAACAGTAGGTGAAGCCTTGAAACTGAGGTTGTCACATGCAGTGAAAATCTGTATTTTTATACTTAATTATTCTGTGAGAAAGCAGATAGCCAAGAGGAATAATTAAGTCTTTTCCCATCATCTCCAGTGTAAGTGCCTTTTGGAAGAAATAATTTTGGAGATTGCTTTGAAAATCCCACATAGTAATAGTAAAGGTTTAACATCACTTCAGTAAACTGAGCAAGTTACTATACTTCATTCAGTTCCACCTATTTTACCAGGAAAGTAACAAGCTATATTTGAAAATTGTGTAAAAATATTTGTGAAAACTGACTGTTCATCCTATTACCTAGTTGTGCAGGTGACAAATGTAAGTACTCTTTTTACTGTGTTTGTTAGGTCTTGCTGTAGGACATTCTTTGAAAAAAACCTGATGAAGAGGCCAAAAGATAATAGTCTTCCAGGAAGAATCACCTGGGACGGCAATTATCTTATTCTAGGTACACCACTTCTCATCTCTGTATAATTACTGTCTTTCCTATCTGCGGTCTACTTTATTCAGACTGTAAGTTTTTGTAGTCGATGAGATGAGACTCACTTCATCATATATTAGCCTTCCAGTGAGAAATCTCATTTCAGTTACTTTTCCAGACTCCCTGTGCATTTAATAGACAGAAAGAGAGAGAGAGAGAGACTTTCAGAGGATGATTTATCTTCCTTGTCTAAGACTGGAATAATATTAATTGCTCTCTGGACATTATTCTCACTACCTCTTCCTGATGAGAACACTTTAAATCAGATATTAAACTGTAGATAGATAAAGTTAGGTGAAATGACTCAAGCCCTTTTGTACTTTGTCTGACATCTTATCTCACTTGCAATTTCCAGATATGATATTAATAGAAATAAATAACAATATATTGGGCCAAATGGAGGCCTGATGTAGTTTTGCAGTTTTATGGTGAAAAGCTCATAGAGATGTTAAGTCTTCAAGGGAGTCCTTCAGCCTGCATTAGGCAGAAGATCAAACTGGATGACTGCAATTGTTGTTTCTGCCCTTATTTATATATTATATGGAGTGGGGAGGTGATGACTATGGACCGTGTTGACTTACTCTAACTCACTAAGGATGCTTTGTGATAAAATACCTCAAAGGCCCCAGAACAAGACACTAATGAAATTCATGAACTTTATAAACAGCATGCCTTTTTAGGAGCAGCAAAGACTCTTTGCTGACCTACCTCCTCAGCAGTGCTAGCCCACCTTGGCATTTAGGTGAACTCCCAGGTCACTCCCTGGTCCCTTCTTATGCCACATGGCTTCAGAAAGAAAGAACTGAAGGAAGGTCTCTTTCTACTCATGTTAACTCAAAGACGAGTTTGTTATAGAAGTGCTTCATCTAAATCAGCTTTAATATAGTTTTATAGCCCATTAGTGCCCTTCTTAAGCTGAAGAAAGCCTAGGCCAAAAATCTAGCCCGTAATTCCAGGTGTGTTTTTTAACACTACATCAAAATGGAGGCTGTTTATTCAGCTCCTATGTTCTTTAACTTCTCTTGGTGTCTCACCAGAGGAGATGGATTTTCAGTTCACATTTCCCTTACATCCCTAAATGTTGACACAGAACTCAATCTTTAATAGAATTACCACAATAAATATATTTTAGAGAATTGGTAAATGGCAGAAGTGGGGTTGTAGGTGCCTAACACTGTTCAGTTCAAAGCAGAAGGGTCTCCTACAGTGCCTTTTGTAAGGGCAGCATCTTCTCTGTAAAGGTGTTTTCCCCTACAAGTGATTTTATGCTAACCTTACCTTGCTGGACCACATGGAGCAATGAGACAGTGAGTCAGGTCAAGGACATTTCGCCCATCCTTAACCTGTCTGGGCCAATCTTCCACATTTTACTGGACCAAAAGATACTTTCTCGGCAGGTTTCTAAAGGTTTTGGAGTATGTCTTACTCCGTATGTGTACCTGCACACATGAGTAAAGTATGTGACTATATAAGCCTTGGTACCTGTTGCAAATTGCCTTTAAAGTAAATCCAGAATCACAATTGAAAAATGACACATCTAACAGCTCTGTGCAGCAGTCTGAGAATCTCTGAACACTTCTGTCAGCACTTGTCTTATCAGATATGTTCAGCTGTTGCAGGCTTTTGTTTTCACTTAGGGAAAAATCCATCTTGTGAAATAATTGTCAAGTGTTCTTGAAAAAAACGTAAGAAATTAGAATTAAATATTCATGTTTCGTATGTTAAAATTCAAATTTTTCTATGGACTGTGAATGTTGATTTCTGAAACACATATGGCAGCAAATGTAAAGAGGATCTTAGCTTCAGAGGGGATGTTATAAAGGTAAAGATGTAGCGGTTCTACCTCTCTTCCCTCTTATTCTGCTGAGTGGGTTACTACCTTTTCTGTCTCTTCTGCCTTGTAGTATTTAACCTCCTTTTACAGAACAGCTGTATTTCATCACTCATGGCATACTGGAAGCTCATTAATTGAGAACATTTTCCCTTTCAAAATGTTTTGAATCTGTTAGTTCTTTTCTAAAGTGTCTCAAGCACATTCTATTTCACAGTTAAATAATTTCAAATACATCCATTATGATGTATTCTTTCACTTGCCTATAACAGGATCCAAATAAGAAGTGAAATACCTCATTAAAATGCAATTCAGTATGGCTTTTGAGTCCCAGAGAAATAGAGTTTGCAAGACAACAGCAACCAGTTGAAAGTGAGGATATTTCCCCAACGTATTTTCCTTCAGCAGAGTCACTCATATTTCCTAAAATTATATGTGTTCTAACTGCTAATATTCAAAACTTTTAATTTTCAGTTTAGCTACCTAAGCTAAACTAAAACAAAATATAAAAAATATAAAAAATAAAGCTAAAGCAAATTCTGATTTGTCTACATCACGAAAGTTCCAAATGAAGAAAACTCACAATAAGTGGATCCCTCAGGTAGGTCAGCAGAAACATAAGCTTCTATTTACAAAAGTTATATTTGTGTGCTTCTGTCTCTGAGATTGCAGTGTCTGTCAAAGCTCATCTCTAGGCACCATTATGACCTATTTATTCTTTGTATATCACAGCACATTTTTTAGAGCGAGAAAAAAACTTCACAAGGTGTGAAAGATATCATCTTCAAATATATTCTGTGAATTTACATATATAAGGAGAGACTTCTCTTTTCTCATTCATGCTCTGTGTCTTCTGCTTAACTGTGGTATTCCTATTTGTGTGTGTTATATTAATTAATTAAATATCTTTTTTGACTTAGATAATAGAATAATGTCTTCATGTAAATATTTTCATGTACTTTTTAGATTCCAGTATGCAGAGTACACAACAAATACAAAACTAATTTCAGGTAAACTGACTCAACCCTTTACCAAATCATACATATATAGGTGTTATCAGGAGGTACCTCTTCTGTTTCTAAACTAACAGACCGAATTTTGGTTTTGATTAAATTGATAAAGCTCCAGTAAGTCAGCAGAGTAACGCTAACTAATGCCAGCAGGATCTAGCTAGAGCATAAAGATAGTTTCCAATGTAGAAAGAACTCATTATTGTTTAATAGCCAGATTTTTGGCAAGATAAAACGTAACAAGACCAAACTCACTTTAACTTTCATTAACTAAACATCCACCTGTACTAATTTGAAGACACAGATTGCAAAGACTATCTGCTAGTCCTGTAAATGTACAATGGGATGATTTCTTAATGATTACATGTCCAGTATTGATCCTTATGCTCTTCAGAAGTGGTGTTAGGGACTGAGTAGTTTTGGAGGGTTGAACCAGAATGATATTGTAATTCCACAGAGTGAGGACTTCCTCTCAACCTTTTTTTTGTTTCCTGTAGTGATCCATTTCCTCAACCAAATGTTTTATTTTAATACTGTCCACCAAGATATAACTGCACTGCCTGTGCAGTTATAAGACTTGAACCCCAAAGCCCTCTGGATTCTTACTTGAGCCTTGATACTGACTTTGTGTTTTTCTGCATGTGTCACGTCTATTCCTTTTTTTTTTTCCCTCCCTGCTGACACAAGATCTGCTTTATTTATGTCATGTCCTGCTTCTATCAGGGAATTAGGCATTTATTCTGACCTATTTGGCCTAAAACTGGCCTCAGAACTGTGAGCCACTCAGCCCTTGAGCAGAGTGCAGCTTGCCTGTAGAAAAGCCGAAGTGTCTCAGGGAGGAATCCACATCATTCAAAAGACAGACTGTGTGAGTAAGAAATTCTGAGGACAGGGACAAATCTTAAATTTATTTTGCATTTTTTGAAATATGCCTACATCCTCTCAGGATTCTGATTTGGGGTATGAATTGCCTGAGTCATTATTTGAGGGTATGAGTATGTCTACCGACTCAGATGATTAAACATCTGAGCTTTGTGGGACTTGCATGAATGTGTACAGAACCCTTAGTAATAGAAGCATAAATACTTTCAAAGTGCATTAGTGGTGCAGACTTCTGAGATGTGGGTATTTAAATGTTGTGAAAACTGGCAACAACTTAATGAAGGCTTTGAGAACTTTGATTTTGATCCTAGACTTAAGTTCTTAGGTCTTTTATGGTGCTTGTCTTATATGACTGGTCACAAGAAAGTTGTGACCCTTTGTATTTAAGAAGATATATTGCTCCTTTCTCTACAACTGTGAGTCTGAATCCAGAGGTGCTGATGGCCACTAGTCATACACAGTGAGAGGGTTCTCAGAGGATTTACCATAATGGAAACAATTCCTATAGCTTCTTGTTCCATACTGTAATGTATGGACTACTTGCACTTGTGCATACTTGAATATATTATCTGTTGCACTCCTTTTAGTTCTGCTTTGTTGTTGTTGTTGTTGTTGTGGGTTTTTTTCCCCTATTCCTGCTCAGTGTGTGATCTTTTGGCTTCTTGCCATTTTTTTCAGTCATTTTATTTTGAAGAACTTGTTAAGAAAGAACAAAAACTGAATATAACTGAAGACCACAGTTGCAGACCTTCTGGCTCTATGATCAACAGAATAATGATCTGCTTTGTTGCTGTCACTCTAGAAAAATTACTTAATGCACCATCATGTCTGCAAATCCAATGTGCACATCTGTCTCTACAGACAGACGTGCACCTCTGGCGTATATGGAGTAGAATACATTGCCCAGGAACAGATTGCTGCTTGTTTGCATGGTTTTTGCAGTGTAGTAATAATCCAGCAGTACCTAGCAGAAGATTTTACCTTTTTCACTTAACAAAATGGCTGCAAGTTTTCTGCAGGTTTTTATGAAACAAAATTATTCATGAAAATACTGGTTTTACTGGCATTTAAATTAGTTATGTTGCAAACCCCTTGACACATCTGTAGAATAATCACTCCCCCATTTGTTGTTTGTAACACTCTTTGGTTTTGTTTTGATAAATGACAACATTTAAGACTAGGACATGAACAGACATTTCAGTTTTGCTATTTAATTCCTCAAACTGCAATTGATCAATAACATTATATTTAAAAACACTTACCTGATGCATTTCTACACCTTTTTCTATAGTTATCTTACTATTAATTTTCTTGTTTTAAAAGATGGTAATAATTTTTTGTTTGGAACGCCATCTCACATTTTGTGAAGCATGATAAAAGGAAATCTCTATCCATCTTTAAAGTATGATATAATGACTCAATATGAAACAAAACAGTTGCCTAAAAGCCTGTTCCACAGGTAGGGTAGAGAATGAGAAACCTAATGGAAAAGATAGAGGAAAAGTCGAAATGTCACTGCCAGAGCAAGACCTAGGACCGAAACTGCCAGAGCAGTACACTCTGCTCACAAGGGAATATGTTACATGTGCAAAGGAACACAATGAACCCCCAAAGGGATAATTTATGCCACTGTAACTGTATAGTGATTCTTTCTTTATAGGAGATTTCATATTCAAATAACAATAAAGAGAGTCATGTGGCATCGTTATCCATTAAAGATGCACATTCTTATCACAGAGATTCAGTGATTTCACCATAACTGTCCCCGTTAGCATAACATTATTCCACCTCCTGCAGATTACTGATTGCAGGCTCTTAGTGCATGACCTGATTAGTCTCATGATGGGAATCAGACCTGCACATCTAGATCCATCTAGAAGCTGTTAAAAATACGTGACTTTTACCTGTATTCTGTCGGTCTGCTGAAAGAACCATAAGAGCAAGAAGTTCTAGACTTAGGCTATACATACACACCAGGAACTGGAAAATCCATTACGCACTGTAGGTCAGGAGAGCATGTCTAGCTGAAAGAATGCTTGACAACAGTGAAAACCAATCCTGAGCTTCAGTCGTCCTTCTCATTTCACACACAGAGAGCCATTTTTTGTCATGCTTATGTGGAGGGTGCTTGCTACTATTGTAAATTGTTTCCCCTCTGCTGCTTTCAGTTTTGCAAAAGGCTGGGGGAAAGAGATGGGTGTTTCCCTTTCATACTGACATTTCAGGCTCAAGATGCAGGCTCAAGATGAACCCAGATAGGTAATGTGATTAATAATTCAAAGCTATGTTAGCAAGTGATACAGTATCTGTCTCTTCATGCCCAATTCTGCCCCAGGGTTCAGTGAAAGATGTGCACTCTTCAGCTTGCTCAGCTCTAGTGTTAACATTTTTCACTTCTCTATTTTGAGTTGTCTACCAGCAAGATTTGGGCAAGCCCTTCTTCATTTCCATGTTGATTTTTGTCTGTTTTTTGTTTGTTTGTTTGTTTTGCATTTCTTTAAAAAATTTGTTTTAAGAAACCAAGATGGTAGATGCTTTTCTTTAAAGCCATTTCAGTTAACAGGGCTGTATTCAAACTATAGAACAAGTCAGCACATCTTAACCTTCGGGTGGTAGGCAATTAAAAAATCCCACCCCCCAAGGACAGCAGTTGAAACAGTTACAGGGAAGCAGCATATGGACAAAATGTGACAGGATGGCCATTCTCAGCATTGTCAATTCTGATTCTGTATTCTTCACTTGCTATTTGTCACTGAGCATGGACTGGACAAAAAAAAGTCTTAAGGTCAGAAGAGCTACCTGACCAATGTATAGAAGCATCCTTCAGGAGAATTAGTATATCTCAAAAGAGGGTTTATGGACATGTATTAGAAATATGACAAGGTGAAATGTGAAAGAGGCAGGTGAGAAAGACGGACTCTCAACTTTTTTTTTCTCTCCACTTTTCACAATCTAGGCTCCTTCAAAGAGGACAAAAACTTGTTTTTTGTGCATCTATCTTTCTGTTTAAATTACCTGAAAAGCCTCAGAAAGATTTTCCTTTTGAAGATGAAGCACATGTTCGTGATTTTATTTGTGGTGACAGTTTTAGATTTTAAACAACTTGTAAACTGGGTAAAAAATTAACAAAAAGCCTTTACAATTATTGAATGAACCTTCCCACACTGGCTACTAAGGCTTTTATGGTCTCTTTTGCTGTGCATATTCAGGCTCGGTTAAACTTAATTTTTGCATAGACAGCTAGTCTGACATTTTTGTTTATTTAAGAACATTTTTTTTTTCTCAAATAAACAAAGAAGTTGCCAGGCATACTTATTTCTGAATCTGAAGTACTCAGAGTACCAAGTTTTTAATATCCATAATGTTTCAACTATCAAACAAATCCTAAAATTACCTTTTATACAAATAGCAAATTATATGACAAATGCTTCTTACTTATGTGCATCACTTTAAATTTGCATTCACGATAGAAATAATGTTTTTAACTTTTTATGTTACAAGGTTTTTGGAATGTGCCTAAACCCCCAAATATTTTCTGTATTTTTTTCAAGTGCCTGAGAAAACACAGCCACGCACTTGGAAATGGAAGTTTTGCATTCTTTTAATTTTTCATTTAAAAACTCTGAAGTGAAACATTCCAGTCCTAGGATCATGTTCATAAGTTTCTTCAGGAAGTGCTTTTGGTTAGATCTGGATATTTCTAGAATTCTCTTCCTGTATGCTGATGCCGCTTCACTATTTCTTCCTAGTCACCAGTATCTACCGCCAGCCCCCAATATTACCCTGTTTACCTATTACAGCAAAACATCTCGTCTTAATGAGGTGACATGGCATTTCCAGTGGAATCTCTCCCTCTTTCCGTCTCCCTTCATCATGATACAAAATGATTCTTGTACCTCTCTGACTGTAATTTTAAGATACGACAATTTTATTCCCCAACTGAATACCTGCCTCAGGTATGAGTAAGCAAGGCAAGCTTGTTCTATAGCTTCCTCTTCTTCAAATCTCAGTACAGGTAAGTGACAAATTTCAGGTTATGCCAAATCTCTATCTCTCTTGCCCAGACTCCACAGCTACTGGCAAAAAGCCTTGCTTCAACTACATTCACATACCATTCCTATCCCAGGGCAGCTAGTTAGCTTTTGAGAAATGATGAAAAGAGATTTGTTTTGTCAGATTTAAAATAGTAAATCTCATTTATAGTAGCTATAGAAGACAAGAGTCTTCATCACCCTAAGTCGTCTTAACATGCGATATGATCAAATGCCAAGACTTTTCACAGGTGTGTCTAAAATAAATTTTCTGAAACTCATATTTAAGAAAGTTTATAGGGGCTAGATTTCAAACGTACATCAACATTGCTGAAAGCAGGCACAGATTCAGTTGCTGAAATAGGAGCCTACAGTCAGCTGATATCCTTCAAACTTGTAGCCTGGCTAATTAATCTCATATTTACCCTAGAGGGATTAAACTTGTGAGATCATCTGTCCTATGGTGGCTATGTAAATAATTGTTTTCATTTCCATTTTCTACTGCCAGTGGACAGTGAAGTTTTTGGATTCTTCAGAATTATTCTGGCACTCATAATTGAGCATCTGCAGCCTAAAATTTAGCATGGAGTAAAATTTCAGGCATCAAAAGAAGGAAGAGATGAATGGGAATGACAGAACACATGCAGAATCCTGGCAAAAAAAAAAATAAAATTCTCTGATAGGAAAAAATTCAACAGGATAATATAAGCACAGTTTTCTTATGGCATAGCAATCTGGAGTTGGCTTTTTAGCTCCTCTGTTGTCAAATGCTCATGTTTCATGTATATTTTGTGGGTTTAAAACCCAGTAACAAAAGAAAATTATGATCTTAGTAAAGATGGATAATTTCCTTGCTGTACGATAGCTCTCAGCTTTCTTTAACACAAAAGAAAATGACAACTTTCCACTTCCTGCGAATACATTGTTTTATTACAGGATTATGCATGTGTTTTGAGAACAACTTACTCATTAGAGGTAAATGTGAATGACGTCACTAAACCAGAAAGGTTTATTTTGTTCACCAAAGTTAATGAATAAAAAGGCTTCATTCCTATCTTTGTTTTATTTTTGAAATGAGATATCTGTTTTATTACAGCAACCATGAGGGTTTCAGACTACAAGCAAGACAAAGTTTTTAAACACAGATAATATTTACTACTAGGTCAACTGAAACAGTTTTAAAGAAATGAAAACAGACAAGCCAAATCGTGAAACATGTATTTTTTCCAACAATATTGGCTGAGCAACCAGAAGATACTACTTGCAAACATGGCATAATAAAATATTTTATCTGTGAAGAGGACTGGGAGTCACAGGTTTCCTATCTTGTACTTTGTAAGAGCCTATTATTAGCGAAGAAAAAACAGGAAATAGATACTGGAAGGAAACTAACTCATCATCTAGTAGACAATGGTAATTTAATCTAAACTTTGAAGTTAATTTCAGTTTCCCATCTACTGTATCAGCCTTTAAAATCAGAAACTAGAAAATCCTGAGGTTTTCCACCTCCTATGTTATCATGTAAAGCAATGATCTGTTAATGGAATCTATTTTATTAGCAGCACAAACAAATTCAACTTGTACTTGAAGAACAAGTGCAACCTGTACTTGCTTAAAGGAATAAACAGTCAAACATTTATGAGCCATGTAAATTATTCTTAAATGACTGCAAAACTGTAAAGAGTTTTATATAGCATCCAATTAAAATTCTGCTAAATGAGTACAAAGTTGGTTGGCTTAATGTGCATTTATATATTTTTAAGCAAGATACATATTGCATGAAGAAATTTGGAAATTTTCTTGTAAATAGATATATCTTTACCTATCTTTGTCATAGCCCAAGTCTAAGTAATTTATATTATTTATATTTTCTACGGTTGACTAGCTGCTGCTACAGTCTGATCTTTTACCAAGCTGACAAAAGGGGGACCTTTTCAGGAATTTAGGCTTAAACCAGGCAGAGCTTTAGTCTTCAATGCCATTCATCATCTATATCTGGATCTGAATTAGAAAAGTGCTTGGAGCCTTGTTAGAATAGAGGTAGATGGTAAGGAGAAAAGAATGGCTGTAGAAGGGCAAGAAAAGAATAATTCAGAGAAGAGCCTCGATGGTGTGAACTCTCATGTCCAAGAAATAAAGATATATCAAAAGGGATGTTAAGTTAGGAAATATGACTTTTGACCAAAGAACATGTTTTTCAAGTCCTCTTGAAAATGGCTAATGCATAACCACGCCACAGTTTTTACCACTGGCCAAGAAATAAGCCAGCCAAGTTATTTAACTTCCTCCTCTCCAGAGTTACATTTGGAAGAGACGCGTGTGTACTCTTTCCTTCCACACATAGGGTGACCCAACTGCCTTCCCTAAAATGTCCCTGGCTTTCCCAGATGGGATCAGCAGAACTATGATGCTGACATGAACTAGAGGCACGTCCAGGCTCCTCATGGCCTGGTGGGACCAGGCCTTCAAAGAAAACAAAAGCAGCTGTTTTGCGTTTGTGTACCCTGAAGGACAGTGTCCACTTCAGCCTGTACTACTCCTCTCACCTCAGCCAAGCTGGATTGTCAAGGGAAGGAAGGTGGAAAAATATGCCTGGATTAATTCTTTTATCCTTAATTTTCCATTCTTCCACTTAAAACGGGGTTCCCTCCAAATTATTGTCCAGCAGCTCAAGGACCAAATCTCCTCTAACCATCTCTTTTCTTCCATCAAGGGTGCTAGTTCTGGCAGCACGTGCTTTGTTCTGTGTCCATGATCAGTTGCACCTGTGGAAGCCATTAGTTCTTTTAGTTGTATTAGAATAACTTGAAATACAGGCCAGTGATAATTTCTAACATCATCACCTAGTTGCGGGAGTGTGCTAGTAAAAGCAAGTATGCAATTAAGGGGAAAAGAAGACATGTAGTGGAAAACTGTATATCTCACTGAAAATTAACACTATACCACAAAAAAACCCCAACTTTGTCCTTCACCTTCCATTATGTGGTCATTTGAGGGATTTCATAGCCTGAAATTGTGTTATTTACATTTTCTATTTAGAAAAGGGGTTCTTACCCCTGTCTTAGGTATCTCAACATGACTTGACAGTACTGCATTATCTTAGTTTTACCCTTCTGTGAGGACTTTTGCATTTATCAGCTTTCTCAATGATACTCCAGCTGCATGCTGACTACAACAAAAAGTTCAGTTTTTGCCTTGAAGGCAAACATACACTTCTCTTTGGGGATCTCCATGGTGGAATTTTTCTGTCATTGAGATATTAGATGTAGAAGATTTAAAACTTTCCCATCAGCTATTTGATGTGCACATATAAATCACAATAAAAGCACAGCTTGCTTATGCATGGGGATACATGCTGTTCAACAGGAATCAACTTTATGACAAATAGTGTTTCTATCTAGAAATGTTGTGTCAATTTAATTTTATTGCTGAAAAAAAGCCCACACAATAAATAAAGCAGTGAATTAAAACTGAGGGGAAGCATGCAGTTTTGTGATGTTCTTTTGAAAAGCTGCTTCTCCTAGACAACATCAAGCAATGGAGCTTCACCAGTCTCACTGGAGTTACTCTGTCTTACAGCAGCTCAGGATTTGATCATGTTATTTCAACAATCATACCAGAGTGCCTGATGTTTAGGAATTAGGGGAAGCTAGACAGCCATGTGGTGTGACATAAGCCAATGATTTGGCCTCAATTTTGTCTGACTAAAGTATGTAAAGCAGTAGTCATGAAAAGAGTACATGAAGACAAAGCAGTTTTGTACTGAAATTGCTTAATGAAGGCAGGACTAACTGAACAGTAGCACTGGTTTTTAGTGACCTTTTGTAAAGAAAAGGCAGTCTGTCAGTCATTATGCAAATTCAAGAACATCTGTTCTATGAAACCCTGTAATAATGCCTGAGGTTTGCATCATATGAGAATAAAAACTGTTTTGACAAAGGCTACTGAGTACACTTGTATTAGCCAGACAACTCCTTTTTTCTAGTCCAATTCTACCTCAAGAGTAGGGTGTGGGGCAGACTGGAGTAAATTTTCATGGCTCAGTGGAACTGGTTTCTCAGAATGCTATTTTATTTGGAGAATAATGTTGAAATCTAAGAGGTAAATTAGACTTACAACTGCATTATCAGAGCATTAATATTTCATTAGTAACAATGGCAGCAGCTGATGTGTGATGCAATGTGAAGTGTTTGTTGCAGCCTTCCTATGGAGGCAACAAAAGAGGCAGTGAGCACTGCTTTAAGAAGTCTGCTAACGACTAACTCACATCTGCTTTAGTTTAAATAAAAAAACCCCACCAACAAACAAAACAAGCAATATTGACAGCAGATATAAACAATAGGTGGATGGCTCAGTCCTATTTCACACTTAATAACTTCTGGAAATACCTATTAAAATCTATTCATTTTTCAAAACACTGTTATCACCTCTGAATTTAAATGATAGAGGGGCTGGTATGCTGAGGGTCGTGCGAGCTGGGGACTTCTGCACTCCAGTGGCGACTGATAGAAATATTATGAAGATGGAGATCAGACAGGAACACAATGCACAGCTGCTCCCATAATCTCTTTAAGAGAGCAATCACAGACTGCTCTCATAGGCCTAACTAGAGCATGGGGGAATTAGAGCAGAATTTCATCTTGCCAGCATACGTCACAGCTCCTTTTCAGCATCAGAAGCAGCAGCCTCCTCTGTGTTTGCAGCCAAATGATAGCTCTGTCCTTGGCTGCAGGGGGAAAGAGGAGACTGCTTGACTTCTCTGCACAGGGGTAGTAAAAGGCTAATGTCAGTCCTTGCTAGAGGACCCTCTGTAAAATAACCAACACTCTTTCAGAGCCCAGCTGAGCAGCATGGGACTCAAAAAATTTTTTCTGTCATACCTATTTTTTAAAAGTATTTATTAACTTTTACATCACAAAATAATTCCTAGAATTTTTCTCAGAGCATAATAGCCCAGCAAACAAAGAAGATACACGAATACTTGCAAGGACTCACAGTCAGCTGGGGAGTTTGTTTCCTTTAATTCTGGGTTTTGTTTGATTGTTTGTTTTCAAAATCTAGCAGGGATTTTAAGGGTGGGAATTTAGCCAGCCTATCTACAGGAATGAAACCTTAGACATTAGGTCTAAGTTGATAAGGGTACCTCTGGCTGATGAGAGAGGTTTAATATAAGTGGGAGGGCTCGGTTTCTGGATACGTTGATGTTTGTTCATTGACTACAGGGTGGAAGTCGGGCAGTTAGCTCACACTACCCTCATGGTTTCCACATAGGGGGAAAACAAATCCTACCCCAGAGCCAGTAACTCAGAAAAGTTAAATGATTGGACTTACTTTGTCTTAAATAACCAAAAGCCGGCAAGAATCTGGCATTTCTTAAAAGATTTGGCCAGTTATTTGGGTGGTGATGGTTAAAACAGTGCAATAACCAGTATCTCTGGTCTCCATTCACAAAGTCACCACCACAGCCAGCAATTGTTGATGTGGATGTTTGTGGGAAATGATCTCTGTGTCCCCTTTTCTCACTGCAATTCCTTTCCTACCTGTCCAAAGTGACAGCAGTATAGGACCATCTGCCTCACCACTACAGTATTAAAGTGTTTATCTTGGTCTGGAGTGACCTTCATGGGCAGGATGACCATCCAGCAAGGATTCCTGCAGTGAGTGACTTCAACACAGCTCTCGGGAAATGGCTGTATTTCAAGCATAGGGTTACTTGTGTTCCTGGGGGTAGCACATGGGCAATGAGCTATTTCTGGCAGTTGTCATCATGGACTGGTACACATCCCATGGATATTTTTTCCTGCACCTTGCAGGTTTGGGAGTGGCATCCTGGAGAGTGCTTCTGGTTTTTGTTCTTGTTTTTTTTCCAACATCTCTCATGCATTCCCTCCTCCCAAATTTACCTTTGGCAGTTATCCCAGCACCATATAAACTGGGAGTCTGTATTTTTTTTCCCAATAAATATCTGTGACTAAAATTTTGGGAATTAGCTACACAGCAGATTAAAAATATAATTTTTTTAAAAAAAGAATGGATCATTTGCCTTTAAACAGAATAGGTGAATCGAAATAGCGGTTGAATGGTTAAAACCTCAACTTGTTTACAGCTAAAATTGATGTGTTTTCCAATCCTTAAAATTTACACAGATGTTTAACCCTCAGAATTGGCATTACTAATTCTTAGGCTAAGACAGTGAGCTGAAATATGACAGAAAAAGGGAACAGGATTTTTTTCTTACAAGATATAACCAAAAGGTCAGAATTACCTAAAGTCTGTTGCTGCTTTTGTGAAAAAGGATGTTTTTAATCTGAAATGACCTTCTTCCATTTCTAAATGCAGTTATCAATCAGATATAGAAAAATATAGAGTTTTTCCTTCTCTGTATGAATCATCTTGCTTTCCAGGGTGGAATTGAGAAAAAGGAAAAATGTAAGACAAATCAACAGAAGTCAGAAATCTGCTAAATCAAGTAGCATCTTCATATAGTTTTAAAATACTAGAAAGATAAAATTTCCTAAAGAATACTTAAAATAAAAATATTTGAGAACTTTTAAAGATAACTCTTACAGTAGTTATATTCTTCCACCAGCTCTACAAGTGCAATGGTCAAGCTAACTTGTTAAAGAAGTAGTTCATTAATTCTACATTTCCTGTATTTTCTATTGCCTTCATTGCTAGTGTTCATGAAGTTAATAGACTCTCACATCAACCAATATATGCCTGCAACTTTAGCTTCATCTCAACATCCTATTATGTGATTACTATATAATGCATCAGAAATTACTTCTCATTACTGTCTTTAATTATGATGATTAACTTGGATTCCTTCTTCAAAAGTCTAATTCTGCACCTTTATTTAAAATCCCAGAAGAACTTCCTTTGAAGCTGAGGCATGCCAGAACCAGCCAGACAAATTATGTCATTATTTTATTACCGATTATATGACGAGTTTGCACTCTTTGGTGAATGTGTCTATATCAGTGAAGTAAACAACCTTGTTTGGTCAGGTTTTATGTGGATAGTGAATAACATATTCAGTTAACTAGCTTTCTACAGAGGCAGAATGTGAGGAAGCAGAGATCATTTATTTATGGCATAATTCATATTTTAAAGCCATCATTTATTTATACTGTTGATGCAGTTTCCTTACTATCGTCATATCACAGTTGCCCATGCTTTCAAATAACACAAGACCCCATATATTCCACAAACCAACACCCAGTCATCACAGGCCATGAGTACAGCTTTCCAGTATACACTGCACAGAAGAACATCAGAGCAAAATTATCCTTCATGCATAATTCACAAATCCAGTCCCTGCATGCTTTATGCACTGATGAATTACTCGGTTGTGCTGAGGTCATTCAGAAAAAGCTAAAAAGCAAATTATGGCAGGCATGTGCTGTAACATTATTATTCTGCAGGCCTGGATTTGAAATTGCTGTCTCCGAGACCTGATTTTGAAACATAATGTATTCAGCCTCCATGATATTTCAACCCTGTGTCCTATGTCTGAGGATGTCCATGGACTCATTTCAAAAGCTTACACAGTCCAGAAACTCAATTTGATTTCTTTCTTTTTGCCTGAAATTGGCCTTGGCATTTTAAAATCATTAAATGCAATCTGTTTCAAATGCTCACAAAAGGTCACAAAGACTATGGGACTACCCCTGCTATGTTACACCACTGCAGCTCCGATCCACTTTAGAGGGGGGACTAAGTGCTCAAGGCATTCAAAATTGAGCTCCTAATGTATTAAATGCATTAGTAATAGTCACAGCTCTGTTAGAATTTCCATTACAAGGTCCAGATTACCAAGAGGAACAGGCTTTTTGGGATGCACTTGACTTTAAAAGGGTTTTAGTATTGTGTTGGAGCTGAGCCTGAGCAAATACTTGATCTTTTCAGGATTTATTTTTTCTTTTCCTGAAAAACATCACTCTTTTTCTTATTGTTGTTTTATTTGGATTTTTTTGTTTGTTTGTTTAGGGTTTTCTTGTGGGGGCAAGAGGGGAGAGCAAAAAAATATAGTTTGGACACAGTCTGGGGGAAATACCAACTGCATATTGCATGTATCGGTAGCTGTTTACAGACTTCTCTTTAATTTCACACCAAAAGTAGCTGATGACAACCTAAGAGGAAAAGGAATATCTTTAGAAAACAGAACTGTGACATGAGTACCTTTCTTTCATTGTTGTATGTTGGACCTCAGAAAGACAATTTCTCAAGTTACTGAAAATAAAAAGGTTCAACCATTTGGAGAATACAATCCACAATGCACTGTTTGCTAAATTTAATTGGTTTTACTTAGCACTGGACCAAGTTTTAAAGCTGCCTTTTTCATTCAGTGACATCAGGAATAAGCCCTAAATCCCTTCTGTCAGGTCAGACATCGCTTTTTAAGAAACCCTCACTTTCTGATTTCCAGCCCTTCTTCATCTCTCTGGGTGCCCTCTCCTCTCCATTGTGCCAGGCCATGTCGCAAAGCCTGTTTCTCACCCTGATCCCATGTTCATGGCACAACAGAGGCAGCTATAGGGGATCATGAGTGGCCTGGATACTCACAATAACACTGTCGCCAAGAAATATATACCCAGAGCTACAGCTCAGCTTTCAGCTGAGTACTCCCATGCCCCAGTAGCAATATCACAATCCTACATACCAGCCACCAGAACTGTATCAGCATTGCTGAAGGAGAGAAGCATATGTTGTCTTCTAGTTTATCCAGAGTAATGCTGCCAATCTTGCTGCTTCTCACAACTCTCCTTAGCTAATAGTGGCCAGGCATCAGATCCACGAGACACTCACAAACCCGCATTTTGTATTTTTCTGTGCATTTTGGGTATAGTGAGAGTCTCAAAAGCAATACATGGGCATCCTGAAAGGTCACAAGCGCTATTATCCTGAAAAAACCCCAAACATTTCTTTTTGCACATTATACTATTTCATCGGAGTAATTCCTTCTTTCTGACAGTGTTTGAAAATGTTTGATTTGTCATCATCACATCTATCAACATGAGAGGATATGGCTTGACCTTATGTATGTGGTCTGTGTTAAACATTGCAAATCTTTGTATTCTGAAAACTGAAGTGATACTGCTGTTCTGATCATGCAGTACAAGTGACAGAGGCTGAAACATGCCTGTGACAGATAAATAAATATGGTAAAATATGTCTGGAGCACTCCATTCTGGAAACCTGTGCAGTCTCTTAGTTTTATGTTTCTGAGAAGTTCTTCTGAATCCATAGGGAACAGGACCAAAAATAAGTGGATTTGCAAATCCACTTTTGTAAAAGCATCCTGATGTCAAGTAGGAGAAAGTGGCATGAACAGGCACTGTAAAATTAATGATTAACATCCACTTGACTGCAAATAATTCTGCAAGCAAGGGTGACAAAATCATCTCCCTGCAGAGAGTAAAGGTGCTCCCCTGGTTCCCGTGATATTGTTGTCCAGTTCTTGTAATAGTTCTGTCCTTCTCCTAGGCAATTGCATCTGGTGCGACTATTTTTACTATTCTGCAACTCTTGTGACTTTCATGTTACTTTCCTGGTGTGCTCTGCACAAAATCTAGTCTCCTCCTCTGTTCCTGCTGCTATTCCTTTACACTCCTGTATCTACACACAGACCTGTTGTTTACACAGTTATGCAGAGATGGGTAATTAATTGATTATTGTGAGTCATACCAGTGGAGCTAGTCCTTTCTAACAATCTCTCAGTATCAGCTAGTGGTTTTTCTCCCCTACAGTATCTAGTATGGATTTAGATCCATACACTATCTGTCTGCTATGCAATGTGTGTCACACAGTGCCATGTGTAGGTCATTATGTGATGCCTTTTCCCATGAATTTCCATTGCTTAGCTAGAGCTTAACCCTCCCTAGAGTAATTTCTCATATCCAGGTTTCTGGGTTCTCTTCTGCAATTATTTTTTTAAAAACTTTCCTTGTGGAAATACAGATGCCAACCCAATAAAGCATTTTTTCACATCCTTCCTGAGTATCCCTATTAAACGCAGAAAAATATTTGTTTTTAACATTAAACACTATTAATCAAATAATTTACTGCATTGACACCTTAAGTTGGATAATGTGTATCAGCAGAGATGTGATGTAGATGAAGACGTCAATGCTTTGCTAGCTCTGAACTCTGTAGTGAAGTGTTTTGCAGCATCCACCCTACCCTGTTAGAAATCTGTCCTTTTTTTTATAACTGAGGAGTAAGAGTTTGATAAAGTGATCTGAACTGACAATGCTGCAAAAAGCCCCCAATGTTTGCATTGAATTTTTTTTCCCCAAATATATACATAGTTGGTCTTGCAGGATGAAGAACTCTTGCTTGCAAATCTTTTGATCAAAACCACAATAAAGTGCTACCATACAGATCAAAGAAGCTCATCCATATTAGTAGCATTTTTTGCCACACTGGGTTCCAAAGGAATGTAATTTACTGTATGGATATTTAGTGAAGCAAAGGCCATGATGCACCAGACTAGACTGACACAGGTCTTATTTGTACAGGGAAGTCCTGGTTTGCAGAGATTGCAAGGGCCACATTCAGAAAAAGCTGCATGTATCTGAAGTGAGAGTTCAGAAGAATTGAAGGTTGTGGAATGAAAAGTGAGATCTGGGAATCTCACTTCAGCCATTGTTTTTAATCCAGCACAGTCACACCTGAATTTTTCTGGGAGAAGAGAGGTGATGGAAGTGAAGATCCGTTCATTGTGGCAATTACCCTGTAGATACAGGGGTGAGATTCCTCACTCCTCATTTAGGAGTTTACAGCACAGTCTGAGCTAATTACTTAGACTCCCTTTACAGTCATTGGAGAGAAACAGGCATTTCTAAAAGGCAATTTATCTGACCTATTTTAAATCAGACTATAAGGAGAGAATGCACTATGCTTTGGAAATGCCTATTTCTTGCTAGAAACCAGAAAGGGTGTCCAGATGATGAAAAAGACACTGCAAGTTAGGTGAGAAGAATCCCACTTCAAATTAAGGATTCCCAGATTAATTTATTCTGACATTTCCTAGATTTAGAGTGTAACTAATCCCCATTTATCTTCTGTTATGGGTGGGTAGGAAGCAGTAACATCTTAGGGACATGTTTCTCTGGCCCTTGTGAAGTACTGTACTTCTTGCAGCCCCCTTACCCTGACATCTAAGAAGCAAAGGAGTGCAGAATACGTAGTCACTCACAAATGGAAACTGTTGATGAGTGAAATGTGCATGTCTTAACATCTCATCAGCTATACAGCTGTTTTAGGCTGTGACCAACATGATTTTGTAGCAAAGGTCTGGCAATGTGAGCAGCAACTGTAGAAAAAGTATCACTTTTTATAAGCTAATTTTGCACCCAATAAGTTTATACAGGATTCTTGTAGCCAAATGAAGCTCCTTCTGTCCTGTGCCTCACCACCCATAACAGCATGAGGTATCTTCAGAAATCTGGCACCATTAAGTGCCCTGTGCAAGCCCATGACTCTCACATGCTTCTGTATCACTGAGGGCTGAGTTAACAGCGGTGCTCATGGAACACCCCTGAGCACAGCATCCTGCCTGTGGGATGTTTTCCCAGTCCCAGAGACAGGCCTTTGACTAAGTGCACTTGCAATGAAGTCACAAATGAAGAGACTCCTCTGCAGCCTCTGTAGGTCTTCTCTTCCCCTCAGCCTATGAGGTTGCCTGTACAGAACATATTCCCTTTCAAAAATTTTCTCCTTGTTTAACTTATCCTTGGCTATGTCTTGTCTTGTGATCTGTAGATGGATAAATTCTACATCTGAATAAATGTACAGGAACTTGTTCAGAGAAAAAGAAAACCAAAGAAGTGACATTACTAGTATTTAGGTTATGTTTTGGTGTCTGCACAATTAATTCATAAAGTCATCTAGAGCAAGATGGCAAGATATTTTTAGCATGTGACAGTTCAATACTGCTAAGCTTCTGTAATCCTCAAGTAGTTCTTTTATGGTGCACTTTTAAATTACATTTTACTGTACGTGTGGCAGTTTGTAGTCTACTTAAAATAAATATTTCCCATATATCCATATGCATGATCCACACTTATTTTGTAGTACAAGATGTGCTGACAGAGATTAAAAGATTGCAACACAGCAGAAGGCGTTGTGCTATCTTGCAAGTGCAAAGTGGGTACCTTTATCTGACTCAGTTTTTAGCATCTGTCTTTCGATTCATAACAGCTCTTGTTCCACATCAAACTATAATCACCTCTCAAGCCTCATTTCTTCAGGCGCTGACATCGTAGGCTCTCTGGGGTTGTAGCAAATAAAAACCTAAACGGAAGTTTAAGTCCCAAGGGTGAAAAGGCTTAAACTGTAAGGTTTTCTTATTGCAGTTTTCAATACAGCCTTCTCACCGGGGCAATATACCAGAGCCTTTCAAGTGGGTTAGACTATAGCTAATAATACCTGTTTTTGTTACAGGAATGTAACACCCTGCCTTTCAGGGTGAGGTTAGGAAAAAAACCCCTTCCATTAAAACACATTTTTCCTTCCAAAAATGAGTACCTTGCAAAACTCTGGAAGCAGAGGTCACCTGCTCACTTGTGGCTCGTTGTAAAGATAATCTGATTAGCTTAAAGTTGTGCCCAGGCTCAGTTAGCAGTGAGGCATGCTGAATGCTGCAATAAGCAAGGAGGTGACATTAGAAAGCTCCATATGTGCTTTTTGCCCATCTGATGGGGATACCAGTACCCAGTCTTTCTGGGGAGACTGAGGAATCAGGGCACAGGGATGCCCCTTGGCGCTGAGCTGCAACCTAGAATGCTCTTGGCAGCGTTGCCTCTCATTGTCCTCCCATCCCACTGCTGGGGCCCCGGTGTCAGCCCTCCTGGCTTCCTTCACTCATCGGCACCATGGATGGGGCACAGTGCTTCAGATTTGGCTGTGAGGATTCATAGGATGTATTTTGTTCTGCTTAGTTGTCTTTAAAATTTTTTTCCTGGTGGACCTGGAGCCCAGTAAAAGCCAAGCTGGCTCTGTGGGAAGTGGAACAGTGTTGTCCTGCTGCTAACGCAGTGATGTCAGTGGAATTATAAATTATGGTAAGAAAAGGCTTAATCCTATATTTTGCCTGTATCTACCTTTACCCCTCCCATAGCTTCCAGCACCTCCTTTTTGCACACTTGGAAGGGATTTTATGATGTTTTCACTGGCAAATAGCTATGGATTCTGTATAGCAGGCTTTCTTGTAAGAGAGCAAGATCAAACAAAGAAATACAGGTCAGACAAAACTAGTATCAGAACTTGTAAGTAAATGGGTGAGACACTGAACTGTGGTATTTCTATTGCCCTTCCTAACACAGACTAAGAAATAGGTCCCTCACCTCTCAGCTCATCACCTCACATGCTCAACAAGGGGAAACCCCTGGAAACTTGCCACTGTTTCAGATATAAGTGCTGAGAAAGGAATTTAGCATCTAGCAAATGAATAGGACCTTTAGGTGTCTGATCTTCCCTCAGGACTGTGGTGGAGGGAGCACACTTCACTGGGATTGCCTGAGCTGAGCATGGGCTTCCTTATCAAGGAGAGACTGCAAAATCTTTCCCGTGTATTCTGCACTAATTCTCAAGCAGTAAGCATAAGTTGCATGAAATATTGCTAACAAAGGATGAACTACATGAGCCACAGACACGTTGACTGTGGAAACAACTACTTAGGTATATTTAAATATTTTCATTAAAGTAATAAATAATATAAAATTAATAACGTAATTGTGAAAAATATTTTTAGGCTACAAACTTGCTAGAAATCATTGTTAGAAAAGGAGAAATACCAAATCCTACGTTGTTTCCTAAAACAAAAAAAACTCTCTTAAATCATTGCTCACGAGATCTATGTTTCCTAAACATAGGATATGCCAGCAAGGGAAAGAAAAGAACTTATATTATGAAAACTCTTACTTTTCATGGTTTTCAAAGATTTTTTATAAACTCCAACTATCTATGAAGGTATTTCACAAGACACTATATGATTAGCTGTTGAAACTGTGGTTCAGCCAATATTTTGAAAGACTAATACTGAAGCAGAAAGTTGAGTTGGTGCTAGTAACCTTGTAAAAAGGATAAAACCTATCCAAGAGATAAAAATAAATCTATGACAGTACACTTATCTGGGAGGAAGACAAATTATCCCTACAATTTATTTTCTGACTTTTTAAAATTTTAAACTGCAGTGAGTGAAGATCAGCGAAAAACAACCTTTGTTTTATTTAAGTCCCACAATATGAAAAATATTTTTCTGAAAAAGAGCCTTCTAATGCTTTTCCAATTCTTTTTTTCGGAATGAATGGCCTTTCCAGATCAGTAGTAGAGAATGAGAAAGATATTCTGAAAAATCAAACATTACAAGTTCAAGCAATGTTTGCTCAAAAAGTGACAGCTAGGTAGCAATTTACTGTTTAATGCAATACTAAATTTTTCCTATGGTAATCATTGCTGCACATTAATTTTTCACCAAATTCCTGCCTCAGAGTACAAAAAATCCTCCCCTATCAACAGGTATTCTTCAGTCTACTTTCATGATTTTTTGAATCTAGACCTCATCCTCTATGCTATTCAAATTATTTCTTAAATTTAGGGTCATTGGATTCCTCTTAGAGTTTTGTCTTCTCATCACAAAACCAATTTCTATAGTTACTACATAAAAAGAGAAAAGAATAGTTGTTAATTCTCTCCTCTGATAAATTCATGTTGCTTACTGAACCAATCCTGCAGGAACTAAATGGCAAATGCTGCACAGTTGTATTAATCCACTTTCTTGGATGAATGTGGGACAAACCAGGGACAGAACAAGCAAGGTCACAGTTGCATGATACTCTTGAACCCATGAAGGGAATATCACCTGCTGTATGGCATTGAGGGTTTCTAACAAATACCATGTCTGTAGTACTCCTGTTGGCTCTGAAGGGAACACCAGACTCATAACATCCACATGGTTATAATAATGATCCAGTAATTACCCTTACTCTACCTTACCTGTTTGTGCAAATGACGCCTTGTTCGTAAGAGCAGCTCTTCTGAAAGGAGTTTATAATTGTTACAACATCTCTTTCAGATAGTGAGGGAAAATATTGTGAGCCTAAAGCAACTGGGCAGAAGGGTGTCACGGTTGAATACTAGGAAAGTTTCTCAGTCCTCTATTCAGTCTTTCCAGATGAAGCAATCCTCCTCTTAAGGAGCAAATCCTTTGTTTTTTATCCCCTTCTGATCCTTTTACCTAAGAAGCTGTGATGAGACACGTCTATAGGGATAACTGAGCTATTTGTGTTAGATCAGCTACATATTCATGTTACCAGCTGATTAAACCAAGAAAAAAAATAAGGTAAAGGAGAGAAAAATATTTGCGTGTAAGGTAATAGTGTCAGGAACACAGCATCATTTCTAAGCCACAGGCTGTTTACAGAGGTTTGTTTGTTGTTGTTACTGCTTTTTTGAAAGAGAGATATTAAATTCTGGGACTTACCCATGCAATATTAGCAAGTTCTGACAGGTAGAGGTGGTAATTATAAGACTTAATTCATTGGGAAGAATATTGAAAGCCTGAGGGGCATGGTTTCTTGGTATGGTATAGTTGTACTTCTCATAGAAGAATGGTGCTTATTTCCCATAACTGACTGGCAAGCATAAGTAGTTACCTTGAGCAGACCCAAATCACTATCCATTCATGACAGGGGAAAGAGTTTCATAGTCCTCACCAAGTGCTGCTAAATTGGGTTCATAAACACTACCAAATATAGAAGTTAAGCAAATAGAGTTATTGCTCTAAATGGGAACATTCATGTGCTTTGCTATGCTAACTATTGAGATCAAAAAATATCTGTATATCTCTGTGAACAGTAGGTTAGGTACAAGAACTGAATTGCAAATACTTCATTTGGAACCCAAAGATAAAAATCCACAGTGGGACAATACTGAGATGAGATCCCCACCACATGGGACCCATGCACCTTCAAACCATTACTGAACTTGAGTAGGCTGCAGGTCTCTTCCTTTCTCTGGTTTTTCTTTAGTTTTGAGCTTCCTTAGTTGCTTTTACTTGTTTCCAGGGTACTTTTAGGCCTTTTAATAAACTTTCACCTACCTGTGGCTCCCAGAAACAGATCTAACCCTCCGCACAAAATTCTTCTCAACTTCAGAGCACTCTTTCCAACAGCTCTCTTGTGATGAATATTCCAGTTCCAGGGATACAACATTACAGTTGAAGCAGACTTTGTCAAGGATCCTGTATATAACTTTGAAGAAAAATTCTCAAGTGTTAGTATTTTCTCTACCCCTAGTTTTCCAACAATCTTTTATTCCTTGTGATTAAGTCTGCAAGGAAATAAACATTTTCTCTTTAGCACATATGTTATTTTCTGGAAATCTGGTGGGTTTTTTTCATCTTTTGAACAAATCTGGTAAGTCTTTTCCACATCTTTCCACCTGCTCTCTAAAAAGAGCACTCTGACAACTTATCTCCTTTTTAGAAGTTTTCTAATTAGTCTAATTAAAAGATGATAGTCTCTCCCCAAATACTCTATTGCTTATCTCCCCCCTTTCTCTCCAAGATTCAGTCAATTGTAGGTAGTCTCCAGAAATAGTTTGTGTGACTGGACAATCAGCAGATTTAATAACTATCATCATTCACCTAATGACAGTTCTAAAGATTTCTCCTGCCAGCTCCAGTAGTTTTAGCTCTAGATGGGGGAAGTTGATAATAGCAAAGACAAACTCTTTCCTCCTCTTCACTGTCTCATTCAACACAGCAGTAGAAGCATTACAGCACATACCTGGAGAAAGACCTCTGTGACAAGCCAAATTGATTAATAATGTACTTATTTTTCAGATCCTTGCTTTAGGTGTTATTATCCAAATAAAACCCAAGAAAAAGCAAGAAAAATGCATTTAATTCTGCTTTATTTGGAAATCTGGATAGGAAAAAGCACAGCCAGATGGCAGGAAGTTACCATTTCATCCATGCTTCAGAGTTTGAAGATGTGGGGAAGGGACTTCATCACCTGAAACAGGATCTGTCTGGAGCTGTTCTGAGTGGGGCAGAGTCACAATTTTAAGCCTGAAGCTAAATGTCACAGTTTGACTCTTCATCAGCTTGCATTTAAAAGCTGTATATTTAAAAACAACTGAGGGAGGTGTCCTAAAAGAAAGGGTGTGAGTGGAACATGAGGGCTCTTCCCTAATGTTCTACCTGGCTGATACACCTGAAAGCAAACCTCAGCCTGCTCTAGAAAGACATACTCAATGCATTTTAGCACTTCCCCATTTATTCATTCATGAACCGGTGGCCTGTGTCCCATGACTCAGAGCCTGCTGAACTCCAGTTGTTCTCATGAACTTCCATGGGTATTTGATTTAGTCCCCCCAAGCAATTTGTTTTGAAGAGCTTTTCTTTCTAAGCACTGCTTCTTTATAGAGATTTTAATGAAAGTTTTCAAGACTCACAATGTGTCTCATAGCATATTTTTGGAAGGACTGCGCAGTTGCAAATACACAAAAATTATAAAAGTCAGCAATTCTTTTTTTAGTCTGGAGATTATTGTGCTCTTCTGGCTACAATGTGAAGGTGTTGATGCAAAAGAAGACTGTTGTTCTACTCAAAATAAAAATTTATACTTTTCCAGAAGAAGAAAGTAGTATTATGAGTCTTATTGTGACATTACACCTATAGTTAAACCATCATCATACAGAATGATTCCACCATAATAACAGAAAAAGAGACGAGATGGAATGAAATATCTACCTATTCTTTATTAAAAAAATAATAAATAAAAATCTGTCAAATAACCAGATAAATTTATTACCTATTTTATCACTACAGAAATTGTTTTAAAGGGAATATATTCAGTTATTAAATTTGAAGGGTAAAATGATAAAAATTTTCTTCTAAGTAATAACAAGATTCTTAGTTGTCCATGAACTTTCAGGATATTACGGTATACTTATTTTGAAACTTATACTTGGCACAGCTATAATAATGGATCACATTTAATCAGAAATAGTTAATTTAAGATCAAGAGTTTAATTACTTGAAGTCAGTAGTTTGAGAATTACAATTTACCTAAATTTTCTAAATTTGAGCAAAAACTTAATGCAAATGAATCTTTAGCTGTACACCTCTGACCAGGTACCATAGGTTCAGTCCTGAGAGTGGTGGCCCTATGGTTCCCATCAAAGGTTTTCTGCTGTTCTGTTATTTCACTGCAGAATGTTCAGAGCAGGATGTAATCTCAAGCTATTTCAAACTCTGAAGGAAATCTGACTTTGGAAGAATCATGGACAGAAGACAGGATGACTTAGTTCTTGTTAGAGCTTGCAAAAGCTCTTTGCAAGGCTTGTGGAAAAGTCTGTAAAACTTGCACTCCCGAGCTGTTGCATTCCCAGAGGACTGGGCTGGAGCAGCTCTTGTGAAACACACGCCATCTTCTGCCACATGGGCAGTACACAGCTCCCAGTCCAGAGCTGGAGCATGTCCACTACCCTTGAGCCCTGGTAGGTGGTCCAGGTCAGGCTGGCACAGAAACCACTTGTTCACCTCTGGAGTCACGCTGTCCATCCTGCATCAGCAGGACATATGCCAGGCTGATCTGGTGACTCACAGTTTCCTCACCCAGAGCTGACCCTGCCAATGGCAGGAACTGCCCACTAGTTGATCTGCCTAACAGGAAGAGAGCAAAAGTTTGGATGCAACCCTGAAGTGGCTGGTTGCATGCCAAGGCAGATTTCAACCTTGCTTGAAGGCAAGTCTGTGTAGACATAACAAAAGGCAGCTCTCCCATTCAATCACAGTCCTCCCATGGAACTTACCTCCGTCTAAAAGACAGGACATTATTCCTGCTGTCTAGTAATACAACTAAAAATATTTTATTTTCCTCTTGAATCCTTGTAAGATGTGTGTGGATATGTGCATGTGAGTGTGAGAGACTAAGCACAGGCAAATGTGACCTCTTTAAGTATCTTAGCACAGACTAAGCATTTCATACTGTTTAAACTATTCAATTTTCTAATTTAAAGAGCCAGTTTATTTTAAACTATTCAATTTTCTAATTTAAGAGCCAGTTTATTGTAATTCTATCTTAAAAGAGAAAAAAAAAAAAGAACAGCATACTTTAAAAAGTAAAATACATTAGAGCCTCAGATATACTATAGCCTCAGTGGTCTGGTGAACACACCACTGCATGCAAACAAAGCAAAACTAGGTCTCTGCTTGGATTCACAATCTGCATCTTATATAGGCCAGATTGCAGCAGCAACTTGAGTAGGAACAACTTAGTCCTGTATCCATGCTTCTAGCATACCTATATCATATAACTTGACTGTCTTATCTTCCTTTCCCCCTCAAGATAACAAAGGAAAAAACATAAATATCTCCGGAAAATTGTAATAAGATGTGTAAAATGTAAAGTATTTTCACAGACTACAGTTTGACTGTTTTGTGAGTACCAGGAATTTTATGAATGAACTCTTTATGGTGTTCAACCCATAAACCTTTAAGGCTTTAATTACTGCTGTGGTGCTTTTTTGGTTTTTTTGGGGGGTTTTTTTTTGTTTGTTTGTTTTAATAGTTTCATTTCAAACACCTCCAATGGGACAGTGTAAATCACAGAGCTCAGACCTCCATGAAAGTTATCTTACATATGGCTTATCTATATTACCCAACCATAAAATTCAGTGTCAATATTTTTGAGACTGCGTACTTAACTTCTTTCTTTCTTTTTTTTTCAGTCAGATCCTAATTTACTATTCCTGTGTCCCAGGAGTTATCCATTAATGATGCATAATAGGGCTATTTTATCCACAAAGTGTGAGGAAATGTGTATATAAATCATTCTCCCCACCACCACCACACACTTTGAGGGAGAACAAAGAGTGCACATTAGCAATGACTGTAGAGAAGACTTGCACTTTGTTGGACCTAATGGGAAGAAGAAACATAGTTTCTTCTGAGGAATATACTATACTTGAAACAGACATCTGCTGACTGGTATTTCTTCTGGTAAACTAATAAGACTTGATGGTTTCCTAGAAATGATAAAAGTGTACTTCATTCCCAGGCCACTCCTAGGGCAGTGGTTATTGCAGCTGGGATACGTCTGTTTCTGGTGCTCATCTTCCTGTTTACATTCCTGAAATCCTGCTACTGGAATTAACCTTCAGTAATGAGGTGAGATCTCCCACCAGGGCACCAAAACTGTCCAAGAGTCATGAGAGAACCTCTTCTATTTGGAAAAGCCAGGGGGAACAAAACTTGCCCTAAATCCACCCACAAAGAAGACTTGCCTAACCAGAGTGATGCACTAAAGGCATATCTTGGACCATCAGTTCTCTGGCTTAGACCTCTCTTTCTTGGAGCACCCTGGAAATAGATCCAGAAATACTCTCCAGCACCCTAGAGATCAGATTTTCCCCTAGTAAATGAGAGCAAACCTCTCCGTCTCCCCTGTGTGTGAATGTAATGCTACGGAGCTGTGCTAGCATGGGAAAAACTTAACTGCAACACACTGAGCCTCGGAGCCCGTTTCCAGTGCTTAGGAAAGGAGTGAACCAAGGTGAGTGCTTCCTGTGATTAATGGTTTAAGGATTTCTCACGGAGCCTGCATCCATCTTTCCTCCATGGATTTGTCTACAGTGCACTCTTATCTCTCTCAGACATTTCTGCAATGAGTTCTCATTGCTTCTAAAATGGTAGCTGTTCCGCACACCTCATCATCCTGGGCAACTTTCCCTGTGTTTAAATAGTGTCATCAAAGATGACATAAACAGAACTATGTGTAGTGTTCAAGCGATGGGCACATCAGACACTTATACAGTGGCTTAACAGTGCTCTCTGTTCTGTCCTCTGCTCTTTCCCCAGTAGTTCATCATATTTTATTTGCCTTTCTGACTGCTGCTGAGCACTGAACTGGCACTTTCAGAGAACTATTCACTATGACATCAACATCACTTTCATGAATGTAGTAAAATAAAATTTAGAGTTGTCATAAGCTTTGTTGGGACTATTTGGGTTCAATTATACTTCCCACTGTTATTGCTGGAGGCTGTAGGGTATTTTTGGCACATGGTAGACTTTTTTCCATAGATACCTCTTTTATTACCAGCCCTTTAAGTGGCTTGTGTGGCTGACATGGCACTGTATATTCTTATTCTTGGGATGTTCTGAAACAATATACTGTGAATTTGTGACCTGCAGAAGCACCCACTAGCTTCTGCTAAAGAAGAGACAGTTTGTTCTGCCTTTTGCTGCACTATTAAACCTGCCCTCCTTCTCCAGAATATCTCCTCCTCTCAGCAGAAGACCTAAATTCTTAACTTATGGAGGATAAAATGTTCTTTTCAGCTGGGAACTCACTTCATAAATCTGTGTGAATATTTCCAGTACATGAGATGTTATATTTTATAAAAATATGCAGATTTACAGCCATATTTTATGCAAACATGTACATACCATTAATATACAAATTTCATTAGTGGCTCTTGTTTGGGTCTAGACAAAACAAGGATGTCTTCAGGGGATACAATGAGAAGAGTTCATTATGCATATGAAGTTTAGTGGGATGAAATCTGTAAGCAGAATATCTTTCATTAGACAACTTTTGTGGTTTGGAAAATAAAAAAAAAACAAGTTCTTGGACACAGAAGATTTTAGATCTGAAAGAAAAACATCAGTTTTCAAAGATAAAGACAAGAACAGACCAATTGCTCAGAATTTAGTTAAATTGGTATCAATTAGATAATCTCTGAAAAAGTGACAGCTGGTATTAGTGAGGTAGAGTACCACTAGAAAATATAGTTAGGGTTATTTTTTCCTCAGCACTTGGCTTTTATCAACATTGAATTTCATTTGCAATTTTATCACCCTGTCTCTCCAGTAATGTGAAAGCTTTCTGCAGCTCTTCACAGCTCACTATAGATTTGATTATTCTGAATAACTTTGCCATCAGCAACCTTTATCACCTCACTATTCCTTGCATTTACCAGATGATTTACATTGAGTTTCCATACACCCTGCTTTATTAAACCATAACAGCATACTGGCACTGTATGGCAGTACAGCCATGGTCTGTGACATACTCACCATCAAGTTTTTGTAAATTTTGAAGCATAGCAGATTTTCATGAAGGTGACCATCACACAATGAGATAGTTTTTTGAATACTTGAGAATGTTTGAGGAAGGATTCTCTTGACAGATCAATTTAAAAATAAAACAAAAGCCAGAAGACTTAGGGAATGCAGTATAGCTCCTCTGAGAAATGTTTACATCTGACAAAGATCTAGCCATGCGTATTTTCTGCTTTTAATTGTACATCAAATTCTATAATTTTTCAAAGTATTTAAAAAATGCTTTCTATTTCACTCTGAGCTGTAAATTTACTGACCTATACCTCTATCTTGTGAGCCAGCCACTGTACCAATTGACTCGGAGCCTTGTAACAGAGTAAGGTTTAGCAGAATTGCATCTGCTGTGTTTTCAGATCTAACTTTGATTTGAACACCAGGCAACCAGAGGTATAGAGGTTTTGTTTACAGTAATTTCCTATATCTTAGAATGGAACTAAAAAAAATCTATTTACCATTAAATAAATGACTTGCAGCATGTATGGATATTTTTGGCAGGAAATGCAATTTCATGATTGGTCATACTATATCCACATGAGATTTGTCTGGATTTCTGCCAAATATTTATCATAGTCTACATGTATTTTTGGAATTGGACAAGCAATTATTTAAGCGCTGTAATCTGTACTTTGAATAGAACAATGTGCCTGACAATCATGGCAGATAGTTGGGAAATACTAATTATCATTATTTTCTCTTTCATTGAGGTTTGATAGTTCTTTTTATGGAATTCCTTTGCCTTCCAAATTTTGTATTAAAAGTTTGGGAAATATGGGAGCTACAATTTTTCACTATTACCATGGAAATTCGAATTCTTACAGACATGGTAGATAAGACATCACTCACAGTACACTGCAGACCCTGAATCTGTCTCTCCCTGGGCTCTAGATTTTCCATGCTTGTCTCCTGTAAAGGGAACAATAGATGGGCACCTTTCCAAAACATTCCCTACTTGGCAGTAAAATAAGACTTTACCCACTGTGCAGATCAATGCCCTGCCCTCTAGGTTACAACAGCTGGAAATGTTAATCCTTGATTATTGTCAGTGGGCAACTGAATTAAGACCTCACTGAAATAAGAAAGGAAACTGATGCTGCTCAGTACCCTGCGTGCTATGCCCTCTGTTAATCCATACCGTGTCAGTCAACAGCAGACAACAGATTGCAGATCCTGAATATTTTTCCCACAGTGATCACTCCAATACTGAAAGTCAATGCATTAAGTCAGTACAATGTTCACTTAAAGCTCATTTAATCTAATGTGAGACTGAACTGAATTGAACTACGTTGAAGCATGTGAGTTTGCTCCCAAGCATTTCTACATGTACATTTGCCCTTAACCCTTAAGCTTTTCTGCATTGATTACTCCCTCTTCAGCTCCTACAGGTTTCTTTAGAACCATGTCTTGCAGGAAATGACTTTATTATAAAAGCAGCATGGATAGCAGGTTGAGGGAGGTGATTCTGCCTCCCTGCTTCACCCTGGTGAGACCTGACCTGGAAGACTGCATCCAGATCTGGGGTCCTCAGTGTAAGCAAGATCTATTGGCGTGAGTCCAGAGGGATGCCACAAAGATGATCAGAGGGATGGAACAAATCTCCTGTGAAGACAGGCTGAGAAAGTTGGGGCTGCTTGGCCTGGAAGAGAGAAGGTACCAGGGAGACCTTATTCCTTCCTTAGCACCTTCCAGTACCTGAAAGGGACCTACGAGGGAGCTGGAGAGGGACTCTGTACTAGCCATGTAGCAATAGGACAAGGTAGAATGTCTTTTAATTGAAAGAAGGTAGATTCAGACTAGATATAAGGAATAAAGTTTTTTACATTGTTCCCAAACACTGGAACAGGTTACCCAGAAATCTGGTAGATGTCCCATCTCTGGAAACATTCACAATCAGCTTGGATGGACCTTTTGGCAACCAAATCTAGTGAAGATGTCCCTGCTCATTTTTGGAGGGTGTGGAACTACATAACCTTTAAAGGTCACTTCCAACCCAAACAATTTTGTGATTCTATGATTCCATGATTTTAATTTCAGTTTTAAAAATAAATTGGAAAACACTGAAGAACGAGTGTGTGTTTCAAGACATTTTTCATGGAAAGCAATATTGTCTCACCCTTGTCACTGAAAGACCTGAATCTCATTGCTTTAACTTCTATAAGCAAATATGTAGTCTGTCAGAATCACTTTACCACTTTGTAGGGACCTTATAGCAATCAAAAAAGAAAATAAGTAGTTTAGTGACCATAGTGAGAAAAAAAATATTAGTTTCCAGATTCCTGTTTTTTTACACGTTAAACCTATTTTTAAACATATATTCAAAAGGGAAGATATTTTATGCTTCTTTCCCAAAATAAGATGATGGAAACTTTAAAGAACAGATGGAAATTTGTTTTGAAAGGATATAATTAAGGATCAAGAGAAAATTAATCTGGATTTAAATAGCTTAAAAATGTTGTTGAATGTATTAATACAAGAAAACCTTAAACTGCAATGCAAGTCAGAGGCTCTATAAAAGAAGCCCAAGGAATCCAATCTGTGAACATTCACGCAGAAATTTGGTGCATTGAGGAGATAATCCATATGCATTCCTGCCAGAATTATTTAAAGAATTTTGGTTGCAAGATCTGACCCTGGAAAATTCAGCAATCAAGTCTTTCAGGTTCAGCTTTTTCTCTGTCATCTCTTAGATCTTGACTCAGTGAATCTAGAATAAAAAGCCCCATGACTTGGAAAGGAAAAGATCCTTTTATATATCTATTTATCTATATCTGTGTGCATGTATATATTACATATGTTTATAATATATACATCTATATTATATATGTATATATTAAATATATATAAAAGTGTGTACTTAAATAGCTTGCTATGCAGAACAGGCTTGCTGAGTTGTGCGACATAAGGATCATCTTGTTTCAGAGTTTCCCAAGTAAATTCCGAAAACTAGTACAAGGCTGATATTTCCAGCTACTTGTGAGATTCTGTTCTGTAAGAGTGATCCTGAAGAAGCAGCCAGTGTGTCATCATGTATACTGCTCATTAGGTAAGAATACTGTACCGCAGTTTTTCAATAAAACTGAGATGAATTATATGATGTTGAATTTTTGGTAGATTTGTTTAGTTCTAAGGGGTAGATGTGTGTATAGATGAGGGTAAAGAGCTTGATTACTTTTATTTTTTGTCATGGTGAGGTGCTTGAAGAATAAAGGTCTAAAATTTAAGGGTAGTTTGTAATGGATGTTTCTAGAGTTACTTGTTTTCTTTTTGGTGTTCCTTTTTTTTTTTACTTTTTTTTTTTTTTGAGCAGTGCTTTAGGTTTCTCTACCTAAATAATTTTTGAAATGACAAGTAAATAAGAAAAAAAAACCTCTCACACCTTATTCCTTGCCTTAATGAAACGTTAATTTAATAATTCTAAACATATGGCACTTTTAAATTATGGATCTGATATAATAGTTCCAAGTGCAATAAACTGTCATGTAAACTGTGATTAAGCACCATAATAATATGAACACCCACCTATTGTGTTAGAAAACCACTTTTACAGCTTGTGGTAGTAAGGCAAAAGATTGGTACTAGCTAGACAGACCCAACCCTCTCTCCTGCACTAAAATATGACACAGGTAGGATTTGGACAAGTGAGTTCAGGAGAGCAATCCACTATACCCTTACCCTCAGTGACTCAAAGAGAGCAGAAGACCCTGGTGGAGGATCAGCCCTAGGCTCTCTCTGACATGTGTCCTGATGGTGGGTTGCAGAGCGATGCTGCTGGTTCCTGGTGGTTTGCCTCAGGCAGTCGGCTCCACTGACTGCTTCCCACAGGGAGCCTACCCTGCAGTTGCCACATACAAAACAATCAGCAGTAGTATTTGCTTAAGGGATTCCTTCCTACACATCAGGGTGTACTGTTTGCTCACCCAAGCCATTACCATTCTTGCTATGCTGAGAACCACATCAGGGAACTGAATGCTCCAAAAATAAGGCTCTGAGAAAAAAAAAAAATGTCATTCCTTACCCTGAAATCATACATCAATTCTTCCCCCACTCCCCCTCCAACAGGTGTCTGCTACTTGTGCAGTGTCATCTACCACTGTCACTAGGGTCAATCCTGGTTAAAGAAGGTCCCACACTCCCTAAGTCACCTTCTCTTAATCCCTTATTTTCCTTAACCCGCTCATCCCTGCAACTGGGCATGTACAGCAGGGCTGTGCTGCTGCTTGATCCCTGGTACCGTTTTGTGGCATGGCTTCACAAATAATCAACACAACGGAGAGAAGGGAACACTCATGTAGGTGGTGGCGGGAACCTAACTCTCAGAATGGGAACCTCTCAAACCAGCTTTGCCAGCAGAGATATTGCAATATGGAACTACACCCATAGGCACTAGATGCAGCACCATGAATTACAACCTAAAGACTCAATTTTCAAGCACTGTAGAGTGGAGCATTATAACCACAAAAGCCTTTTTTTAATAAATCCTAAATGACTCATTCTAACAAATCTACTGTATCTTAGAAAAGTACAAAAACTTCAGTCATGGGCTTGTTAAAACTGTTTAATGTAATTATGACATAAAATCTTATTTCCTTCTTTACTTTTTAAAGTGTCATTTGTTGTTGGGCCCCTAATTATAGACAGTTGTTAAGGCTACTAACCAGAACAAAGAATCAACCTGCACCCACAGTTACATTCTCTATTAATAGTGGTGTGCCTTCAGGGAAGCCTGCACTTGCATATTTCCGACACATATGACAGCCTTTTAATCACTAGATCATTCTGGATTTTCCCTCATTCTAAACCAGTAGTTTTATTACAGTTTAATTTAGATGCATTGTAAAAAAGTTCACTGATCACCTTTTGTGCCTGATAGCAGGCAAAACTGGAAGGTTTGTGATGGCTTGACAATTATGCTCAATACATTTTTTTCAGTCTTACTTTAGATTAAATAACAAAACAAAATAGTTTCTCAATTCCAACATTAAAGTCTGGTCTATGTCTCCAGACTCCTTTTGAATATGCCAATGATTGCTTAATGAAGTATGAATTACTGATTATGAAACATGAAGAGATATAATAAAATCTAAAATGAATAGCGCACACCCTCTTACAGTGAAGGAGGAACTAAGGTCTGATTGTATTAATAAAGGACATGATCTTTTTATGGATGAGAGGAATAATTCCTTGAAATTAGTTTGATTTTTTTTTTAATTTATTTTTAATTAAGTATATGGCTTGTAATTTCATTAAATAAGCGAAAACTGTGTCACAACTTGTACCCTGGTGTTTATATACATATCCAAAGACTCAGATGGGTGGTATAAACACAAACCTCCTTTGTGGAAATCAGGCATTCCCAGGGTGGAGAGCATCATGACTGTTTGTGCTTTAGTGGTCAGTTGGTCACTGCTGGAGGGGATGTCACCAACCTTCCTCTTGTAAAGACACACTGACTTTTTGGGAAAGCATGGGGAGGAAGGCTGTGCAGATGCACAGTTCCTCTTGTGATGGGTTCTTGTTACGGGGAAGCAAAGCCTCTTAGCAGTCTCTGTGTAGTCCTTTAAACAACTTGTATTAAATTTGAAAATAATGTTCCACTTCCTAAAATGACAGATCCATCCTTGGTGGCCCAAGAGTCCCGTCTGGACTGTCCATCAGCTATCATACATGCTCAGTAGGTTCAACCTAACAGGTACTTGATTTGCTGCTTTCTGACCTGCTAGTACTGGCCCAACTGCATTTTACAAATCCCAACTCAACATGTAAAAGAGGCCAGCTTTTAGGGTTGCTTCTGTGTTGAATTTGACCCATTGTGCTTTGAACAGTAGCAAGCACAGAGGGATTTTGATCTTGACTCGACCTTATAGACATACTGTTTTTATTATACTTGATAAATCAAATGTTTTCATAGATTAGATCTTAAAAGTTCCCACATGGGTATTTCCCAATATCATTCTCAAACTTTGCTGAGGGAAACAAAAGAAGAGAAGTGAGCAGGTTAAAGTGACAGTAGACCTGTCATATGGTTCAAGTAGCTCCAGGAAGTTTTTGACCACTCAGTGAGCACCAGGAGAGGGTTCAGCTTCTGGGGCTGGACGCTCCTCTGCAGACCTCTGCCATATGCAGGTGTTGCAACTTGGCCCCTGCTCCTTCTTCTGTTCTCCGACAGTTTCTCTGGGCATGACCCAGGTCTCTGTGAGCTGAAACCCATGTCCAGATCTCCTTTTCCCTTTTCAAAGCTGAATCCAGGTCCAGGAAGAAGTTTACTTTGCCCCCAGTTCTTTGACAGTTTGAGCTCCTTCAAATCAATGGAAAACAATAAATGCTGAGCCCTCTCTGGTCACAGCTCCATGTGGTCTGAAAGAGCAAACTTAGGAAAGCTGAAAAATGGAAAACAAATCTGATTTTGCAAAATAGATACTGCTTCACCGTCCTTTTTCTGTTCTCTCCTTTTGTACTTTTTTAATTCTCTGCATTGCCTTAGCACTTGTTGATTACAAACGTCGTCTGCTTACTTGAAAATCCTCAGGGCCATGATCACTTCTGAGCCCAGCCTTCCTGAGTTTGTAAAGCCTCTCCAGTTTTGAAGTTATCTAGAAATATTAGCATATTTGATCTAACACTATTAAAATACAGGCAGTAAACATCCTGTATTTGTTCCAAGCGCAGAGTTGTCATAATTTTTCACTTTAGTTTTATCTTAGTCCCTGGAATTGCTCAGTTTCTGAAAAGGAGATGCCTATGTGCAGATCATGGGTAACATTTTTTCTTTAACTTTTTTTTAAATGAAAAGTTGACTTTCTGAAGGAAGCAAGTATAGGGATTAAGACTGCTTAAATCTTGCCTGAACCAGAGTTCAGGCACTTAGAATCCAAGTAATCTCCAACCTGTGAACCACATCTGCCTTTTTACCAGGACTGCCTAGCCCTGGAGCTATTTATATTCACTAGACAGCTCCCTGACTGGTTTGGGAATTCTCTTGGTGTGTATCCTGGTTTGTACATATGATCTAGAAACAAGGAACAGAGACTTCTATACTGTATGATCTAAATTTCCCTTACAAAAATGCCGTGAACTGGTGCCTAAAGTAGATAGATAGAGGCAAATGGTGGGAAAAATAAGGTAAAACCAGGTTAAGGAGTCCACATATAATTTAGAAATTTTCAGGTTAGTTGGACCAGATCAATTTCATATAGGATGTTTGAAGCACTGTCTGAAGCAATTGCAAAGCTACTGTCTTTGAAAATTGAGGGTGAATGGCAAGGTGCTGAAAGATTATGTAAAGACAAATATACTGTGTTACTTTAAAAAGAGTCAAGAAATAGAGACTAGCCAGCTTGATTTCAGTTCCCAGGGAAGATCATGGGACAATCAGTCAAACAAATATTTGAAGGCAGTTGTTTTAAATGCATGCTCCAGAGCAAACCCGGAACTCTGTCTTGAAGAAACTAAAGTAAGGAAGGTAAAAACCTATCTGCATATGCACATCTGGAGATTAGTTACTTAAAATATTCAAGGGCATAAAAGTAAATAAGTGTTCTGTAGAAAACCTTAGGAATCAGATTTAATTTCATTCAACGTTTTTATTACTTTTCTAGATAATAATCGCTTCTTTGTATACTAAAGTCTACAAAGGCTTAGTCAGGGCATAGGGGAAAAGATCAGATGAAGCATATAAACATTTTTTACCAAGAGGAAGATAAATATTTATCCATGTACAGGATTGGTAAAAAGTAGGAAAAGATTACTTCGAATTGCAATAAGAAAGGCTATTTAGGTGTTAGAAAACCTTACATAGAAAGATTATGAAATGCTTGAAGAGATGAACAAGGAGGTTGTGGATATGCCACTAGTAGAAGTTTTTAACTAGTCAGATCACTATATGTCAGAATATGTATAGCAGGAATAGCAGAAAAGTTCAGACTCCGCACAGGTCACAGGAGGTTCTCAGGAGAGGAGAACCATTTGTTAGAGTAAGAAAGAGTCTTAGACTACAGCTAAACAAGTGCGGAATAATTTTGGGGGAAAGTGTATGTGGATATATGCTAAGCACACAAACATTGATGTCTGGGTGCATCAACAATGTAAGCTGAGATGAGTGATCTGAAATCCTTAGGATCTCTTTAGAGTCTGTCTAGCTTACCCCAAAGACAGAGCTCAAAGTGAAGAAAGGGGGAAAATATCAAAATCAGGAATTTAAAGAATCTTTTTTAAGTAGAATACATCTGTTTTTTCATCACAGCAGTTTTCTGGAAATTCTTTATCAAATGACCAACATGGAAAATATATGGAAATAAAGGCTTCAGGGAAGAAAAACTTTGCTGCCAAAAGAAAACATGGAGTTTAGTTTCTTTTCTTTTTCACTGAAAGACTTAGAGGATGATTGAGCTCTTTTGTTGTTTTATATATTTACAGAAATTTATGATGGTAAATGCAGGACAGCACTTGGTCTGCAGTATTGCACGCTCATTTGCATTAATTTCATAATAAGTAGGAAAGAGAATGGATTTACTTATTGCTTTTTCTCAGACAAGTATGCCAGATAAGTATTACTGTTGCCGATGCAAACACTGTTTGCATCCCTGGTCTATCTTTAGCACAGACAAATAATTCTGGTCACTATGGTTTGCTTGACAGTTGCTGAATTTCTGCTGATGTGTTTGGCATTTGGTTGTAATTACCTATTCATCTGAATTAAAAGATTGATCCCTGCAGTGAATGATTGATACAAAACAACATAAAAGAGATATATTAATACTGGAATTTTATGTAAGCATTGTTCCAGAGGGAAAAGAACATACGGAACAGGAAAATTGAGAAGACATCTGTCACAGTAGTCAAGCCTCTATCAAGCTTGATAATGATTATGAATCCATTACCATTGATATATTGCATAAAGCTGTGGGAATAGGAAGCTTTTCATGTTACACAGAGAGTAATCAACATCCAACAGAAGTAGTCCCATCACGCACACACCTGCTGCGTGCCTCTCATCAGAATATGTAATTTGAAATTCTGAATGTTATTGGCATGGCAGAAGGAGGGAGACAAATAATGAGATTCACTTACGGGCTATTTTATTTCTCTGCTAATGAGATTTTCTGGTAACTAAACAAGCATTTGGTAACTTGCATATATTCCTCAGAATGTGTTGACAATAAATAATTTAATCAATACGTTTCAAAAGCAGCTGAGTAATATTTCCAAACCATTTCTCATGAAGAAAGTCCAATTTCTTGTAATATAAAAACATATTTCTTTTCATATATTTATGTTTGTATATTTTTTCTGTGCATTTATGCCCTTATTAAAAAAACAAAATAAGAAAAAAAACTCAGGAATATGTGGGCTTGAGTGTATACCCTAAAAATCTGTGGCTGCAAAAAATCCTATTTAAAATTAAGCTGAAAATGCTTTTATTTCAATAACTATTTTCCAGAGTTGAACTAACTCTGGTGTGTAACCAGAATAGGAGCCTGTGTTTTGAAGACAAGAAAATACCAGAAAATTCCTTCTAAGAAAAACAATGTGCAGCTCAGAATCTGCTAAAATCAGATAAAACACACATCTTGGGTGGTGGATTTATGTATATGAACTGCAATTTATGTTTTTCAAACAGTTTCAAAATTTGTCAAACTATGCTCACCCAGAATGGCAGTATACACACACATATGCATATGCACTTACACAGACAGGATTTTCAGCATATACATATGTACATATATATATAAACAGAGCATACACACATGAACATCTTATATAAAATATATTAAATGTTTCAGCAAATACTTACATGTTTTTTTCCTACTAAATGGTCTAAACTATTGTAAAAGTTAGATGGCTTAAACAAATTATGCTATGTTTTAATATTTTGTTTACTGGTATTTTCAACACTTGAAGAAACAAATTACCTTATTATTACTTTTTTTATCGGATTTATTTAAATCACTAAAAGAAAAAGGAGACATCTCAATTATATAAATTAAAATCAAAACAAAACTTGTAGCTTTTTAAATTATGAAAGGTATATTAAGATGACTTCATAAAATATGCTTTTTGCATGTATCTGTTACAGAGAAACATTCTGGTAAAACAGTCCATTAGAGATGAAAACATATTTTGTTGAGGAAAAAAGGTCTAAGTGACTAAAGCGGTGAGCTGGTGTGACAGATAAAGGACGACGCAGACAACAAAAGAAACAACAGCACAAACAGCAAACCAAAAGTAGTTCTCTCAGACACAGCATCAGTCTGTTTTCTGAGTGAAAATAAATACATAAATACCACTTTCATTGCAAACCACCGTCGTCTAGCCAGGATGAGTCAAAGGAAAAGCCATATAATTGCCATTGTTCTACAAAAAGAGGCAGATGTTATGTCACACAGAAAATGAATCCTTATTTGGTCGTTATGAGGAAAGTTAGGGTAGCTTTTTTTTTCCCCTTAATTTCTTTTTTCTCTTAGCATAATTCAAGAAAAAAGTGTGTATTAGTGCAGGGTCTGTTCCATTAGATATGCTCTGAAAATGGCTACTGAACTGTATACTTTAGGTGAAGATACATGAGGTCTGTAAATCACAAAAGCCCTTAGCTCCTGGGCTGCTCAGCACTGCCAAGGCTAGGAAAGAACCAGATCTTTAGGAAACTTGTGTAGGAAAATTCAGAAAAGAAAATGGCCAGCATAAGCCTCATGTATTCCAGCACAGATCCTTCATCACCACGCCAAAAATGTCTCCTAGTCTCCACTCTACCCCATTCAGTGTAATATTCCAGGCTGGTATCCACTGGTGTCCAGCTAGGAGCAGTGTGACTGTGCTGTACTCCTTGTGCCTGTACTACCAAACCCTGCTGAGGGCAGGAGTGTACCTTGGCAGTGCTCCCAATCCTGTGGTGCCTCTTCACAGCACAGCATTGGCCCAAGACAATGTACAAGCTCTGACAGAGCCAGCTTATGGATCCCTAAAAATCCCTCCAGACTCTGTACCCGTTCACACAGAAACACACATTTGTAGCCAAACCTCAGTGGCAGGGCAGGTGTTTGTGAGCCAAATTTTGAAAGTGGCACTAAGTCTCTTAAATCCTATCTAGTCCTCTGGGTTTCTAAAGTGCTTTCAAGCCTGTTGTGGGAAATAAGTAGCAGTAAAAATCCTTGGCTGTATTTTTCCTTTTTATTGTTATTTCAGAGAGATTGAGGTGGATTGAGTTTTACAACTTGCTTCAGCCAGAAAATGTCTCCTTATTTTTTGTGGGCTTTTTTTAGGTTTTTGTTTGTTTGTTTGGTTGGTTGGTTTGTTTGGTTTTTAATAATAAATAATGCTTAGATAATTTGGAAATAAAATGTTGAATTTATAATTTGAAAAAAATATTTAGTTTTGAAACTCAGTTCACTACAAATGCATGTACCTAAAGGACAGTGTTTGCCTCACTAATGGATATGTATTTTAATGTTTGTGTTGACTACAATTTGATGAAAAAAAGTCTAGTAGTTTAGCCCTGAATGCACCTTTCTGTCCTTGAAAGAACATCTATTAAATAAAAATAGATGTTATTTACACATTCATTCATGTAGTGCAAAATTTGCCTAGGTAAAATGGTCACAGGACAGCCCAGCCAAAAGATTATTCCTCAGACTCTCTCTTCCTGCTGGCAGACGTGAAAACAAAATGCTGTTCATACCAATGTTTACAGAAACTTAATTTGATAAAGGCAAAAATGCAGGTTCTTTTCTCCAGGCTAATTTTATTTGGAGATTTTCTGCCTTTGTTGCTGTGGAGTACTGTAAACAGCTTGAATAGTCTTGAAGAAGTGAATGTGTCTATGCAACAATAAGGTTCTAATTAGTGTAACTGGGAGAGTATCTGGACCTTACAAATTTGTCTTTTCAGTCTACATCCATTTGTTTTATCATGTTATTCATGGCTGAAAATCTTTTTGACATTTACATTAATGATGTCAAACCACAAACTTAATCCAAACTCTCTGAATTTAGTGAAATCTCTTCCATGTACTTCCATGGGATTTTGTTTCATCCTAGTGAAAGTATACTAAAAACTGAATGTGTTTTTCCTTTGGAATGCATGGAAAAGATAGCATCTTTTGTTTATTCAGTTTGCTTTAAAAATGAAGATAAGCCAAATCAGTATAACTTTGACGGTTACAACTGAATCTCATATTTGCTGTCACAGAATTTTGGCAAGAACATAACTGAGTTTATAGTGAGTTTTACCAGTGCTTCCAAGAAGGCTAGGAGTGTAAAGACTATGGAGAAGTTTTTGGTCATAGTCTTTATAGGGGTTTCCTTTCATCTGATGAAAGTACCACAAAAGAGATTTAGAGTTCTTTATTTTGTCTTCTCTTCGGCTCAGGCATACAGTAATTAAGAAGTGTTTTTCTTGAGAGGTTCAATTATTGACATGCATTACTTATAATAATTGGTCTTTCTACTTACAGCAACATGGAATAAAAATTAAAAAACCAGAACCCTACAGATCACATTATGAAGTATGGCTAGATACTGATGTTTCCTTTCTCATAAAGGGGAATGCAAATGTGTTCATTCACTGAGTTTGATAATTATATTCATGACATAATTAGCAAGAGAACATGCTGCCCCTCATTGTTGAATGTTTCTGTAACTTTTAATGATGATTCTCTTACTGAAGAAGTAAGCTCTTAGAAGTACATAAACATCAGATACAACTAGTCCGTTGAATCTTTGAAATAATTTGTAGGGTCAAACTTTTACGTAGGCTACTTTCTTACAAAACCGTTAAGTAAAATATACAAGCAGCAAATACTCATTTTCAGTGTTTGTTTCGTTGGCCATGAAATGTATGATGGGTTTTTTTTAGAGAAAAAAAATTAGTGTGTGGTCTGATATTTGAAAACAGAGTAAAATAATCCCTTGCAGAAAAGCACAACAGGTTTCCATTTGAAAGAAGAAAGAGCTTTTCTATGTGCTTTTGGCCTCTCTTATTAAACTTAATAGAAAATTATAAACTTCTTTAGAATTGTAAAGATTAATATAAAACAGTGTGTCATGGACACTGATGCCCTAAATCTGTAGCCAAAAACTTAATTCCTACAGAACATTATTGATTTCACCCTTTTTAAAATGTATTAAGATTCTAAGGTTGCATGCAAATTAGTGCTGACTATATTTATATGGTCAGTCAAAAATACTGCAAGCAAAGAGAAAGACTGGGACCACCTGTGTTATCAGGTTTACTTCTATTCAAAGGCAGACAGATATGTAAGACAATATATGCTTATGTATGTCAATTCAAGGAAAATCTAATGTAATCTATACATATTTTTTGTTTAAAAGACCCAGTTGGCTTGAAACATAGCATGAAACAGTCTTCACATTTCCTACTCCAGCTGAAAAATTATTCTTGCAGGACTACCAATGTCTTTGATGTTATTGCCCTGAATTCAGAGACTGACACTTTGCTAAAGCTGTAGAAACTCTGCTTTCTGAAGGTCTGCCCAGTGACTGATATACAGCTGGTTGGCATTTTTCTCCTGCTTCTCTATTCCAGGACAACTGGTGACTCATCAAAATGACTTTTTTTTTCCCTGTAAAAATATATAAATTTCATCTCTCTTATTATCTTACCCATTTCTCTGCCTTTTTTTAGTATTCAGGTGTCAAGAACCTGGGCTTGATGCGTGAAGAGCTGACCAGTGCTCTCAGGTATCCCGAAGTGCCTCTGACAGCTGTGATTAGGTCTCAGATAGCATCCACAGGGGCAGGTGACTCGGTATATTTGCTCTCTAATACTTGCAGGGTTAAACTTGTTTGTTACCAATCTCCCTTTGGGCTTGGAAAATAGATTGCTGTGCTGGTTTGGGGCAATACAGATCCGGTGAACTCTCCTTCATCTAGCCCACTATTCTGTCTCTAATAGTAGCCATTCCCTGATAAAATAGGACAAGATAAGCTCTCCCTGCAACTTGATGGTCCTCCCTTGAGCCTCCCCAAACTAAGTTATGATTTCCCTCGCACAATACAAGTGTCTGGGGGGAATAAAAGAGTCATCATGGCTAGGTTTCGCAAACGAAGATTTGGGAAGGGCTCTACCCACACGCGCACTGATGGCTAAAAAGGCCAATGTGAGATAGACAAAAGGTTGCAAAAGGCACAGCAGAAAGACTCCTTAGGTGGTATATTCAGGAAGACACAATTCTTTCTCCATTGCCTTTTCTCCTCAAGAGTGATCCTGCGTGCATTCTCAAAGGCATCAGCAGCGTTATAGATGGTGTGTCTCCAGACCTCCCGGTTGGAGGCCAGAGTAGACCAGTTATGATGATCAATATGGCCAAGGCTGAGATGTTGTTTCAGGGAGTCCTTGTATCTTCTCTTTGGGGCTCCTCTCTTGTGGCAGCCGGTGGCAAGTTCACCGTAAAGCATGATCTTAGGGAGGCGGTGGTCATTCATCCTTGAGATGTGCCCTGCCCAGCACAGCTGTGTTCTCAGCAACATGGCCTCAATACTTGTGATTGCTGCTTTTCTAGAACAGATGTATTGGTCACATAAGGGGAACAAAAGAGTAATCATGAACAAATGCTTAGGGAAGAGTAAGAATAGAGCATACTTATAAGATATTTCTCCTTAACAGTTTTCCCATCTCCAGATGCTTTCAACTAAGATTTCCTGGGCCTACTATGATTTATATTTTTGGTATTCCACAAAAATCTCTCTCTTCCAAAACCTGTCTCCTCTTGAACTGTGTTAAAATTTTGGCAATGACAAAAACATATGGTGAAGAAGTTGAGAGAATGGCTCTCAGTTGCCTGAAGAACCACATCCTTTTGTTCACTTTGAACCTGGTTTCTTCTAGATCCATTTAAGCATTAGTAGCTCTTGACTGGGAGGGAGGATGAACAGTCAGCCTCTCTCTATTCCCTCAGTGCCACACATGTTTTAATTGATTCCATGACTTCTCTTCTAAGCCAGCTGTGAAAGGTCCTTAGCTATTCCCTCTGTGGAAGCAGCCCTAGGTCTCCCTTTTAAGTACTTCTCTGTTTCTCCCTTGAACAGGGTCATGTCCTTCTAGTACTGCCCAGTAAGATATACTCTTTGAGCTGTTCCTCTTTGTTTCTTTTGAACAAACTCCCTCATCTTGACGTGGTTGTCTTTGAAGCTGAGTTTGGGTATGGTGGATCTGTAGAGAAGCACATTGGGATAGTTACCTGTGAACCTCATGCCCACTGTTACAAAGCAGCACTTCTAAAGCCGGATTTCAGGCCGTGACCTGGGACATAGCTTGGCATCAAGTTACAGATGCTACTTACTGTTGAGCACTCAATCAGCAATCATGGAGAGCACCTAAATATTTCAACTCTGCTTCATGCTGCCCTGTAACATTTGCTCAGTTAGGATGGGGGTAACTGAAGTAATCCAGTAAAGTTTTTTCCTGCCCTTGCTGGCTCTTTGACCTGATCTGCCTCTGAATATTGCAGTTAGTGCTGCTGTCCTGACTGGGCTGTCGATGATATAGACACAGCACTATATTCTCCCTGCTGAGGCCCAGATTTCGATCTGTACAGATTTGGTGTTCCACACAAATGAACCCATATAGACTCCATCAAAACAGCCAGGGTGGTAATTTGATTTGACTTTAAGCTCTCCATAGCATAGAGTACTAAGCTGCCCCTGGCACAGTTCCTTCCAACTTTCATAACATACTGTTCTGTTGATTGTACCCAATTGTACCCAAGGTTTCTCCAACCAGGCTTTCATTGGAAGCCATACCTCCTCTTTCCTAGATTCCTTGTACTATTTGTGTAGAATTGGATATACTGCTGTTTTGGGCTCTTTCTTGGCATTGTGTTTAAATAACAATCTGTTTGTTTTCCATTTGCTATTTCATGAGTTTCTGAGCTGCCAAAGGCCTGAGTTCTGAGTTCCTTTGTGTGGGACAGAACTAGGCTAAAAGCCAACATATTTGGGCAATCAGCATATTTTGGTGTGAAAATATACCCTGCCAAGACCTGAACCTAAGCCTACCCAACTGTACAGATAGCTGATCCAGGCTTTCTGCCATAACTCAGAGTTTGCGAAGCCTGGTAAACCTGGCAGTGAGAAAGGCAGTCAATTCAATTTAAAATGACTGACTGCACAATCACAATTAAGATATGCAATTTAGCATAAAATAAGGCATAAACTAGCATAAAACAACTGATTTGAATTTGTAATGGGATCATAGGAATTAATTCCCCCTAAGAAAAATGTATGTTTAAAGAACAACCAAACAAAAAAATTTAGAGAGAAAGAAGTAAAAATCCCACCAGGGAAACCATGGGTGACTGAAAAATGTTAGTGGAAGTTAAAAAGAAAGGATAAATAGTTCAATATATAGGATTTATTAGTGCCCAGAGACTTTTTTTCTCCCCTATAGAAACAGTCCTGCACTGCCAATAGCTGACAAATCTCTATCAGAGGATCTCTTAACTTTCTGCCATAAATTCTATGTTTAAGGTGTTATTCAAACACAGGGACAGGAAAAGAAATGTGTCTTTTTCCTTCTCTTGCCATAAAAAAAGAAGATTTTTTTTTGTCAGAGATTTCAGTCCAGGGGCAAAAGATATTGGCAGACAAACAAGCCAAGTTCTGTCCTTAACAAGCTTCAGCAGAAAAGGAGCGGGTTGAATGTACCATGGCATAGACCCTTCACAAGGGATTCTAATGTAAGGAATGTAAGGGATTCTAATGTAAGGAAATACAAAGGTATCAGGTGCAATAGAATTCATACAAAATATTAGCTGTTTTGGAGAATATTGTTATGTCCAGAATTTAATTATAATACTCTTAAAAGTAAATGCACCCATGGAAACTTACAGGTATGTGAAATTGTTTCAGAGAGAAGAATATTTGCCTTTCTGCTTGGCACTCAAACACCCCAATAATGCAGCTTTGTGTATTACCTAAACAGGCTGATCAGGATAAATAGGTAAAATCCTGAAGCTCATAATCAATTTGTAATGAATCAGATCTCAGCTGAACTCAGAGAGCCTTCTGCCTGAATATGTACTCTGGTGTTTTTCTTACAGGGAAGATTTTTCTGCTACAGATGCAAAGAACTTTTTTTTTTTTTTTAATTTTTTAATTTTTTTTTTCTGGTGGTGGAAAAGGAGGCCTCAGTTCTGGTTTCCAGCCCCCAGAGTGTTCTTCCCAACCCATTGTTCTGTGGTTGGTTTCTGTCTATTGTTGTTCCAGGGTGCTAACAGTTGCAAACAGGATTTCCAGGAGTGGTAAGGGTTTGCTTAGCTCTGTCCCCACTGTGGTTAGTATGACCTTTACTGCTGATTTCAACAGAACAAAGTCAAGACAATGACAATTTTTTTAAAAATTAATGTTTTTGATAATCCAAGTTTATAATGGGAGATAATTTCTACCAGACTTCCTAGATATTACATGTCACTCTTTGGGAGTAAAATAAGCAAATATGTTTTCATAATTGACTTTTCTAGGAGCTTAATTTCCAGGGGAAATTGTGTCAACTTTATGTCAATGAAGTAGTAACTTCCTTGCAGGAGTAAGCTTTCATATCATGGATGAAAAGAAAGGAAACGGGCTGAGGTTTCTTTGGAGATGAAACACTCACGAACACCTTGGGACTGCAGATAGGCAAAACCACACTGATTTACTGCCTTGCATCACAGTCTGTATGGTCCGTACAGATCTCCTGCCATGCATCAAGGCCTGTTCAGTAGAAGCTCCATTAACTAGGAGTAACAACATAAATGGTGAATCAATATAATACCAGCTCCAGCCTCACAGCAGTAGTGATCAGGAGTGGAGAACAGCGGAAAGGCAAGAAGTTTTGGCAAAGTATGGGTTCTTTGACATATTTTGAATGTATTACTGGACATTTGCTATAAATGATTTTTCAGCTGATCAGTGCTCATATTAACAGGGCTGACAGGGTAAATAGGGATGTAGCTGCTGTTTACTTAAATCCACTGAATCCATTTGCACTAAAGATACATTAGCCTGTCAGCACTGTAGATTTCTTCTTGTTGGGGATGAAGATACCCTAGATATAGATGAACTTGCCACAGATCAGGTGGGTGGAATACAGACCTTCGATGTCTCTTCCAATGTTATTTGATTTTTTCTTTATTGAAAATTTCTACTTTATGCTCATTTCAGTCTCCAGCATTGCCTTTTGGCAGGACAGCTGGCATGTATCACCACTTCTCACTTTTACGTTAGAGAGAAAAAAGGATAATGTCATGGGGTGATGGCAGGTTATTGTGTTCCTACAGGCTAGCTAACTGAAACAGGAAGACAAAGTAAGGCAGAAGATGATAGAGGAGTGAAGCAGTTGCCATCTATTGATTTTAAACTCTCTTCCCTGATGCTGTTTAGCTAACTGGATGGGAAATACCACATTTCACTGTCATTCTGATGAATATTTGGGGGCTTCGTACAATAGCCCTTCATCTGTCTAAGATTAAGGCCATATATTTAATTCATTTTTCACAGAAAGAAAGAAGTTACCATTTCACAAAGTAGTCTGCCTTAACTGGGAAAGCCTGAATTTTGAGTTTTCCCTAATCTTTAGCATATCAGATATCGACAGGCCGTGAGTGGCCTAATGGTATTCTGGGATCCCCTCTGGGAACTGAAAACTTAAATTCTTTCCTAATATTTTGACTGATACAAGAGTTATAGCCTAATATCTATTAGAATATGTGTGTTAGACTTCAGCTGTTACATGACCATCACATGCATAATGAAACCATTGGAGTGGACAAGAACTTTAGTCTGAACACTGCTAGCATATTTAAAGTGAAACGTGACCATGAAAAGAAAAACAAATAAAGAACCAAAACAACAAACACAAAAACCCCTCAAACTATTTTACAGATAGTAAAACTCCAATCCAGATATCACAAAGAAAGGACAGGTCAGGTGATTCACAGATTGATTGCCTTTAATCTTAGTCTTAGATTTCCCCTCTAACCAGTAATGTTTCAATCAAAGTGAATACATTCTTATTTGAGGGAAAAGGCTTTTTGGTTTGAGCAGGTTCCAGTTATTAAGGTGGGAGCTGCAGAAAGCAGGATGCTTTGCCTGAGAAACAGGACAGCAAGATATAGCATTTTTGGAAACAAATAACTTCTTTTCCCAATAGAAAGTGGGATTTAGGGAAATGTGGTATCTCACACTTCCAATATTCCAATATTCCTTCAAACCACCATTAGCATCTCCTCTTCCCCTTCTTTTACACCAATAATACACAGAAGCTTTAGCCTTCAGGACATTTCTGATCCAAATCCCTCTCACTTTTAAGCTGCTTTTGTGCAAATTTAAACACAGTAGCACAGTAGGTTAGATGGGCCACAATAAAAGGTCTTTTCCTCTTATTCAGGTAAGGTCTTCTTAAGGTAACAATATATTTCCATATCTCCTAATAGAAGCTCTTTGAGACCTTGGTCTTGGAACCTGCATATTACATTTTGTTATAGAATGGTTTTGCACAGATACTGTTATACAACTTCTACTAGGAAGTTACAGTTGTTAAAGAGAAGAAAATATTGACATTGTGATAGTGCTGAAGATTAAGGGAGGAAAGCATCAGAGAGGGTGTGCTGCATATACTGTGTCACTCTGTTGCATGCAGTTGCCAGGAAATATTTCACTGACTTCACTCAGGCCAGGATTTCATCTCAAGTTCATCTCTGACAAGAAGGGAGGCTTAACTAAATAAATGGGAAACACTGGGGTTGTGTTTCTGTACAAGCCTCCTGAGAACAGAGGAGGATTCAAAGCAGATCTGAGAGTTTTTCAATCCCTCACCTCTGGAACTGCATTGCCTAAGAGAGTATGAATTCTTAACTTTCTGCATCTCACTAAGAGCAGACAATGTCTGTGCTGTTTATTTTCTTCTTTACAATTATCTGAGCTCTAACTTTCCCTCCTTCCATCTCCTACAATCTTTTTACAAATATAGAACTAGGGAAATGAGAAGGCAATAGTTATTCTATTTTTATATACTGCACTTACCATATTTAACTGACTTTACAAATGCTAGGTATGTCATTTCACTGGCTTCAGTCTGTGTGGAAGATGAAATGTACTCAGTCAGTAGCTGTGAAGTAGTGCTTAAAACCAAGGCTACTTACAGAGGCTAAAATTAAACTAAGAATCTCTTTTTTTTTTTTTTTTTTTTTTTTTAGATTTAGTAGCATTGAAACATTAAAGATTCCTTTGTTACAAAAAGGGTAGGACAGGCATAATAAAATTAAATTAATAGAAAATGGTACTGAAATGTGAATCCATCCTCAATATGCACCATCAGGTTGCTCAGATGAAGGATTCACTAGTTATATGACATGCAATTTAAATTAATGATCTTTGTAAAACCAAAATTAAGTTGAAGAGAACAGACCCACAAAGCCTCAGTGATTTGAAGGCAATTTTAGTCACTGTTGACATCGAACAATACCACTTGTGTTGATTCCAAACTATGTTTACTATTGTTTCATTTCTTGCCAAAATTCACAATCTATTATCCTGGCACCCCAGAACTTGGAAGCTGTTAATGTAATTGGAAGAGGAAAAATAAACAGAAAGAAATTAAAAAAACCCTCAACCCTCTGAGTATCTGGTTAATACAATAATGTTAATGAAAAAATTACAAGTGTCTAAGAAACTAAGCCTTTTGTGAGAGAATATATCAGTAAGTATTGCTTAGATTTTTTCATTAAAGGTAACAGCTCCAGGATTCTTACTCAACATGCTTCCATAATAATAGCTCTCTTGAAAAAGATGAAACTAATGCTTACTCAACATGTGCCTTTTTGAAGAAACAGAGGCTTGTGAAGGTTTTCATGAATGATCATCATACAGGATCTGAAGTATTAAAGATCAGTTCATTAAACCCTTTTACAAGTCTTTTAGACAATTTTAAGAAATAGCCCTTCATGCTTCTTTCTATACTTCTCTTGTGGCTGGCATGAGCAGACAATGATGCTTTAACAGCAGCTGAAGAACTCTGGGTTTTTTTAAATAACTTCACTGTAGATATTTGTGTGTTTGGGGGATAGAAGAAGAAGATGAAGCTTTTAAATCTTGCTTCACATTCCAGCTTCAACTTGAGATTAGACAGCAACAGAACCAGACAAATGTTGAGTAACTGTTTGGGGCTGCAGGGCTCAGCACCAAGACAAAACATCCCATCTCCACTTATCTCCACATAAATCATAAAATATAAATACAGGAATATGAAGCTTTAGAATATATAACATCAACTGGGTGGAGGAAAGAAATACAGGGACAGTAAGAATATTAAGAGATTAAAAATTACAGCATTTGCAGATTTCACATGCAATTAGCAAAGAAAATGTAATATAGACACTGGCTAAAGAATACACTTTTGAAAGTCTATTTTCTCCTCAAATTACATTATCATTAAACAGAATATGCTGACAGTATTTTAAACCATACAAGGAGAATTAAGAAGAGATTTCATAAGATCCTAGATTTCATGATGGTGCTAAATCACATTAATATAGTTTTCAGATTGATGTATTTATAGCAGTAGATGAAAACTACAATAATACCGGTTATTTTAAAGTTATTTTAGGAGCTAACACAGTTTACAGAGGAAAGAAAATGTTTGAGAACATAGACCATAAATTTGGATGCCAGCACTTGTCCTGTTCATTACGTTCTTTCACTGATGTGCAGAAATGTGTGCTAATTACCTAAGACCATGAGTACAGTAACATGAAAGATAAATCAGCTCTTAAGAAAACTAGCTGCATAAGGATTCCCTTCCTACCAATACTCTTTCAAGTACTACTACAAACTCAAGAAACTGAAGCAAAGTCTCCACTCTCAGATGTACAGTCTATTTCATTGTAGAATCACTTGAAGTCATTAATCGTGGAAGAGATCAATCAGTCAATTAGAGAATGGTTTGAGCTAGAAGGGTCCTTAAAGATCACCTAGTTCCAACCTCCCTGTCATGGGCAAGGACACTTTCCACTAGACCAGGTTACTCAAAACCCCATCCAACCCGGTCTTGAACACTTCCAGGGATGGGGCATCCGCACCCTTGAGGTTATTGAGCAGCTCCTTTTTTCTAATTTGTGTAGCAAAACGGAGGTCTTCCTTGTTATATATCTGTCTAAAACTGATTAAAGACTCTGTTCAAGTAAAAAGACATCATACATATATACATATGTCATAATCTAATCTGTTAAATGAAAGAGTTGAACTATTACAGATAAACAGGGCTGATAGTCCTTTCTCAACACAAACTTTTAACTAAGTTCTATTCTGATGATGATACTTTTAGAATTGCAATATGAAATGTATACCCCTATAACTATAAAGTAAATGTATCACTCCTTCAAGAGGATTTGTTGTTTGGTTTTTTGGGTTTTTTTTCTGACATGAAAACAAGAAATCCTGGCCCATTTGAGAAAATAAAGTTTTGGCTAATTATTTCAACAGAGCCAGATGTTAAAACCTTCTCTTACATCCTTTCATCAAAGGAATGTGATCTGCTGGAAGAGATCAAAGTTCATATGAGCAGTATTCACTGATGTTAATTTTTCTGATTTGTTGCTGTAATTGAAACTCATTAAGATGCAATGGTTTTAAAATGCATTTTTACTGGCAATTGCTTTACTTCTCCATCTAGTAGAGCTTTTTCCTCTGACTGTGTGCATGTATAAACAGTTGATATAAATCTATTAAAGGGACATACAGCTGTACAACAAAATTCAGTTGATGGATAGTAGCTGTTTAAAGCTACACGGTACGACCAATTGAAGACAAACTTGATGAAAAATTCGAGCTAGATGACTATCTTAAAGACATGAAAACTTTGAATAGTTTTTTTTTGCTTTTTTTTTTGGTCGGTTGGTTTTTTGTTTTTATTTGTTTTGTTTTCTTTTTTTTTCTCTTTGTTTTTGGTTGGTTGGCTGGGTTTTTGTTTTAGTTCTTGGGTTTTTTTTTATGGTGAGTATTGCCAATTGATTGGCATAAAAAAGAAATCCAGAATAAAGTCTATTCAAATTGCTCTAGTTCTATTCTCTTAATATAAAAAGTATAAATTATCCAATTGATCTGATACTCAAGAAAAATTCCCGCTGTTATTTTGACACTAGAAAGCTAAATTCAACTGAAGATATGTGCAGAATTCAGTAGTGCTGCCTGCTATAGCTGTGATTTTATAGCAAGTTCACAGAAAATACACTGCAATCTACTGTTGTTGTTAATCTGCTTAGTTCCTTTGTCATTCACCTGAAGCATGAGATACATCAGAGCAACCTTCTCAGAGGTTCACAGAAATGCAGCACAGAATAATTTGACCTCAGAAAATACTACATTACACAGGTTTTAAGAAGTGAACCATTTGGATGATTTGAATATCAAGTCTTAACTAATGTCTACTGATTCAACTGTGTCATTAAATCACCCAGTAAAATACCAGATATGTGTTTCAATGGGTAAAGGCACATTGTAAAGAAACATTGTAAAGAAAAGCATAGCAAGCTGCATTATCCATACAAGCAGGAAAATCACACAGAATTTACTGGGATGTTAAATAAACTTTAGAAGTAAAAATGCCCATCTCTTCTCTGAGAACTAATTATAACCTCCCAAGAAAACGAGGCAAAGTGAATTTTCTTTTCTCACTTGTGTGAAAGGAATAAGCAACAGAAAATAATATGGCTACCATAGTATGATATTTTGAAGTACAAAATCAAGGAAATTTAAATTCTTTGGAACAGTAAGAGGGACTTTCTTGTTAGTTTCCCAGGAAACAAAGTGGCCTAAACTCCTCCTATGCCAAGAACCAATTGGGACATCAGGTCAAAGGCTTAATAAAATTTTATCTGAATTACTCACCAGTAAAACCAGTTAACCTGCTCAGGAAAAAAGATGCTTCTTATGTCAATCAGAAAAGCGCTTAGGTGGAAAAATCTTCCACAATTAAAAGCAAAACAAGTGGAAATAAAAAACCTATAACACCGAGATGTAAGTGTACCTGCTTTATAATTCAAGGAGCTAAACATAAATCAATATTTCAAACCCTTAACTCTTTCTTGAAGCTGATCTTTGTTGCTTGTTTCTTACCATCAGTAGAAATGACTTGAGAATAAGAAGAGGAGACAACTCCACATGTTCGTATGATACATGCCATGATCATGAAGTTCAAGAAAACAAGTCTTCGATGCATGACTGAAATTCATCTTCATGCTGTCAGATGAAACAGAGTGTGTAACAGACTTCACAGTAAACTCTTTAAAATAAACAAAATATTATCTTGAAACATCTCAGGGAACCTATTCCTTGCAAAGTATATGGAAAAGGGGAAAGAGAGCTGCTCAACAGACATTTCTCCTCAGTTTGCAAGCTGGCTTCTGGCTGCTTCTCATAACCAAACACATTTTAAGTATTAAAAGCTACTCTTGAATTGCAGTTCTTCCATGCAGGTTGCCTCACTGGGACTAAAGTCAGCAGCTTCATCATTCTTGTTTGCTTTGTGACATGGTTTGTACAAGTAACAGAGTAGTCACATTTGCAGGGGTACTTCTATGTACCTAAAATGTAAAACATTTGTGAATGCATTTGGAAAAGTTTAATATTCTGCTTGTTTTTAAAGAAGCAAGTAGAAAAATGTGGGGAAAACACCCAAAATATTGAAATAAACCTCTTTTGCACCGACTGAACTTCTCAGTGAAGCTATAATATCTAATTTTGAGGGTATCATGTCTTGGCAAAGAAATAACTGTCATATCACCATTTCTGTAGCATGACTTCATTGGCAGCCTGGAAATGAACAGCCAGATGGTTTTCAGAAAAAGAGCCTTCTTTAATTAATGAATATTTTTAACATCTAATGCCCCCAAAAGACACAAATTACATTTCTGATAAATAAATGTGTTGAAATATTATTAGTTCTATCTTTAGAATCCTTCTCTTACATATATATTCTTCTATTTTAAGCAAAATTTATTACTTTGGAAAAAGAATTTAGATGAATTTCATATCTGAGAAGGGATTATTAGAACAGACTAAATGTAATACAAAATCTCTGCATTTCCAATTCCTGACCTACATGTGGCTATTATGTCAGTTGTTTTCTTTTTCCCAGATTTCTATTCTGTTTGTAGCACACTATTTACTGGGGATTAATATTTTAGCAGGGTACCATTTGTACTTGAGACTGAATATTAAATTAAATTCCAAGTTGTGAATTTTAGACTTTGCAATAACATGTAAGAAGAAGATTCTCTGATGAGACAGTCATTCTTTCATGATTGGCTTTTTTTAGATTTTCATTGCTAATAGAATCTGACTTATGCTTTTGCTTTTCAAATTTTAAGCCCAGGATTTTCAGGAAGCATTTGAAGATACTGAGGTGAGCATTGTATGTATATATGTCTAAAGCATATACTGCTTTTAAGTATATGTGCAAAATGTGTTTCCCTTGATTGTAGGTTTCATGAAATGACAAGAGAAAATGTGGGCTCACCACTGGCAGAGGAAAGAGTACAAGCAACTTATGAGCCAGGGAAGGGTGAGGTATTTAATGTTACTTTTTTCAGTCTTCATGATGAAGCATTTCTGTAAACTGTTATAATAAGGCTTAATTGTGATCATCGATGTAAGCAAGACAATAAGAAAAATAGAGGGCATTGTAATTAAATCAGAATCTGGTGTCAAACATATGACCAACAGTGATAACTTCAACACAAACAAGTAAACTAATAACCATTGGGACCCTTGTAGAAGAGAAATCTACTGTTACCAGAGAGTCAAACTGAGAACCATGTGCAGGTTTAAATACAAATGTTTTATGGAACACTGCATTTTATTCTGAATCTTAAAGAGAACATTTATCCTCATACAGGCCAGAATTAAGGAAGAAATAATGTTTAGGACAGTCAGATTTTTCAGATTGAATATCCTGATGAAATTAACTTCAGAAAATTACCAAAACAGCATTTCAACAACCAGACATTATCTTTAAGAGTTCACATAGAAGAAATTCAAAGGCATTAGGAAAAAAAAATAAATACAATGAATATAAATATCTTATAAGCCACAGGGTTGGAGGAGAAGAGACTATTTTAAGTATGATGTCCAGAAAAGCAAAAATACATTAAGTTCTCTTTCTATAGGATTTCAGAACATACAAAGCTATTTAAAACATCCAGTATATTATTTTTTGAGGAAAATGGACACAAAATCTTTCCTGTTTCTGCTTTTACATGTGAACATTCCTCCAAATATATTCAGCATGCTTATGCCTGAGTTTCTCTTCTTTCCACTCACCTGCCAAAATGATGAAGTTCATATTGCTTGATTTTTTATAGAGCTTTGGGTAACCATCTTCCTTTTATTTTACCGGCTTTAACTGAAGTCTGCAGTTCTGCTAAAGAAATGCTTTGCAGTACCAACATCATAGTGTTCCAACTGTTCTGTCAATTCCAATTTTGTTTGCACTGTTGATTCAGTTTATATTATTGAGATGAAGACATTTGGTTTTTCTATTATTTTTTATGTGATATACTGTTTTCATTTAAACAGTCTGTGGCTTAAAGTGATAGAGTATACCAGGAGTATAGAATAGCAGGAGTAAGAGTAAAATTGCTCATGTTTGTAATCACTGATAAGTTTGCTACAAAAGACCATGCCAATTTTTTCACAGCTTACATCATCACTATAGGAGCAGAGCTCTGACTGTTTCAGTGCTTATGTTTCTAAGGATTTGAGAACTGAATCTTGACTCTGAGTACTCTGTGCTTCTATTAGTTAGTTGGTTGCTTTCCACAACAATATTGCTTTAGCACTTGTGACAATATTAAAATAGTTCCGGAAATAGATATGATGGTTTGCATTCAATAAGAAGAGGCACAGAAATTTCATTCAGTACTTGATAGAATTCAGAGGTTTCACCATAAAAGGAAATTTGGACAAAAGTATCTTTTGGTTTCAATTCACAATGGTATTAACTACATGACAAATTATCATGACCTTTAACCTCTCACCTGTGTTCTGCACACTAATATCTTTCTGCAGTGAATGCATCTAGTATTCAAAGGTCTAGAGCACTTTTCAGCCCTAGAACTCATACTGTTTTACATCGCATTTGAAGCCACCTTAATCCCTACCCTAATTCTAATTATGTGATGAGGAAGCCAACCAGAACGCTTAAGTGCTGGAATCTATCTACTATTCTGTACACTAATCAGCTCCCTCCCCCTATTAGTCATCATCCTCTATCTTCACACCCAAACAGGCACCATACACATCATCACAATAAAACTTTTACATCCATCTCTCACTAACTCCTGAACAGGCCTCATATCAAGTCTAGCCTCATTACTCGCCTTCACAGTAAAAGCCCCCCTTTACGGCTTACACTTATGACTCCCAAAAGCACACGCAGAAGCACCAGTCTCAGGATCCATACTTCTAGCTGCACTCCTCCTCAAACTTGGAGGATATGGCATCATACGCATCTCAGCGATTACAAACTCCCTATTAGATTACCTCCAGTACCCATTCTTAACCCTAGCTTTACGAGGAGCATTAATGACAAGCTCCATTTGCCTATGCCAAATTGACCTAAAATCACTATGGATCACTTCAAATGGAAGTCACGATAATATTTTCTGGGGTGCTAGTCAAGCAGTAGTTTTGATCAAGGGCAAATTGAAACATCAATTGTTAAGATTTTTTGTTTTTTCTTCCGATATTTTTTTTCCTGATTTAATAACTTCTGGTCCAATTGTTGTTCAGCAGTTGTACACTGTATTTAATTGAGATTTCTGCAATATTCCTATTTTTCACAGTGTGAAAATCAAGATACTATCTGGAAAGATGTAATTCTGAGATACCTTTCCGTATGTATGCCATTAATAATGGTTACATTTTGGGAAAACATAATGCATCATTCAAGTCAGGGAGTTTATCTGTACATAGTTTATATTTTCCTTCCTATACCTGCAATGAAGGGAGACTGCTTCATATCATATATAGCATGGAAGCTGGAATACCTATAATAGAATTGAAACAGTGTCTGTTAAGCCTATGTGTGTCTGACTCACATTGATGCAGAGGCTGATTTCCATACAGATATATACAAATATGAGAGTTGAAATGCAGGGCTGCAAGACCAAAGCCTTGTGCTCTGCATATGCAGGCTAGGTTCAGACACCTGCACTTTTTTCCAGCACTTTCTCTCCAGTTGCATTACTAGCTTACAGATTACAGTTAAGTGAGCAGAAAGGTTATATGAGTGTTGGTGGACTGTGATCTTTAAAACTAAAATAGTTCTGAGTGATATAGGAAAAAATATACTGATGTATCCTTAGTTTCCAGTTTTTTCTTTCTTAAAGAAGGCTAATAAGTCTAGGTCTATGTCTACATTTCTAAATGGAAAGTTGAAGAAATCAAAGGCTAAAGGCAAATGCCCTCACACATATGAGGAAAAGATGGAAATTGTACTCAACTCTTTGGATCATGGTCTTCTTACAAATTCATGTTCTAAAAGCATCCAACATATCACAGTTAGCTGACACTTCCAAGAATGAAAGCACATAGTTTTGATCAAGAGAATATACATGCTGATAGTTAAAAATTTAGCACGCAAATAACTCAACTGGTTCAGTGGGTTGCTACAAAAAATTCTCATTCCTAAGTTTTTTGTTTGTTTGTTTTAGAAGAACTGAGACGCGAATAAATGAAATCATCGCTTGGGTCTGTCTCAGTCATATAATGACTCACCTACCGAGCTGATAACAGAACTGTCTCTGCTGGATCTGTATTGCTTTTGCTGTGTTTCTGGCACCAGGCATACTGCTTGCTCAGTATGATCTGCAAACTTAACATCACCATCTGCTACCACTCAAGTGGTACAACTCTTTCCCAGCATTCCTGATGTTTGATGTGCCAAAAGCAGAGATTTTAGAATGTGTCAAGTGTTTTGAAATTGGAAAGTGCTAAACTACAAGAGTTTTTTGTCCAGTCTGTCTTAACACTTGCATAACCTAAGTTGGATTTTTGGAGATCTCTGAATCTATAGAAGCTTAAAAAAAAGAAAAGAAAAATCAGGTTGCAAAGGTCACTCTGGAGGTGCATGTCTATGGTGATTGCTGTAAGACACACCCCTCATATATTCCTACTGATTCCAGCATAACAGAAAGATAGAGAGGAAACATAGATGACTTAAATCATAAGAAACAGTGAATCAGATCCTTGCCAGTATTGAATGGGAACAGTTGATATAAACACAGAGGACTTTAGCAAGAAAGTTAGAATTGGTGAAAAACCTCAAACGAATATGCTATCCATAGAAAGATGGAATAAATGGCAGGTAAACCATTTATTCTTAAAGAAGGTTTAAAAATACTACATTTCCATTTAAACTTGCCCATATGGCAAATCAGAAAGACTGCAAGAACAGGATTGTGAAGAAAAAAGTATAATAATTGTAAATTGATTTCCTTTGTCCCATGTCTATACCCACTCTTATACCCACATGTTGACAACAGTGAAAGGGATAGTGTCTGAAAGCTGTTGAACAAACTGCTGGAGAAAGGGAATATGAAAACACCTTTACATCCTCTAGCAAGTGTGAGACCATCCTATTCATGTTCTTAACACATCCGCAAATAAATTTCCATGTCTCTTCATGTTTCTATGTCTCTTCAATCTGATGGGGAAAGAAAGCAAAATGGAAAATCTTACAGTGATAAGTTAAGTTGCAAGGACAAGACCCTGAGGAATACAGTTTAATGGCAAAGCCCTTCTGCAGGGTTTTACCAGGTGACCTCCAGTAGTCCTTCCTATGATTCTAATTAGCAAATGCTGTATTGCTTTATCATATTACCATAGAAGCATACACTGGCAAGGGACATTTGGGTCTTGAATGTTCATACATTGACAAGAAGAGTGGGAAGTTACTATGCTGACCATGAATAGGAGTGTCCATACTTAATAAAATGACGCCAAAACCAGTATTCTATACCTCCAGCATGTGCTAAAGAAGGGGATAAGAATGAATCAAGCTGTCAGTGATACTTACTATTTTTGGTATTCGAGTATCATAATATAATAATAGAAATAATAAACAAAACACTGTCCTTTTCATTTTCAGACACCTCATTCTTTCATACTCAAAGAAAAAAAAATAAAAATACCCTTCAGTAAATCTGTCTCGACTGTATACCCTATATTGACTGGTTCAGTATGTAATGCTGTAGACAGCATGCAGTGTCCTACAGTTAGGCAAAAGATGACCTCCCATTTTCTTTCTCATGTGTCCCAGTTCACAAATAGCTGCCCAAAAGCAGGGTAATCTTCATCTCAGTGTGCCAAGGTTGGAGGAATAGTTTGTAGGGTGAAACAGACAATGGAGGAAACACCTTGCCAAGCCTCTCAGAAAAGTAAAAATAAGATTTCTCTTGGAATTTGAATGAGAAAAATAGTGGCTATTGCAGTGCAGGAAGCTACTGAAAAATTGTTGGCATGAGAGCAAGTCGATTCAAGGGAAAAGCACTGTCTCTCTCATGGAGATGTTGGACAGAGAGACAATTGACTTTCATTCCTTCTCTTTTATTCTGTCATTCCTGCTGAGTACATTTGAGTTTTCTGTTCAAGAACAGTCCTAGCATGCTGAAAATATGTTTGGTGTTCTTGATAGACTCATTTTAGATGAAACATACAGAAAGTCCACCTCCTGACTGGTTGATCTGAAGTATTACATTCCATGCCCAAATCATTGCCATCTGAGAAGAACCCACATGATATAGACACAAAGAAACGAATATTTGGATCTAGAAATAAAGTCCTGTCCTACATCTGTTGAAGTGAATATAAGACTTTCATAACTTGTGATGTGGAAAATGTCTGTAAGGGTTTGGATAAGGTCTAAAATGAAAACAACTACCTCATCTTCAAATTTTTCCCAAAACTCAAAGGATGTTGGTTGACATATGCTAGGGGTTGAGGAGGATGAACTGTCCAACCTGAGATATATCTGTTTTGCTTGCTTTCTGTTATGTACCCTCTCAAACTGAGGGGACAGATCCTCTCTGTAGGTACTCCTGGCTTCCTCCAGAAGCTATAAAAATTGCAGAAATAGTGGATTTCTTCCCACAGCCTGCTCAGCGTCAAACCTTCTTTCCAAAGAATAACTTCACTTGAAAAGTTCCAGAAGAAGCATTTGGAGATAAGATTTTTCCCTTTCCCAAGTGAGTCACTAGACCCAATTGAGTTTTTTGCAGGATCTAATAAAGTACATAAGAATTAGCAAAAGACAATTGGACAAACGTTACAATACCTTTGCAGATCTGTTAATATTTGTAATTTGACCTTTCTGGCTAACATCCTTGGCTGTGGGAAGCCCTCCCACAACCATTTTAACTCCTTTAGAGAGAGCCAAGGAGCCAGTCCCATGCTGTGACCCACTACTCAGTGTAGTGTGTAGCTGGAGCTGGAACTGAGGTTCTCTTTTGGGGATTCAGAGTATAACAAAATTGCTGCTGGGCCCAGTCTGCTAAGCAACACGCATTCAGGGGCCTCTGAGGTAAGTGCTGATCTCTATGGATTTGCTTTGCTTGAATGAAACATGCATACGGACATATAAAAGCTGCAACCTTCTGAAGTCAGTGGGAATCCTCCCACTGTTTCAATGAAGTTTTGAGCTGGTTCGATAGGATATTAACTTGTTTGAGAAACCATGCATGCAAACATCAACGCTTCTGCCTAGGGCTTTGCAGACACATTCTTCTGCTCAACGGGACTTTTCTTGTGTATAGTGCAAATACCGCATGTTCCCACCCTTATATTTTTTCAAGTATTCAGTACAAAAAGACCTAAAATTTGATCATGTGTTTTAGCTACTACAGTAATGCAAAAGATCAAAATAGTCATCAAATCAGTTGAGCTCTGGGGAATCTGGAGCTGCTTTTGTGATTCCCACCATCAAAAAATCATCCTGAAGTCTGCCCTTTGGTTGCTGAGTTCTGTATTCTCTTCAAGGATCTTTAGAGGATGGAAAGATGTTATCTTTTGATATAATAAATTGAGTTTTCTAATACATACAACTGAAAGGATAGAAAAAACTGCTTGATGACTTTGCAAGACAAGCAATTATATCCATACAGCCATGTTGTGAGAGAGAGTGAGACAAATTAATAAAGACATGTTCAAGAATTGCCCTAGCTTTTAATATAAAGATCAAGTTGGAAGAAATTGCTAAATAGACCTCTTACTGAATCCTCTGGGTATGGAATTTTAACTTGTGGTGGTAGATATCTCTTGTTCTTTTCCCTCACAACCATTTTCCTTAATATTATATTTGCACAAAACTGCATAACTCAATGATTTTCAGAAAGAGAGAATAGACAAAAAGTTGCTTTTCAGTTCAGTGCCTTTAAGGCTTCAACTGATAACAAATGCAGCAGATAACACAGTGATTTACCTGTGTGAACCTTGTCAGCCCTGTAAAGCTTATAATTATTCAAATTAGACAAGATTATGGAGTTCACAGAAAGAAAAAATTACATGAGAGCCTTGAGTTGTTGTTTTCATCGTATTCCATTGATAACCCAAAATTTGTCATGTCTAGATTCTTCAACATTGAAATTAACTGGAAAATATAGTTTGGCAGCTCACTAATGGTTTTGCCATGTGCAAGAAAAGTGTCTCTGGGTAGAAAATAAATTGTTAATAGTTAATGTTCAGCATGTTCTGCAAACCAATTTGGCTTTCAAGTCTGGCATGGCTGGTTTTATATTATACTGATGAATTTTTTTGCAGCGTAGAACTAGTGCTGTCAGACATTTCATTTTCCTGTTTTTCAAAATATATTATATTGCTACATTTTCTGTAATGATAAAGAATGGTAAGATTATTTTCAATATTTTGAAAATTTACATCTATTTCTTATTAAATTACCAGAGGATAGTTCGTGTTTAGTTTCAGGTTTTAGCATAAAGTCCTTGGAAAAAATGCACATTGGAATGATCATTTTCCTATATGCATTATACTTTCAACACATTTGATCTCAAAATAGCATAATGATATCAAACATTTCTTTGTTTCCATTGCAACCAAAAAACTACAAGGATTGGAGTTCTGTTTGAAACTACTGTTTGTGAAACAGGATTTAATAAACAGTAGCTAGGAAAAAAAGGACAGAGTGATCTACATGGAGAAGCCAGTAGATTTCTTTTGCAGCACTCTGAATAACTTAGCTAGGTTTATTCAAGAAAGGCAGGAACTATTTCTGTAAAGTCATTCTTCTATAAGTGTTGGGGCAAGAGACTTTGGGGTAGACTGCTGGGGGGGACAGTGATGGGCAAGACTGCTGCCCCTGCAGAAAATTAACGCAGCTCCGCTCTAAGTGCTGCTCCAGCTTGGGAGAGGCACTCACGTTTTGCTGTTCATGGGTGTTTCCTCGGTGGCAAAGGTGAGTCCTCAGCAACCCCAGGCAATAACAGAGAAAAAAGGACTGCTGATAAACAGTGAAACCTGTTGAACCAGTACCTCAGGGAAAGTAAGAGATATTATCATCAGTGGTTCCACAGGAAAAAAGGGATCTGAAACTCAGGTTTTGGCAAATACCCATAAAAGATGTAAGTCTGTGTGCTCAGACACCTTGAATTAAAAAATTCCTTTCCTGTGGGGCTTTGAGGACATAAACACCTTCAAATAATAATTTTTTATCCAGGTTTTTTTTTTTTTTTAGATTCTTGGAAAGGGTCCTTTGGCAAGATCTGACAGGCTGTCTGCAAAGTCAAACATTGAAAAGTAAACTTTCAAAGGAAAACATTTCAGTGAAAGACATGCAAGTTTTGACACTTGGTCAAAAAGTTGGAGAGCAGCCACCATTTTATACCCTACCTAAGTCAAAATTCAAAAAGTCCTTTTCAGGAATTTGACTGAGATTGCTCTGAGACCTCCTTCTGAGGCCATTAGGCCCCATAGAAAACAACCTTATCATTTTTCTATTAGACCTAAAGTGCATTGATCCTTCTTATAATGGCTCAAACATTTACCAAGGTAGAAGAAAATCTGAGTTTGGTTCTCTGTTATCCTAATAATTTCTACGGCTCAAGGCACTGGGATATGGGGAATCGTGATCATATCTGCTGAAACTGTGAGGAGACGGTGCAGCTCTGCAACCTTGTGTATAAGGGCAGAAGTGGACAAAAGGGGTCCTGGCTTCCTAGTCCTGCTGCATAAATTTAACGTGCAAGAATTGACTCGAGAAGACATCATCTCTGTTTCATTTTTTGAAAGAAAGTATTTATGATTCTACTTTCAGTAGTAGATCTGGGAGACGAGTTTAAATAGGTAGAATCACTTTGTTGAAGTATTTAACAAGAAGTTAAGTGCACTAGAGGTCACAAGATTTAGGACACATCGTTCTTCTCACCACTTAGCTCCAGGCTGTGCCTATATTTCTCATGCAGAAATTCTCAGATTGTCTCTAAACCCAACTCTAGATTAGGAGGTTAAGGTACATCAGTGTTCAGAGCCAACAGGACACCAGGAAAAAAACATGTTTAATATTGCATTGGCTGCTGTGCTGGGTGGCCAGTTGTGCTCACTGAGGCTGCGTGAAGCCAGAAAAGCCTGAAGCTTCCACAACTAAAGGTGTGGCTAGATGTTTGCTGCAGCTTGCAGTGATTTGGGGCAGTGATCTGAATTCTGCCCCTGGGACCAGGAACATAAAATAAATAAGGTGACTTAGGTTAACATGGTGGGATCCAAGTCCCTCTTTCATGTTGTGATGACTAGTTTGTATTCTTAGTGAGGTTTGAAAATGTCCAACTAAATCTATCTACAAGAAACTGGCAATGAAGACATAGGAATGAATTGCTTGATAAAAATGACATCAACACAAAAAAGCCAAAATAAGATTTGGAGCTTATTCAGAAAGAGCTCTCTGCTAAGACAGGAGATCCCCTCATATATGTTACATTTTTTTTAACCTAGATTACTTTTGCAATCAAAATTTTATAGGACTTACTTTAATGCTGGCTTCCTCATGGAAGGCTGTGGAATTCATTGGGGTGCTGAACATAAAGCACAGCTTTGAAAACAAATGCACAGGCTGATTTAAGTAAGAATTCCCACTCTTGGTGACCTCCCTGAAATCAACATAAGGAACCCAGGAAAATCAATTCACTTTAATTCCCTTAGAAGGGTAGACCAGTAAATGGAGAAAAATAGTGAAAGATACCAATAAAGCTAGACTTATTTTGAAAAGTGGATTGTGAAGAACCCCATGTAGTTTGACAGAGGAAGCTGCCACTTCTCTGATTTGAAGTGTCTGGGATTTATAACTCTGGAGAGACTTGGGACATCGGTGAAGTGAAACCAACCCTTTCTGCCTCTGCTTACCTGTGAGCCTGCTAGCCCTGCTCCTGAAACAAAGATGCTGGATTTTTATTGTTGTTCTTGTTTTTATTCTTGACTAATGGAGACCGGATATTACTCTCTGAGCTGCTTGCTTAGATGCTCAGTTTAAACACCTAATCATTACCCTGATTTCTTTGGAAGAAGAAATCCAGTAATAGTAAAAGTTGTGCATTTTAAATAACAACTCAAGCATGGCATTCTTAATTCCTGTGAGAGCCAGGGAGATTATTCATTGCATTTCAGGCAAAAGAGAATGTCACTTTCACCACTGATCTGAAAATCCAAGTAAGTCAAGTGAAAAAAAATGAATCAAAAAGAGTAAAATTTCTTTTGTTGCCTCAGGATGCTTGATAATAAGCATACTATGAGGGATACATAAAGATTTGCAATAACGATTCAGGGGTCTCTCTTGTGCTTACTCCAGACATGAGCAGGACCATGGAAATTAATCAATCTAACCAACAGGAGTAAAGGCCTGCAGGATCAGGCACCTGGTCAGCAGTATTTACTTCTGCTCTTTTTGGAGTGTACAAGATTTTGGAGGAGGTGGGGTGCGGAAGGGAGGTAAATACCATAGCACTGGGAAGGTCACCTAAGTAAATCATAACTAATGAGGCATCTGCCGTTAAAAATAAATCATCATAATTTTGTCACTATCCAATTTCCCATTAAATTAATTTCTAGATATGATATCAGGTCCAATATTTTCCTACAAGCAATTAAATAACTGTGGTGTAATTTATTCTGAACAGGCATAGGGCAACTAGAAGCCAGTCACGATCCAGAGCATCAGGACACCAACAAAGACATTTCAGAATAACAGCAAATTCCACTCTTACAAAGTCAACTTCTACTCACTCTCAGTGGCAATTCAGGACAAGACTACCTTAACATATATTGTCCCAATGCTGTGTTTTCAAAGGGATCTTCCACCCATAAGTGCTTATATTGACAGGTACTCAGTGACTGAAGTCAGAAGCTCTTCTTTTCTTGTCTCAGGATACATTGAGGAATTTCTTGCTTGCATTGTACAAAATTCATTCTCAAAACAGTTCCCGTGGAACTAGTGATGTGGAGTTCAACAGGAGATGGAAATGCAGGACCCTTGCCAGTTTTGATATTTGAACAATTGCTTTCACCATAAATGCAGACAAGAGTATCTTTTCATTAAAAATGTCTAAAACTTGTGTTCAGAAAAGCCAACAGATTTCACTTTGGATTGAGTTAGTGTTAAGATGAATACATCTAAGCTACTGAGATGTCTTAAGGAAGCTGAATATCTCTTTTCACTTATGACTCAACTCTACAATATTTTGTGTGTTCTAGATTGGGCCATGGTTTCAGTGCAATGCATAGACTCAGGGGAGACCACATGGTGCCATGGGCCAGGTAGTACCACACCTCAGTCTAGTTCACATGGGTATCCTTGGTGTCACTGGTTTGGATTAACCGGTGGAAAGAAAATGCCTTGATTAGGTTTTCAGAAAAGGTAGAACAATTATTTTCACAACGTATTACAAATATGTTTGTAAAAATACTGTGTTGAGAGAAATAAAGTAAAAAGAGACTTGACTGCTCTGTTATTAAAACACAAGTGCAAAGCAGCAACTGAAGTTGCCACAGATATCTTCTACATGCACAGAAGACACCCTGTTATGCAGACTGGGCCCCAGGGTCAAGGATTTACCCTCTAGTCCTTACCTCTTTTAACTGCTGATTTGGACTGTATGACATTTAGTCTTGTGTAAAACAATATTAGTGGTGCTTCAATGTTGCAGGCTATTCAATGAGCCTGGTATGTCAGTGAGAAAATAAACCTGTTTCTGTAAACCAGGAAAAATAAAGCACTTAGAAAATCAGTCTGTGAAATTTGACGGATGACCCACTAAGTTTGACTCACGTGTTTTGTGTTGCTCTCAGGAGTTTTTTTTGTTTAGAGTTTGGTATTAAGTAGTCTAATTGTGACTGTAGATAGGGGCCTTTTTCATTTGCATAATCTTCTCACGGGACTACAACTGCTAATTTGGTGATTAATTATCCATATTACACACAGTTTATTTGACCATGCCTAGATTAATTTCTCTTTCCAAGCAAATCACATTTAGGTATGAATTTGCATATCTTGATTACATTTTAATGCCTTGGCTATCATTGTTTCTTCCCTGGGTACCTCATCAGATGAGAGAAGAGTACTCAAGCAGGGAATGATGGAATATCTTAAATGACATTGCATGTCACTGGACAGACCATGCATATGACTCCAGATTAATGGAAGAAGTGTTCTTTTTACTATCAGGAAGGTTATGACAGCTAGACTGCAGGTCCTTTGCTAGTTTTGTGGCATTATTACTTAAGACAATATGAAGAAAATAACTGATATATGTTTAAAAAATTTTAAAAATTCTGATGTTCATATATTTTCATCTACACTTGTGCTTTTCCAAAAATTTCCCACCTTTATAGAGGAATAAACATATGTAAAGCCTCTCCCTAATTTAACAGCAGAAGGCAAGACATAGAATATGTATTTTGAAAAGAATGTTCAGAATGCAACATGGAGAACCCTTGAATATATTTCAATAAAAAGTAGAAAGGCTATTTGTTCCTGACATGATTTTCTGAGACAATTTTTTTCAAGAATTGCATTCTAACACAGCTGGAATCTGTGCAAACAACAGGAAAAATTTGATTTGTTTATTCACAAGAACCTTTCCAAGGATCATTGTAGAATTCCAACAAACAACTAGGAAATTCTCTTTATAAGGCAAGCTGCTTATCCTGAATACCTACAAATTTATGTATGCCTTGTATATATGGAATTTTGTGTGTCTCTTTTACTTACTTTCACAGCATGTGCACTACAGAGGCACTAGGTATACTCTTAAAAATAGCATATTATTTATTGTAGAAAGCATGAATTTTTATACTTCTTATTATTAGAAAGTGTTCTCTTATACACATTTGTCTGTTTCATCATAGTAGTGATCTGTATAAAATATAAATTATAAAATGCAATACATTATTGTTATGATAATAATTAATTCCATCATTCTTTACCAGAAAATGAAGGCAAAAAAATACACTGTCTCCAAACATGTGGTTACACACAGGCTCACAAAGGAAGGGAGATAAATATTATATGCATCACACTTACAGGAATCATAAACACTAATTCTATTTTCTCTCTTCTAAGTGCTTTTCCAACATTCCTTGTATCCAGAAAAAGAAAGCTAACAAGTAAAATTGAAACTGATAAAACTCAATAACCCAAACATATTCCTATCTTTTGAAGGGGCATTTTTTGTGTGTTCATAGCATTTTATCACCATATGAAAGTCAATGTCTCATATACACAGAACATTTCAAGAAGTAGGTCAAAATATTGGGAGCCTAACCCAAAAAAACACCTCCCTGTTAAAATCAATCTGATTATTCATATAAATGAAGTTCTTCACATGTATTAGTATTTTGTGTAGCAGATCCTTGGCCTTTGGCTTTACAGGAAGACAACACAGTTGTCATGATTTCACAATATAAATAGACACTATTAAAAGACCCAAAGAAACAGCATAGACTTACTGGTATTAAAAACAAAGCACCATAAATGTTTATGGGTATCGCAAATAAAAGGTAAGTTCAAGTTCGTGTGAGCTCTGCACGTTTGTTGTTTGATGTCCAAGTTCATGGGCTACAGCCTTCCTCAAGAAGTGCCTGCCAACACTTAAACGCATATTCCAATATCAGTTTGATCCTACTTTTAAAAACAAAACTGTGTTTTGTTGCATAACGAAGAGGAAAAACAAATTAAACTAGAATTAATACTCCCTAGGTAATGAAAACCAACCTTGGAAATTGCATACAAATTTTAATTATTATATTTTAGGTTACAAAACCTTCAAAAGCCAAAGTAATATTTAAAAAAGTGGGTGGAAAACTACATCATGAAGCCCTGAAACATAATAAACAAAGCTGCTGGCAAACTTCATGACTTTCTCTGTTCCACAGTGTTCTTTGTGTTATTGTCTTCTGTGAGTCATGAAGGGTTTGGATGAAATTCTTGCCACATTGAAATCAGTGGCAAAAACTATTGATTTTCAGCCAAAATGTCACCCTCTCTATTAAATTAACAAGAGAGAAGGGGGAAGAAAATGTTGACTGAGCTGGCCCGTAGAAAGGAGATCCTGCTGTGGGCTGCAGCCCCTGGCTGGGGATGTTCAGCTGGACTCCGAGCTCGACCCTGCTGAACAGTGAGTGACCTTGGTCCCTGTTGTTGCTGGCATGGCCCAGAGCCTTGCACAGCCATCACAGCTGTGCCAACCCTTGCTGGTGTCAGTGCTCCACCCAGCAGCAGCTTGTCTTGGCAAACGTGCTTTGCTATGTTAGGAGGAGCAAACAGGGAGGAGGACCCTAATAAAGAGCTTTACTGAACTTGGGAAATTGTGCTAGATAAAGCTCTGAAGCTTTTCAGTTGAAAGTCTCCCTCAGGCCCCCAGGTGTACTTGGATTGGTCCTGACTGAGGGGTGCACAGTGTGGGTGATGCAGTAATGTTCTCTAATGTTCTATACTGCTATACTGCTACTCCCTCCAGCTGAGAAGAAACTTCCCAGAAGAATCTTATTCACATTCTTTCCCCACCTGTAAAACACTGAGATATTTTTTTTAATGTTTAGATTTATGACTTGAATTCCTAAAAATCAAGTTAGTCATTACTAAGAACATATTTACAGGATATTTTTGTAAAAAAATTACAAAAGAAAACATAGTTGGTTGGATGGTAAAAATAAATATAGATTCTGTATGTATATGTATGGCCAGTCTTCGCGAACGAAGATTTGGGAAGGGTCTTTACCCTTCGAGCCTGCGCAGTGGATTTTTTTAGGTGAGACACAGTGTGTGCTGAGCTGAGCCCACCCTTTAATCCTGAGGTTCATCTGCCGGGGCCGAGCAAGCTTGGACGGTGGCAGTGAGGTCCTCAGGACGTAGGTTTGTTTAGAGTGACCTTCTCTTAGATGGATGGCCTTACAGGGCTAACGAGCTCCATCTGCCCGGGGGACTTTTTCTATTCTACATGTAAAATAAATACGGATTCAGCAGCAAGCTTGTTTTCTGTCTGCGCTTGGGACAATGTCAATATTAAAAATGGGAGTCTTGGAGATATATGGAGAAGAGTCCTTCAGAAAAAAACTGTCAAGGGAGTCAAAATTGAGTGCATGGGTTGGTTACCACAGTAGATTATAAGGAATGTTTGCCTAAGAGTTGATAAGCGTCCATAGGATTATTCAGCATCCTTCTTCATCTGCTCTCTTTTAATCAGGGAGAAACTAAATCTTCTGCTAATCAGTATAAGACACCACTGGATCCTGAGCTATCAGCTGAGCAGTGAATATGATCTAAGCAGTCTTTCTGGGGAAGAAATTTTCCTTGTATTCTGCAACCAAACTCCTCTTGACCAAACGACGGTCAGAGTTGCATTTGATCCAGTCTCCTCTGCCTTCCCTTTTTTCTTTTTCTGACTGAGGTGATGTGGAGCAGCACTGTGACCTCATCACTGCTGATGGGAGCTAGTTAGAGAGCAGTGAACATGAGGAGGCTTTTTAATCCCCTAGCTCCCCCTTCCACCAAACCTGGCAGTCTGAAGATAGCTTGAGAGCTGCAGCAAGAAGATGATGATCTGCAGCTAATCGCTCTATGCCTTTTAAACCCACACTTGCCTGCCCCACAAACAGTCCTGCTTTGGAAATATTAAAGGTGGAGGGGCAGTGTGTGAATGTTTTAAAAGCCCACTGATAACCTGCGGACCACAGGCATGAAAACATGGTACCTCCCACTATAGGAAATACAGGAATTACCCTATTCATTTTGTTAAAAGTTTCATACACGTGCCAATGCTAGTGACATATTTCCCCTGAACTGTTGCTCCACTAAATTAGTAAAGGTTTCTGCATAAGCATTCTGACTCTGATTCAGTAAGTAATTGGCCATCTACTTCAAGATCTAAATCAAGATCTTTGTGCTGATGGAAGAGCGTTGTAAGTGCCTGGGTTAATTTAACCTACTGTACACATCTGCCTTTCTTTCATACTTTCTCAAGCCTAAAAGACATTAGTTTTTATCTTCTTGAGGCAGAGAAATAAGTACTCATATTAATAGAGTCATAACCTAGTCTAATACAGTCTGGACGACCTTTATGTTCTATAAATTGCACATAATCAGTGAAACTAGTTGTGATGTAAGAGATCCCCTCTTGAAAGGTACCAAATATTGACCCTGGGCATATGGATCCACAGTACAAGGGAAATGGAATACTAGAGTTTGGAAACAAATGAACAACTTACACCATAATAGAAGAGGTCAACAAAAGTTAGCAAGAGACAGAAAATTATTTTGATTTAAATATGGAAATTGAATTATTGTATTAACCTGACTAGAAAAATAGTCTTTTCTGATTGCTTTAAACAAGTAAAAAATGTTTCGGTCACATTCCCTGAAGTATACAAACACTGAATAATGGAACTGATATGTTGTCCCTATAATTTTCTCTACAACTATGCTGTAGTTCCAAATAGGGACAGCCTGATCTCTTTAATGGAAGAGATCACTGTGCTGCTATAGAGAGATCCATGTATGCAGGAAGACAGGCATGGTTTGCATTGAAACTGCTTCACTACCCAAATTTTCCAAGGTTCAAGGGTTTAAAATGCTTAGGGCATTAGAATCATGTTTTTATCAGAGGATTCAGAGCTGCTTTTGGTACTTCCTTAAGCTGGTGAGTTATGTTTTTCACTATGTTCTATTTATTGCAGTGAATGCCATAAGTTAGGTTGGTCAAAAGTAGAACTGGCTTTTTTTTTTACATATAATTTGAAATTAATTGCTTTCATATTCTTTCCACTCCCTATTTTCCACTTCAAAATTTTAATTTAATTGAAATGTGAAACAATATGAAGAAAATTCTCTTCAAAATAGGAAACATTTGTTTCCATGTAACAGCAAATAGGAACCATCTTTCTACCTATCCTAATAATTAACATTCATTGCTGGGTGAATCAATGTGAGTAAAATGCTTTCATTGGTGTCAAGGCGGCCTCCTCCAATTCCATGACTAATGTTCCATGGGAAATTTATCTGTCTGTTCTTGAATAATTTGTTGTCATGTTAGCTGACAGATCAACGTGTCAAGAATTTGGGTGGTTTAGATCAGACTAAACCAAGCAACTTGGGGACACACTGATTAACAAAATAATATATTCAAATAAAAAGTCCATTTACAAGTCACACATGAAGTCTGATAAATAGAAGGGATGATGTTACTTCCCTGCAATGTAAGTGGAGCCTAACCTTATTTTAAACTACAGATATCTCTCACACTATCATGCTATGTCATATAAATTGGATTTTCTGATAGTTTTTGCACATGGTCATGAAAGGTGTGTATGGAGGAGAGTAACAGGTGGAAGGGCAATGTTGTGAGACAAACTTCTTTAGACAATCTTAGTATTCAATTTAGAGGCTCCCAGAAAAAAAAGGTGGAGCAAGTATATAATTACTGTGACTAAAATTATGTATCTCATCATCTGTAAACAAAATTAATCACATTTGTTATGATGAAAAATGATGCAAATACTTACTTTGATTTTGAGAATGCCAGAAAATTAGAGTCCTGTTACATTATGATTAATCGATTCAGAGTGGTTCTTGTTGAGTAATGTTATGCTTAGTGAGAGTCCATTCATTCAATTTGTTATCTATTCTCTTTTCATAGGAACCATAATGGTTTCAGACTCAAATTTAAACAGTGTTTCATAAAATATAGATCTTTAGAAAAATAAATTATATCTCCAAGATTTATGAACGCTCTTTTGAATAACACAGTATTAAAGAACTGAGGTTGATTTATATGTTTCAAAAAGAAAAAGCTGCTGCAGTGAATTTGCATTTTTGCCCACCTGCAAGAACCAGAAAAAGAATCAGAAGAATCTAATAAGAACTGCATGGCATACAGGCAATATCTCTGTAAGTCTGTATGCCAGCCTGAAGTATGTCATATAGATATACAGTACCCAAACTGTGCCCTGTTTCTGGACATTAATCAGGAAGCTATCATTAGTTAGTGATTAATTAAGGGAGGTACAGTTGAAGGGAGGTACAGTGGGCATGGGCAGGAATCATGTTTATTTTTTTGCATATTTCATCTTGTCAAGCTGCATTAGGACACAAATTGCCATAATAGTTTATCCTTAATAACATTTGACAGGATTACACTGTGACACAATGCATATTGAACAGTGAAACACAATATACCAAAATATGACAGCAAAGATGGACCATGAGAAACAAAAAACCAAATGTTTCTTGGAAAATGTACATGGAAACACACTATAATCAGTAATTTACATTAAATAGAAATACATTGTCCTCCTCACATTACATAAACCTGTGAATGTCACCAGAACTGGGATTCCACCTGAATCTCCTGTTACAGTTGACGTGAGTGGAGTAAACAGAGGAAGTACCAGTATGATGCCAGTTGCATCAAGGGAACAGACTATGAGTCTGTGGAGGTCCATCTTTACAGCAAATAAAGTTTTTTATTTCAAAGCAGCTGAATTGTAGAAGATTAGGGTTTTTTTCTATCCATCCTGACATTTGTTTTCTTATCTGTTTCAATTCAAAATTTCTTAGCACTCAAAGAAACATGTCCTTGAATACACATATTTCTCCAAGTTCTTCTATGTTGGTGAAGTGAATTTTATGATCAAAAAATGTGGCTATTATAAAAATAATATTAATATTAAAAATACTATTATTATTACTATTTTTGTTCATCCTTGTAAAAGTGTCTAGGGATGTAATGATGGCAAAGAAGTGGCTGCCCCTAAGTGTTTATGTCCATTACATTAACAACCTTTCTGTCTACTCTTACTGAGTTTAGCAGCATTTTAAATTTGAAGCACTCTAGTACTTCGATGAATGATAATATCAGTAATAATAAGACTTAAAATCTTTTTGTTTACTTCACTGTATAAGTCAGCACACTCAAATTGCAAGTGAAACACAGGATACTTAAGTCTGACCTTATTCTTCTTGATAGAGTTGGGGTCCTGTTAGAGTTGGAGGACATTTATTTTAATTCATTTCCTCAAGGGTTTAGATACATCCTTGAAAAAGGTTCCAAAGTAATATTGACCTATACAGTAATTTCTTCTGAGGGACTTTTTATGAATATTCTTTTTGTGTTGTTTCATATGAAAAATGTGTTAATGCACTGAAATCACTGCATAGCTGCAGGAAAAACGCACTTAAACCTAAAGGTGACATTGAGAAGCAAGACAAAAAGTAAGAGTGGGTTTGAACTGACAGTTCAAGCTAGAATAGCAAATATCTTGTTCAGAAACTGGTATTTTCTGTATGACCATTACTTTCATAAGTGATGATTCAGTGAGAAGACTTTAAGATTGGAACCCCATGACACCAAGTGCCACAAAGCATGGATGAAATGTAGCCCTGCCTGAAACCACGCTCCAGCTTACAAGTAAAAGTAGAGTGGAAGGAAGAATGAAAACAAAACCAAGGAAGAACTATTACATTCCATCCTAATTCCATTTCTTATGGCTACTGCCCCCGTAAATTAGCTTGACAAATCTGTGTATGTCAGCTGTCTCTTTAATTTTGTTTGGTTCTGCCTTTGAAGTCAAAGTTGGCAAATTTTCAAGATGCTTAGCTTGCATCTGAAAATAACACTTTTAGCTAGATTTTTTAAAAAATGTCTTCCTCGCTGAATTTTTTTTGAGAAGATAAACACCCAGCTCCTATCATTTCCAAGGGAGGCAGTCTTCAGAGACCTTTCAGTTGGATGGCCTTGATGTTTGTAGTGTTCACTGCTATAGCAATTACCTTATTTATTTGAAAGAAGGTAGAAAAGTGCATATACCAAAATGATCACTGGAACGTGCCCTGGCACAACCACCTACCGCCAACTTCGTCAAATTGGAGAGACAACACAGCGACTCTGCCACAATACTTAGTGATGATCTTCCCAGGTCCTACTCGGACCCTGCAGTGGGGTTTACATAAAGTAACTGCAAATGTTGAAAACCTACAGTGCTCAATAAGCCAGCCATGGAAAATGAATTGTAGAAAAGGGGCACTTTTCACCTCAACCAAAAGTAGAAGTTCAAAAAGGTCAGATGAGTTTCCATTTTACAGCAAGCTCTATCTGTGTCTCAAAATCAGTTACTGCTTTTGGAAAACTAGTCCAAACTACTGGTCCTGTAAATATTAACACAATCCTGCTGCCCACTGGGTGACAAGAGTGCCTGAGTCTCCCTTGTGAATCTACTACAAGAGGATTTAAACCATGCAAGTGGTAATTTAATAATGATCCTATAAATAGATTGTGCATTACTCACTTGAAGCAATTCAGTAGAGTAAAAATCTGGGTCAGAAGTATCTTAAATGAACTGAACTATTCTTGAAACACAAACTTTCATTGTTCAGATAATGAACAGTAGGTTGTATGTTGGAGGGTTTTTTTTTGATGATTGGCAAAATACTCACAATTGTCCCCTTTTCAGATACTTGATGCATACTTTTATTGCTGTGAACTAGAAGACCACTTTTAAGGAATGAAGGGAAGAATCAGCAGCACACTGATTTCAGACTTCTTTTCCAGCTAATAATGTGTCACTGCCTTCTCATATTTGCCATGGAGAATAAAGGCAATTAAAAGCCACTTGTGCCAGAGATACCTGCAGCTATAAAGAGGATATTGTGACCAATATGTGGTAATGAGATCTGTGCTACTAACCTGAAGAATTTCAACTAAACAAAAAGCTCAGCAAATTTGTGCATGTTTTGAGCGAGAGGACGAAGGGATAGAATCAACCAGGGTATTTTGGGTTTTAGGATTTTGCAGGACAAGATTTGACTGCTGTTATGGTCAGGGGGCTCTGCAGATGCATGCGAGCAGATGGCACTATTGGGTGAGAGAAGTGCAGGCACCCTTCTGCCTTGCTATCACATTGCTGGTCACCCTGATACCCAGTTTTTACTGTTCTGGCATCTATAGAGAACAGAGAATTACATCAAGGTTCCCAATTCCCTATGGAAATCGGTCTCAGAGGAGATGCCACGAGTCTCAGAGAAGGAGGATGTCTTGAGCCACTTAACAGGAGCCACTGTTGAGGTTTGTACCCTGCATTACAAGAGGCAGTCTCAAACACTCCTTGCCACCCTGGGACAAGGATGCCTTGCTCTTGGTTCATAGGCTGCAGTCTATCCAGAGATCCAGCCTGGAGGGATTTCCCAAGGGCAGGTACCTTCCAACTCTCTTTTGATTAACCTAACTGGGTTCACTCATCCAACCATCTTATTTATATTATAGCCCTGGGAGAAGGTACCAGAGGTAGGTGTTCCACTTTCAAGCATAATGCTCTAACTGCCCTCTTCATTGGGTTGCCAGCTTACTGATTAGGGCACTTACATGACATATTTGGAAAAGGGGCTTAAGTTTCTTGTTCGGGCAAAAGAGCTTAAGCTTTGTGATGTCCATTTGATGAAAAGATACTTAACAATACACCCAGTAGAAAGAGAGTGATCATCACCACCCTCTACTTTTGCTGTATCTTAAAGGCAAGGGTAACCATGTGTTGCACTCCAGATTAAGCTATAAACTGCCCAGAGTGGTTACATGTTTATTTAAGACTTTTTTAAAGCCTTTTTGTTCATTATAACCTGTAATTAGCATCTGGAGAAAGAATCACACACTCTTCTCTAAGAGAAATTATTTTTAATTTAGTGAGAAAAATAAGATATTTTGGTAAAAGGTTTTTACAGGAGTAAAATACAACGAAGAAAAAGCATTTCACTAAAACATTGAGCACAAGGACCCATTCCACAGGAAACACCCACTAAAACAATCCATATATGAACTTTAGTACAACACAGTCCATTGGTTTTAAGTTACCCACAAGAGAAGGAAAAGAATAAAAGAAAACAGATTAAAAAGGGTAAAGCAAGAGAGAAGAGAGAAGGAGTGAGAGAAAGGAAAGGAAAATAGTTACTGACAAGATTCAATGATTCACATGGTGCTGGGTGGAAAAAGAGAAGGGAGAGACCATGTGGAGTCTCGTGTATTTATAGAGTTCAGTGTTCCCTCCCAGGCAGGATATCTGGTCAGTGCCTTCCAGGCCAGAGTGAGTTGTGCTGTGGCCAGTCACAGGCTGCAGGGGTGTGCTGTGGGCAGGTTACCAGGAAGGTCTGCTTTGACTGACAGCCTGGCTGCAGGGCCTGAAGCTCAGCCATGTGCTCTGCGTGGGCAGCAGGCCTTGCCTTCAGCTCTGCCCTGTGCCCTCAGCACAGGCCCACATGCACACACACACAGTGAGTTGGTTCCGACCCATATCAATAATTCAGTGAGATTCAGACCCAGGATCTCACATCATAGTTTCACTTTTGGCAAGGAATCCAGCACAAAAATCTTCGGTTCACCCCAATATCATCTGCAGGATGGAGGACTTGGACAGGGACTTGTCAGGTCCCACACACTGGATTGACTAGACAGATGTAGCCCCACTGTGATTGCTTGTGGGTGCCACTGATCCAGCTGCATCCACCTGGAAAAACATCTCAGCACTTCAGTCTAACACAAAAGCAGGAATGGGCCTTTTCAAGACTGCAGTTCTGGACTGGTGCACATGGTTTGGCTCAAAGTCAACAAGTGACACGTCAACTCCTGATTTGTATCCCATTATAGCCAGCTCCCAGCAACAAAATTCTCGCTAGCTTTAACTAGAAAAGGCTACAGATCTCGATATTGTTGCTTATTTCAGCGCAGTGGTACCACACGTGACTTCGGCTTATAATCTCATACAGGGGAAAAACACATTTATGCTGAGACATCAATAGCAGAAGTGCCTACTGGACAGGCCAATATTTTCCAAACCAGGTTTGCATAAAGCATAAATAAATGACAAATAAAATCAATGTATTTATTGTGTAAAACTGGAATGGAAAAGAAAGCAGCCCAATTGATCATGGTTATGTTTGGCCACTCTGGAGTCATTATGCCTGAGGAAAAAGAGAAAAACCCTATCAAACCAGAGTTGCATAATGTCCTTTGGGTGATGTTGCTTACAAAGAAAGATACAAATCACTGTTGTTTTTCTACCTGTGAGTTGGACCATTAGCTTTAAAACTTTGTAGAACAGACAAATACCACTTCTGTTTTTGAAAAAACTCTAACATAGAGCTTACATTTATTTTTTGCATCATAAAGGAAGCTAAGAAGGAGAAATAAAAAGGAAAGAGGAAGAATATGAATTTGAAGAAACAGGTAGGAAGAAATAGTTGATATTCCTGAAGGAGTGCCTTGGCTCATAAAGGATAAAGGTAGGAATGAGTACTTTTCTTTTGTTTATTGGCATAATCCCATGAAAAAGCAAGTACTCAAAATAATACCATCTTATCTTTAGAGACATATATTTCATTTTCCCTTCTGTGGAAAAGCTGAACTTAAGGGGAGGATCCTGGCTGCTGTCTTTGAAGCTGTTTCAGTAAGAGTGAATAAAAAGCACAGCTGCTGGAAATGATACATTGCTGGCTAAAGTGTAAAGTTGAAATATTCATTTTCTCATTAAAATGGGGCTTTATTGCTAGTGAATGGAAATAGGTAGGGAGATTAATTTCTCACTGCATGGAGAAACTAACAATGGAAAACATCATTTTGGTATCAGTCAATATAAATAAAGCAAAAGTTCAATCTCGCCAACACAGAGTGTGTGATGATGCTGTTGCTGGTCCTGAGTTCACTGTTACTACACTGGGGCCAAATCTTGGAAAGTTCTTGGTAGAATCCCCAGCAGAAAAGCCATAACTGCAGAGGATTCCTCAGTAAAAGAGATTAGTCACAATATTTTAAATATCTTTGTCCTTCAGTATTGCGAAATTTAAACTAAATATACAGATTGTAGTCAAGGTATGATTTTTAGAAAACTTTTATAACCAGGGAAATATGCTATTCATAAAAAATACAAACTCAATAAAAACCATACTACTGCTTAAATGGTCAAATTTGGCCAAGCTAGTTTAAGACTAATATCTGCTTTTAGTCTACAGTAAGCTCAGCAGGGGTGAGCTTTACAGGGCTCTGAAATGAATTGCATGGCCGAACTATTGGCCTTCCCCACAGGGACTAGAAGGCAAGGACTGCTGTTCTCATTGGCCAAATCCAGTACAGGATGGAGGTGTCTCTGAGTTATCTTGCATTTAACAACCAGCTGCTAGCTGAGAATACAGAATCAGATGCCTGCAATCATTTAAAGAAGGAGAATTAGGTGACTCAGAATGGCAATCCAATCAAACCCACATACTGCACTGCCTAGAGCTACAAAATAAGAATAACTCTTCAGGCACAGACCTAGGAAGTGTGTCTGAAACCATTCCTTTCTCTTCTGTCTATTCAGCCTTCACAAAACAGCTTCACTTGAAGTCACCAGCACACCTTCTCCAGGTGGACACCTAAAGTCTTCCTTTAGGGAATTGAGTGTTTTCACTGAGACATCCCTCTGGCTCACTTCTACTCACAGCTGGGATGCAGGCTGCAGCCAGGCCCATGTGAGAACAGCATAGTCACAGGACATGCACCCCACACAAACATTGGAGAGGCACAGTTCAAGAGCCAAACCTTGTTCTTGTAGTCAAAACTCACTCATATTTTTCCTCAATAAAGACAAAGACAATAACAGTATTACCTTGTCAGCTTTAAGAAAGTTAGTAAAGTACTGCAGTCCTCCATCAACTACCTCTCCTCCACTCACAAGCTAGATTTTTTTTTCTCCCTGCCATACCCAGCTGGGCATTGCCTTCAGCTTTTCTCATGCACTGTATTTTCATTCTTTGGTTTGCTGCCTAACATAGAACTATAGAGCCTGTTACAGCATCTGCCTTCTCTGATGGATTTGCAATTTGGTCCCAGCAGAACAAACAGCACAGTCACAACTTGGCCATGGAGAACCTCATCTGGGGTCAGAATTTCACTGCTTGAGCTATCCTGTGTGTAAACTCCAGAGAGCTGATCCAAACACCAGCGCACTTTGAGTCTTAACTATATGCCAAAAAACGGCAAGAAGGTAAAAAGGGAGCAAACCTGGTCATTGTGAGCAACACCAACTTCCTGACTTTTGTGGATTAATTATCAACATAGAAGCTAATTCAGGAACCCCCAAATAGCTCCTATTTGAGGTTCTGTGTAATAAGGGTAAAGTTTAAGCCATCTCAAAGCATTCTCAGGGTTTCTTGATTCCATAGATGTCCCTGTTGAGGTTTCTTGGCCTTACTTCAAAGAGAAGCTGCTGCCACCCTCCCACAACCCAGCTCCCAAGTGATGGAAGCTTGGCTTAGTTAAACAGTTACCAAGCAAAAGTCATCTTCTGGCTCTGCTGTGCAAAAGTTTTTTCTAAATATTATTTCCATTACTTATTTAATTCTACTAATAGGGCAAAACATTGTTTTGAGAATAATGCTTTGGCTCAGCCAGTCAGTAAATAATGTGTTTTGAGTGTTGCTTGTCTATTTTACGTGAGATTTATTATCTAGATCTTTATTTATGAAATCTGTATGTTTTGCTTTATTTGTTTATTTTTATTTTTTATGGAAAGGTAATAAATACTCCTATAATTCATAGACTTGCAAATAATTTATACAACACTGTTACTTATTTTAGAGCCTCGTCCATGGTATATAAAAATGTCTCTTCATGCATTTGGAAAGTTATAACAAGAAAATCAAAGTCTTGTAGGAAGAATCATCTGCAGTGAAGACTAATTTAAAAGCCCTGTGTTGTGAAGACAGGTTTTTATTCATTTCAGTTTGATTTAAAGACTTTTAACAAACTGTTTCCTTCATCTTTTATTTGTCCTAAGTTGTGGATTTCACTGGGATGAAAACTACCAGCATGTACTATCACAATTTTTGGCTCAGCTTGCTTCACATGCAGATGGAGCAGAGTTCTGTCCGACAAGCTACGTGTTCCTCACCTGGGATAATTTTTCAGCAGCCCACAGGCCTCAAAGAAACTGTGGATGGAGGACTCTCATCTGTGTCTTCACTGATGACACATTTAAGCAAAACAAAGTATGAAAATGCAAAAGACCTACAAAAGACCTCGAATATAGTTTTTCCCTTGATAACATTTCTAGTCTTAACATAGAAAAAGCTGCCATCCTGAACTTTAACATGTTTAAATTAGTTGCTTCACATATTGCAGAATTTTATTTTAGGTGTCTCAATTCCTATTTAGGTTTGGCTAAACTTAGCCACATACTGACAATAGGGGACATAACTCAGATATTCAGAGGAAAAGCTATTCATTATTTCTTGGTGGATCAGATTAGAAAACTCCAAGAAAACCTTTTACAGGTTTGAGCGCAAGTTGAGGAAATTACCTGTATGTGTAGTCTGTCTAACTCCTTGTCCCTTCTGGGAAGGAAAAAGGTAGTATGTGAAAGGAAGGTGCCTCTAAATGAATGAAAAAATGCCCAGAAAGGGGTAAATTATTTGCTTCATATATGATCTGCCTGTGACCTTTTCCATTTCTTCATGCTTCCTTGTACTCTTTTGACAGTCAAATAGTATCTGACAATAATAGCATGTTGTTATAATTGTTTAAAAGCACTAATAATTCAGATATTGTACTTTCTATTGACATTTAGCCAGCAAAGAGCAGAATAGGGAATGACATAGTCCAAAAACACTAACACATGGTATTGATAAAAGCACTGGAACACACACTGAAAAAATCAATGTATTGCTTTAGTGATTGACGCCTTCTTATTTTGCTGTTTTCACTGTCCTCAAATGTGCTAATTACATCAGTTATTGCTATAGTGCTTGAACAAGTCTGTGCTGAATGGCTTTGTGGCTTCATAAATCATCATCAAACATTAAAAAAGCCTCACCCATATGAAGTAATCAGCAGTAAAATGCTGTCCCCATGTTCAAACAGAAAATGTTTAAGAATGAGAATTTGTCTTGATATTTCCCACAGTTCCTTTAACAGATGCAGATCCTAATTAGGAGTTGAAGAATTGGTAAAACTGCTGGCTCTCAAACTGTGAAGGTCTCAACAGTAGAAGAAACTGAAATCAGCATCACCAGAATCATCACACACCTGGTGGCTGAATGTTGTTTGTCAGGTCCCCCAAAATAATTGATTTCAAACAGCATTGATTAATGCAATAAAAAGTACATTTGGGCATCTGTCTCTTTCACTTGTGTTTCCTTAGGTGAGCTCACACAGAGTGAAGGCTGAGACTTTCACAGATCTGTGCTGTCACACATTTACAAGTCTTGAAGTACAGAGCCTTTAAAGAGCTACTTGTTATCACAAGATTCACAGGACAGTTATGAGAGTTAGCAGCCTTGGATTCTTGTGTTTCACTCACAGCTGAATAATTACTTTGCTCTGTGATTCTGGATAAGCAATTTCCTGTCCAGCAAAGGGTGAAAGGATTAATATCAAATCTGCTATATGCAGAAGTGTTGATAAATTCATAGTCATACCATAGTCATTCAAAGTCATACCAAGCAAATGCAGAAAAAAGAGTGAATGAGTCAGAAATTTCAACATCAGAGAAAATATCTCATTCAGATTCAACCTAAAACATGGAAAATTAACTTCTTCTACTTGGATGTTTTGAATATACAGGTAAATATGTGCCATTTTATTTCCAGAATCCTGGACTAACAGATATTAAAGCTGGAAACATGTAACAGAATGAACAGATAGAACTCAAAGAAAACAAATTGGATCCAATGAGAAAGTCTCAGTAAAGACAACAGGAGGAAAAAAGGGAACAATTCCCACTTAAGCAGGGAAAGAAAAGCAAAAATTGTGCAATAATACAGTGTCGACAGCTACTTGATATTAATTGCATATAATTTCTCTGTCTTTATCAGTTTTTCCAGGACTGAAACAAATACTGATGTCCTCTAGATTAAGAATACTTTTACCATTTAAGACAGAAACTTCTGTCAAGTACGTAGGGTTCTGCAATCATAGCCTTTCGAAACTAAAGTAGCAGATGTGCTCCAGCAGTCAAGCTTCTTATGAATCGCAATACCCTTTCTAGAATAAGGCTGAAAAAAGATTTAAGAGCAGCTGAAGATTTAAGAGCAGCTGAAAAGTACCATTATACTTGAATGTAGGTCAAGAATCCACAAAGGATTTTTTTTTCCTTTGAGCATGTTAGCTACTTATAGTGATCTATCCTTTTGTTTCTGGAATCTAGAGTTTTGACCTGGTTTCCTAGGGCCTGATTTATTTCTACAGTATATAATTTCTGCACCAGTTTTGCATCACTGCTTTTAATAACAAGAAGACTTTTGAAAGAGCTGGTTAGTAGTGAACTACAAAAGCTTCAATATCCAGTTTATTTCATTGCTCCTTAAGACTGTTCTGCAGTATTCAGAGCCTGGATAAAACAGCCCAGAAAAAAAAAAGAATACAAAACTCCTACCACAGTCTATAAGTCACTCATGTTATTTTGTAACAGTTTTACTCTCCAATATTACCCTATGACATTTTGCTGAATTTTTCTTCATTAGGTTATTCAGAAACTAAACGGGAAATTCAGGATGAGTCAGTTTCTGACAAAAGTCTCCTCTAAACTTGAATTTGCGTACTTGATAGGGAATCAAGGCTGCAGAATACAGTCACTAGTTGCTCTGCTTTGAAGGAATTGAAACAATATTTGAAGTCAGGTTCAGTGCTTCATCTCCTAAGGGAGGGAGAGAGGATATACAAATTGGTTTTACAGTGCTCTGTGAATCTGTCCAGGGACTGTCCCATGCTCTGGGCTTGAGAGATTACAGCACATTGCCCACTTTCCTCTTCTGTCCTTTGGCTGGTTCCCCAGAAAATCCTTGTTCTGGGATCTGCAAGAGAAGGTAATTATATTTTATTTAATGGGTGATTTCTCTATTTGGTCAGTTCTCCATAGGGGAGCTACTTGGGCCTCAGAAGGCATTTAAGACCCTTGTAAATATTTGCAGGAAGCAAACTTAAACGCAGAATTTTGCTGGCAACAATATGTGTCTGTGGTTGGTGGAATGGTCAGAGGCAAGTTCAGATGTATAGGTGAAGAGGAAGACTTGAAAATCACAGGCAGCTTGATTTGCGTATCTGAACCACAGCTGGCTAATGGGGCACTCTGTGAAAATGCTCCTATTACACAGAACTTGAGCTAGTGTTGGGAAGTCACCGCTGAGCGTGTGTCCCTGGTGAGTGGTAAATGTCTTGGACACAAATGATCACAAAATGCTGCTTGAGGTGTGGGAGCAAGGGTGCATGGGCTCTTTTGGGAGCCTTTCTCTCTAATGCAGGCTGTGAAGGTCATTAGACTCAGTTCTCCACCTGCCTGCTCTGATAGGCAGTGCCCTTTACAGACAGCTGGCAGGACATATGGGTAGAGCTGAACTTTTTTAGACTGTGCTTGTCAGGCCAATCCCACAAGTTCCTGTGGCAGCACAGGCTAATGCCATTGCTGATGATGTCACGGATGTCAGCATATGCCATCAGTGGAAGAAGAGAACAGTGAAATGGTTGCTCTACTTTTCACAAGAGAAACGGGTAGAACCCTGTAATGTGTGAGTATTATGCATATATTCACTGAAGCTGAGGCTCATGTGCCTGAAGTGAAACAGTACCTTTACAGCTGCAGTAATCACAGAAACTGTGAGAAACTCCATTAATAATCTCAGTACAGCTTGACACCACACTTTTCCAGAACCCAGTGATGATAACTGGAATGTCATGCACAGTGCCAAGTTGTGGAATGTCTTCAAAATTTCAGTAATAGAAGAAGGTACTGGACAGTACTGAACTGCTCATCTATTCCCATACAGGTCTGTCATACCAAATACCTGAAGGGTGATACTGATTTCTGAAATAGACTGGGCCTAGAAAAAGAGATACTGCTGCTCCATACCCCATATGGAGAAACTCCTGGAGAAAAGCCATGTGAACAGATTCCTAAATTTTGTACCTGGAAAATAACAGCCCACTGTTGACATGGCAACAGGCAAACTTAGGGTACTACAAAGATACAACAGAGCTGATTGGAACAGCAGGAGTCTTGAGTCTTCGTGTCAGGGCTCTGAGAAGTGGCAGATATGTGGTTGGAGGAGTACTCATTGTGAGATTGCATCCCTGAGAGATGACAGTGGGCTTGCATCATGTTGTGTTCCCATGGGGTGGCCTGCAGCACTGAGGCTGCATAGTGCTAATATGAATGGTGTTACTGACAGGATTGGCCTCTCTCTGGAAACCATGACTAGGACAGCCTTATAAGTAATTCAGACATCGTAGTATAATTTCACACTATTTAGAAGTAAATCCACTGGAATATGTTGTAAATGTTTGCTAACTTTAGAACAGGTACATGCTACACCTCGTATGGCTCATGGTCAATGTGCAGGTAAGCATGTTTGACATATTAAAGAGCTGGAAAACGTGCATTTTATTGAAGACTTGCTGTGGTTTTTGCTTGTAAATATCTTTCCGCATTCAAAACTTAATTAAAAGCAGCTTGATATATCCATCATTATGGACTAAAAAATCTACATGTAAACAAATAGTTTTCATTTCAAACGAGTAGTGCTATTACAGCTCTTTAAAAGGTATGTATTAAATGTAAAGGTATTTAATGTATGTATTCATCTAATACTTTCCAAAGCATTCTAAATCCTGTGCTTCTCTACAGCATTACTTTATAATTTCTATAACCAATGAATCCAAAGGGCATAATGGAGAATGGCTTCTGGGTGAGACAAGTGCACTAAGTCCATTGTTGTATTTCTGTAGGACTAATTACTCTAATGTAGATTTGGGCATTCATTTTGAAATGATGTTGAATGTTTTCAGATATTGATGTTAATTGATTTCAAGTAAGGTTTCTTGTTTTGATTTTCTTCTATGAATTCTTGTCCTGATGGGATATCCAGAAAGCTTTTGTATTTTAAAAGCCTGGAAAATTCTCACATTTTCCTGTTTGAAATTACAGAATTAAAAAGGAATTGGGTAAGAAATTGCTCAGTTTCCAGTTTCCTCCATTTGAATACCTCTTCTGGACTTGGAACTACCAGGTGTTTTTGAATACTGATCTGTCATACCTACGGCACCAACCACATCTTCCTTTTGGGCCAATGCCATGAAGTGGGGGCTGATATCTGCTGACTTGATCACAGTTCACATGAAGGCAGTTGTGACTAGTGCCCAGCATTGCACCATCTTGAGTGGATTATCAATGTGCTGGTGCTTTAATCCAACAGCTCATAAACTATTCTGTTCTTTTTCTCTGTGGCTGAAGAGTCCATCCTTCCTGTGATATATTCTTTCTGTTTCTAGTACATAAGTTTTTGGTCCAACTTATTTCCACTGATCAGAAACAGTTGTCAGAATAATATTCAGTAGGGGCTACAGTTTAATGCAGTATCACCACAGTGCATATAGCTTCAATAAAAGAAATAAATGAATTAATAAATAATAGCTCCCAGCTCCACACAAAAGAGTTGTCTGTATCACTGTACTGTGTCACATCAACACAGAAAATCCTTTTTCCTGTCACAATATTCATCATTATACCACCCAGGATTCATAAAGAGCAATTTAGAGATAATGGAAAAAATACAGGACACAACATGTTTCTGGCTGATAATATTGATTCCAGGTGTCCTGAGAGAAAATTAATTCAGTCATATGTTCCAGCTATAACACTGCTGACTCCTTTTACAGATGCCTGTTGAAACAGTTCCTAATATTCTACAGACCCCAAATCAGAGATCAAAACTAATTACAAAAATTAAGCTAATTGTTTAAAAGCTTAAAGCAGAGTGCAGATTAGAGACGCCAGCAGCTGCAAAATGCCACCTGAATCTTTTCTCACCCATGTAGGGTTTATGAGAAGAATGATACTCATCTGAGAATTAATAAATTCAACAAATATGGTCTTAAACTTTTTCCAGGGTATGGTAAGTATATTCTTGGAGCCTAGCTAAGTCTCAACCATGATGTCCTCCCATATTGTTGAACCTGCACACAACATCTGTCAGATGCAAAACATTTCAATTTATTTCAAATGGTACATTAACCAGACAACTGGTTAGTAGGACATCCGAATTGTTCATTACAAATACTGTCTTATTAGTCTGCAGATCTTTGCTTCAGTCGCTCAATTTACATCTGAGTAAGTAAAAAAAAAAAAAAAGAAAAACCATTTGCTAAGCAGTTCACTTGTGGCCAAATCCAAACTTATGACATACTTGTGAATTACTATTTTTCACTAAATCACTTTGCCATGTCCCTTTGTCATGGTTTTTCAACATGTACAATGAATGTGTCAACTCCTGTTATGTGATGTTACCTTTGTTGCATGACTAACTGATATTGCCAAGTGTGACAGCATCCATAGAGATACCGAACAATGAATATTGCCCATTGGAGATAAGTCCTTGGAAGAAACTATTTATGGTGAGTAAAAGAAAAATTTCAAGGCTACCACATATGCTGTTGAAAAATTTCCATATTATTTTCTAGCGTTCCAAAAAATTAACTAATCATTTGCAGAAGATCAAAGGTTTAATCACCTCTGATTATAAAAACAGTGCGATGCAAGAGACATCTCCATGTCTGAAGTCAGGACCATCACTACCAGTTTCCTTGATCCAAACACTGAATATGTACTGGGCAGGAAAAACCAAGTACCCTTGTATTGTCCACAGTGCTAATAAGGCAGAGTGCTCTTCCTTCAAACCTCATTTAGAATTACAGTCATGAATAAAAAGGCAAATATGCTAGACATAAAGCTTACTTGGATTTTCCTATATTATTCTGCTTTTGTGCATAAAGAAGAATTGTTTTTCACCTACAGCTTGTGGTCTTTCTAAAAAAGGAAGGATGATTTTGCTTAATATTCATAACACCTGTAAAAACATTTTCCCGGGGGACCTTACTTACTAATTCCCTGAGCAGGCTGAAGTCTGCTCTTCTCATGTCCAGAGTCGAGGTTTTGCTGGCACTTTTCCTTCTGTCAACAGAGATTTCAAACTCAATCACTTTGTGGTTGCTGTGGCCAAGACAGACACCAATCTCCACTTTGCTCACAAGATCCATTCTGTTGACATGCAGCAGATCAAGGAGGGCATCCTTCTGAGTCAGCTCCCTTAGGACCTGTTCCATAAAGTTGTCACCCAGGTTTTTTAGGAATCTTCTGGCCCAGGTTGTACCAGCTGTGTGATGCTCCCAGTTAATTTCTGGCAAGTTGATGTCCTCCATAAGGACAAGGGTAGTTGACTTGGAAGTGTCCCTTAGTTCCTCAAAGAATAATTTGTTGGTGTCATCGTCCTGGCCAGGAGGTCTGTAGCAGACTCACACAATGACATCTCCATTGTTTGTTTGCCCCTTGATTCTTACCCAGAGCCTCTCAACTGTGTCACTGCCAACTGTGAGCTCCATACATTCCAACCCTTCTATTTCATGCAGTGCCACCCCTCTGCCTCTTCTGCCCTGCCCATTCCTCCTGAAGAGCCTGTAACCCTTTAAGAGGGCACTCCAGTCACAGGACTCATCCCAACAGGTTTCACTTATGCCAATGATATGTCAAATGTCTGGGACTGGACCAAAGCTTTGAGCTCGTTTGTTCTTCATGCTGCGTGCATTAGTGTAGAGACATTTCAGGTGTGGTACTTGTAGCCAACACTTCATGAGGCAGATTGAGGGATCCTGTAAGTGCTCATTTCCTCAAGTTTTAGCACACTATCCCATCACTCATCACTGGCAAACCTGGTTTTGTCCCTTTCCCCCTTCCAAGCTAGTTTAAAGCTTTATCAATGAGCCCTGCTAGCTCCTGTGGTAGAACTCCTTTTCCCCTCTGAGATAGATGGATCCCTTCAGGTGTCAGTAGACCAGGTGTTGAGTACATCATTCCACAGTCAAAAAACCAAAATTTTTTCCAATTACACCAACTTCAGAGCCACTCATTGACCTGATGGATCTGCTTTGCCTATTCCTATCAATATTATTCCTCGTTACCAGAAGAATCAAGGAAATCACTACCTGCGCTCCTGATCCCTCTACCAATTGTCCTATGGCCCTGAAGTCTCTTGTGATTGCCCTCAGACTTCTCTTTGTTATTTTGTCACTGCCTGTTGGAAGTCAGAAACACAACTATCCTAAATAATAAACACAATGTAAATAAGTCATCCCTCAGGTTTTCCACTGATTAAACTACGAAAATGTGGAGGAATTCCAGCTGACAGAAGAAAGTGTACTGCAGCCACTAACATCTCAGCCAGGAGAGTTGAAGCTGATGAAGATGACAACAATAGTGTCTTGACTACTTGTACAGTTTATGAAGACAGCTGCAAGTACCAGCATAGAAAGTCTGGTAAGTGCAGAATCCATAAGGTATGTGGACAACAGGCTCCATCCTCTCTGTACCCGCCAAGAACCTTATCAGCCAAGCTCCACAATTTTTCAGCAAAATAAATGCAACATCAAGGGCTGAGAGCAGGGCATGGAGGCATCAAGATCCTCCACAGCTTTATCTATTTAAAGTCTAGGCTTGGAGTTTAAAGCAACTGCTTTGCCTTTCTACAGCTGGTGAAAAAGATGACACCTCAAGAGAGCACTTAATTCTGCCTACTTCAGACATACTCTAGCAAGCTGGATTGTCCTCCAGAGGTTAGTCTCCCTCCACTGAGCACCGAAAGAGCTTCAGTAACTACTTTACACAGGATGTCTAACTTTTAAATTGCTGAGGTTAGTGAGCTGAATACCACTTCAATTCTGCAACTTCAGAAAGGTGGGGAGCTGGCTTGAATGATCGTTTGGATGTTATTTTGCCAGTGCTGTGCTGAGCAGATGTTTCTATTGAGCTGTCCACAATGACTCCAGAACTTCTCCTGAGTGCTTGCTGTTAATATAAAAGTCACTCATGTGTAAGTAGTTTAGATTGTTCCTCCCAAAAGCCCATTGCATTTATACTGAATTTTATCTGTCTAAACTAGTACACATATGCCTTGCTTTCTCCAAATGACTGTGGAAACAGTATAATGTAATATGAGTCTGACCCATTATGCTTTTAAGAAATTTATGTGTGCTTGCGTATATGGGAAATTTTATTGACTCAGCTTTTAACTGTATATGCAAGGAATAACAGAAATGCAGATTGAGGTGATGAAATGGATAGAGTCTCAATTAAATACCTAGCAGTTTGCCTCAGGAATTCTGAAGAATGACATCTCCTATCATTTAATAGTATCATTTCAAAGTAGGTAAACACACTTTGTGTTCATCATCAGACTCCAAATAGATATTATCAAGAGATGTAAAACTGGGCCAGATGGAGTACAAGACCAACAGGCAGTTATCAAATAAATTAATTAACATTGAAATTAAAATAATTACAATTCTGATCACATACAAATATTGAGTTTCAGATCTAAGCTTTGTTTGGAAATACAGCATTTGCTCATATTGATGCATGGAAGAAGCAGGGCAACTATTGACTTGAAAGCTCAGGGTCTATTAAACACATCATGCTGGATTCCACCCTTTGTTTGCTGACACATCTGAGTTACATTTGGTTAATGGTTTGGTCTTGATAATATATTTAGTGTAATCTCTTCCACAATGGAACTGTAGTGGAAATGCAGATGAAAATGTGCATTCAGTGTTTTGCAAAGAGTCACAAGTGGGAAGCATTACCTTCAACATTTGTAGCTATCTAGACACAGAAGAGATAATCCATACTCAGTGGCAGATTACAATACATGTAATGACCACCCATAACAGATTTCAGAATAAAAACTAATTGCCTCTTCATGCAACCCAGAGACAATAACAATCCCTAATAATTAAGAAAGGGGAACAACAATTAATTTTACAATACTTAATATGAAGGGTTGGAGGATATAATTACCAAGAATTCTTACTTCGGTTCAGTCAATAATAGAGGGAAAACATGTAAGAGTAACCTGATTCTTCAAAGAGATGTGTACGCGTAAATGCTCACATGCACACAGACACACACAACCCATTCTGAATGGCATAATTGAAATCAATGAGCCTACTCACAGAGTCTATCACTTATTTACTCTGTGGTTTCTCTAAAATGGTCTTGTAGAGAGATTGGTCTGAAAGCAATCATCAAATGCATTTACATTCATTACAATGGTGTAAAATGCCTCAGTTTAGCTAGGAATAAGGCCCAGGCCACATTAAGTTAAATACATATATAAATCTTTGGACAATCAAAGCTTAAGGGCAGAAGATGATGCTTTCAGATGAAGTCATTTGATATAAGTAGTTAGAATAATTGATGTTACTAAACAAAAATGAATAAGGCGAGAAACATATATTTAAGAGAAATTGCTCTTGAAAAAAAACAACCAAGATCATTACTTTCCGTTTAGATTTCTCCTACACCCTTACCTACTTCATTCTATGGTAAGTACATGTTTAGATACTGTCTATGCCAAGGAAAATGAAAGTATGTTATTCTCTTTGCTTTATATTACAAATCCTAATTTCATAGACCAGGAAAGCTTCCACTTCTCTCACTCCTATCCAACAGGACACATCTTCTGAGCAGCAAAATGAAAGCCAAATTTAGTTGCCATTGAATTTCTTATGGACTTCCCATGCACCTGTCTCAGCAGAGAATGAGAACCACAGACGAGAAACGAGGCTGGAGTTTTGGAAAACAGGCACATCTCCTCTCATATGGAGACCACACGTGTATTAATGCATCTGCCAAAGGCATAGATTGAATCCATTTGTCTTCTATCAGTCACAAGTTATTAATCATGAACAGACTGGTCTCAATTTGGTCTATTAGACAGTCGTTTAAGTTGCTGGCTTTTTCTCCTTCTCCTCACCATTTTCTTACAAAAACAACCAGATAGGGCACAATTGAAAGTGCTTTACCTATACTGGTAGAACTGAAGCAATGCAACAGCCCTTTCCAACCTGGGCAGTGTTACAGTGGCATCGAGGGAACACCATTATATGTGTGTTTACATACTTTTCACTAAAAGAGATTCCTATACTGGAAGTGGAATAAATTACAGAGTAAGCATATTTATGTGACCATCCTAATCAGACTATATTAGTTAAAATACCAGTATATCAGCAAATAGGGAAATAAAGCTTATAGGGTTTGGTAGTTCAATACACTGATATAGTAAGCCCTCGATATGCCATAGCTGTCACAATTGCAAAGAAATATGCATCAGCTTAAACCACTTCTGTTGAACATCACGTTTCACTTCTCAAGAGCACTGGTTAAGCACATGCACAGTCAGTGCAGTTCATGAAAAGTGGCTACTGAGTATATTGTGGGAGCTAGGTTGTTAAAAACACTCAATTGCATGTTTCTACGTTTCATTAAAATTTCATGGGAACTGTCAATGCCAGCTTTTTTGCTTCTGTTCCAGTTTTGAAGAAAACTTTGTCGATGTACTTTGTAGCTAACCAGTATGAGTTTTCAGATTACCAGAATCGACATCTCCAGGTAGTGTAGAAAGCACTGCCAGCAGACGAAAGCTCAGATGCTTAGTGGTGGCTGTTAAAATTATTTATTAATTTTGCTCACAGTCGTGGAGCAATTATCATATTTGTACGGCCAGCACAAAGTACTCTTCTGGTATTTTTTATTGTCTTAACTGAGTATTTTCCAGGGAGTTCAATTCCACAGCAATGCCCAACCCAAAAGGACACCTAAGCCACAATGAGAAGAGCTGAGATCCATGAGTACAAATGGCCAGATTTGAACTATGGACTTACATCTTTAGATCCTAGAAAACTAGCATGGATTACAGTCAGTGCATCTTATCTAATCTGTCACAACTAATGTTACACAAAGATGAATAAGGGACTGTAGTATCTGACATATGACAGGAAGCTGAAAGAGCTGAGACTGTTCAGCCTGGAGGATCTTGTCAGTGTGCATAAATACCTGATGGGGAGAGCAAAGAAGATGGAGTTAAATTCTCCTCAGTGGTGCCCAATGACTTCTTATTGCCTCTCAAGAGGCAATGGGCAGACATGGAAATACAGGAAATCCCACTTAAACAGAAAAAAAAATCAGTGTGAGGGTGAACAAACACTGGACCAGGTCGACCAGAGATGATGTTGTGTCTCTATCCTTGGAGATGCTCAAAACTCAGCCTGCAGTCCTGGGCAACCTGCACAAGCTGATCTTGCTTTGAGCAATGAGGTGGACTAAATGATCTCCAGAGGTGCCTGCCAGCATAGGCTGCTGTCTGATTTTGTGATTCCACATTGACATGCTTTAAAGTGAGTGTTAATTTGTCTCTGGAGCTTGAAAGATTGCTATGCTTTCTTTCCCTTCAGATACCTTCTCCTACTTTGAACGTTTATATCAGTGCTGCTGTTTGTCCAGCCTGTGGTTATTTCCCTCTACTCTCCCACGGACTTCAAAGAGAATTAGACCATGCTCAAAAGGGCGTAATGCTAAAGTGTCAAGGATGTCTGCTGTTTACACTGAGAAAATCAGTGCAAATGAGATACTTATCCCACTTGGGAATTTCTCTGAATTCAGCTGCATTCCTAAAATCTTTTTTAAACATTTTTAATCCATACATATATCCGGCCTTGATAGTTTCCTAACTCAAATCAAATTCTTCTGTGGTTAAAAATTTATTCCCTTTGTGGATCTGCAGCTTTAGTCACAGAATTTATTCCATTCACTGCTTTCTCATTTTCTATATTATCTGTTGTGGTCAAAGTTATCTTTTTAAAGATGAGTGTTTTACAAGCCCTTGTTAACTCTATTACACTGATTCCTGTTTTCCTCTTTACTTCCCACTCTCCCCCATCTAGATTTTCTTACGGTTTCTGTTTCCCCGTCAAAGTATAATTTCTTTATTAACCACGAGATCCCTTTAAACATGAAAAACTCATCAACATGGAAGATTACAGAACTTCTACCTGGATTTCAGCAGTAAAAGCTGAAGTTGTAGTATAGAAAAGTTAATTTTGATTCTGACAGGAAGCAGTTCAAGGTTTTGAAGATCTTTATATGAACTGATTACATGCCAAGTAATTGTGAAAAATTAACTCTAGAACCCATAAACAAGAGGATACTGTACGGTCTCATTATATATACACATTATAATAGCACAAGAGATTGAGCATATGATTATATATATACATATACGTAATATGAATCTGCATATATAGTTCATTCATATATAAACACACAAATATGTATGTACACAAATACATATCTATGAATATATACACACATACTTCGCTCAGTTCTAATCATATTCATTGATTGTGGTAGCTGTGGCCGTTATTCTCCTATAATGAAAACACCTCTGCACAACTGATTAGAAGGCAATACTGGGTACTGCCAGACTTCTCTTTACTATACTACAGGTGAGAACTGATACACTTCCATGACTAAATTTGCCCTCAGGAAAAAGGAAAATATTTGTTCTTCATTAGCATTTATGTTAAATGAGATCCCAAAATCCAGACTCAGGAACAAGTAAGGTATTTTCATTCATCACTTCAGATGCAGTGTATTTGTGAAATAGGATTTTAAGAAATACAAATTAAGCAAAAGCTATGAAAAAACATGCAGACAGGGAAAAAATTCCCAAACAACTGGTCAGAGTGCCAGTCCTCTTTGGCAGAGCGCTCTCCTGTAAAACCACACTGTGCAGGGCTTGAAGTCACCACCCTGACTGCACTTGGCTGGCAGCAACAATGAATTCCTGCAGCTGAATGTCTGCGAGTTTTTAATAATTTATCTGAAACTGACTGCTGCTTTCAAGTGAATTTTGGTGGCCCATGGCTCCCATCACAGATTCACTCCACTAACTTATCTTCTACCCTTAGCAGAGAGGGCAATTTGTGGTGGGATAAAAACTGACCAGTTCCTTTAGCCTTGAGGGTGTTTTTCCAGACCACGTTGTAAGAGTAGCATGGTGAATTTTTATGGCCAAGCGTCGTTTCAGACATAACACGTTCAAGCTGCAAAGCTGTTAATGTGTCCACTGTAATAAGAAATGTGTTTGCTTAATTATGTTCCCAGACAAATAAAGATCTCAGTTGGCTGAGTTCTCATCCTGTCCTGTCAGCCTGCACCCCCTCCTCTTTATTAATACTGCAAAAGCCCTTAGATGTAGCTAGGTAGTCAGAGTCATTTACTGTACAATTCAGGAGACTTCATCCTAGACCATGTGTCACTGAGAGTACTAATTTAAGATTGAGCATAGAATCAAAGACGGTGTGAGTCATAAAATAAAATACTCTGGGAAATTTTAATGTTTGAGTATATGCCTTACTTCTCATCAGAAACTTCCAGAAGAATATGAAGTTTAAAAATAAATACTGACAAAGGATTGCTGAAGCATTTATTTTCCAGGAAAAGGCAGTCTTCTTAATTTATATAGTACATGATATATTGAATAGAGGGTGATATATTAATAGAACTGAAAAGTCTTAACAAGGAAAACAGAAGTAAAAATATTTTTTTCATGTCATCAGAACAGCTCCTTGGAAAGATTTACTCCAGAGGATTTCATTAGAGCTGGTTTAACTCAAAATGTTTCAATTTCAATGAAATTGTGTTTTCCAGTGGAAAGAATTTACCTCATTTTTTTAATCTCATCTCTTCAGTATTTGGTTGAACCTGAAAGCATAATGGTCAATCTTTTCTTCCTGGAGGGAAATGCTCAAGTCTCAGACACGTTTTATTTGGTTAAACTTGGAGATACTTATAATGTATCTTAGCACATTGTATACATTCCTTGTCAGAAAGTTATTGAAATGAATTTTTTTTAAACCATTATTGAAGAATTTTTACTTAATAAAACTCCACTCAGTAACTTTAGGCCCTATATTTCCTGTCTCAACTTTATGTAAGTTTTGCACAGGTAATTTCTGAATTTCTTGAAAAATTCCACATATTCAGAGTTAAAGCTACACTTTCTGCTGCCTGCCATTGATATACATTTTCAGATGGAAAATTAATGCCGTGTTGCTAAATGTCTCCTTTCTTCACACACCCATGAAATATTGATAATATGCCCTGAATAGGTCAGACCTTGTTCCTATGCAATATTTCTTCTATGAAACTGTCATAAAATTCTTTTTTCTTACTGGGTGATCTCATTGGTAGTCTCCTGGACTGGCTATTCATTTTTTTATGCATGAATAATATTTCCTTTTAGTAGACACTGTTCAACTGTCATGCAAGGGCAGGCCAATGGCACACAGGTAAGGGAGGAGAAGTCCTTTGAAGAAGTTGTTCACTAGTTTGCTTCCCTCAGCTGCTTGTTGCCATCACCAAAACATGGTTTGTTTTTCCACTGTCTCAGCAGTACCTGTGGCACTACACTGACTGTGGGGTAACTGAAATGAAGGGTTATTTTAGAAAGGGTTCTTCTTTTAACCATTTCTGTGACATACAGTATGGACCTATAAACACCTCCTTCCTTCCTAGCACCGAGGGGGTGAGGGAGAGGAATCAGCAGTGGGATGGGTGGGAGATGAATGAAGCTTCATAAGCCAGATTTGCTCCTGGAACCTGGCTGCCCCTGAAATATGGCTTCATACTTTGCTAATATTATGGTCCTTGATGGTTTGGAAGAATAAGGGCTATATGTCAGTTACTTTATTTTTATTTTTGTGCTTGACAAATGTTGAGTAAAATGATACAGGGTAAACAAACCAACCAACCCTGAATGCTTTGTCCAGATCTCATTAAAATCAAACAATTTTTGATACAAATCGAGGGGATCTGATGAACTTTTGGAGAAAGTAGAAGGGTCTAGTGAAAGGGAGGAATGCAATGATAACAGAAATAGCTGACCAAGGGAAACATCAGAGCCCTCTTGAAGCTGACATGAGATTCCCTGTTAGCTGCAAGAGGACAGACATCACACTGGGTTCTGCTCCTTGCTCTGAAACAGAACTTAATTATGCTGGCTTCTATGTCTTCATTTACGACTTTTAAAAATAATTCCCTACATGCCTTTAGAAATTTAAAAAGAGAATAAGTGTGTGGATACAACTCCTCAGCGACTCCAGACAGATTCATAAAACAATTGAGGCTTTTTGTCACCTTTTCTGCTCATGCAGGTTTAGGCTAATGTATCTGTGAAGTGCCTGTCTGCCTGTTGTCAGACAAGAAGTATTTTACCCAATACATTGTGACTCTGACATGGACTTTTTAATAAGTAAAAAAGTGATTAATAACTGACCAAAACTTCACAGTTGCTTAAGGACTAATTTGTATTGCATAGAAAGAAAGTAATGGGACTTTCCAAAGAGAAAGGACAAAAAATAAGTGCCTGGAGACTGAAGCCAGGCAGAATCAAAGTAGAAATTAGGTACAAATGATTAACAAGTGAATACATCAAATATCTTGTATTATGAATTTGACCTCTCTTCGCCTCCTGAGTTCTTCACTTAGGAAAACATTTGTAAATAGAATACTAGGAAAAAGTGATTTGGATTCATTAGAACTTGAAACTTTAACATAATTAATTGCAATTTAGAAGACTTTAGAAAAAAAGAAGAGGAAAATCAAAACAAAAAAATCCAAAGTGCTAAAAAACATTTTCACAAAGCTAATTTTGTGACAAAATAGTCTGAAATGGTATGCCAGAATCTGTTTGCCTGTCAGCTCTGCTGCTATGTCACTTACAGATAAGCTATTAGCATTCTAGCACCTCATCCTAGCACTTACTTTCATACAAAATTAGCCCTGCATACAGGATGTAAACACATGTCTTTTTGTGACATAGCAACGCTGATTTAAAAACAGGAATTCACAGTAACAGGGCATAATGTAGTCTTTACAATACTCCAGAGTCCTTGAATAAATACAAAAATAAATGAGGAAGAAATGTAAGTGAAAAGAAATAATTTTTTCTTCAGATGATCTGCATTTCTAATTGAAAATTTTGGCTGGCATTAGTTGGCAGGAGTATTGAACACACAGCGTGAAACGTCAATAAATTAGTCTAAAAAATGCTTTACTGCAGAAGTTGATGGACAACATCAGTTTTAGAGTTACATACTCTGGTTATTTACCCATTTCAAATCCCTTTCTAACACTTTAGTGATACAAGTCCATCACATTGATTGACAAGGATCTAATCAGTTCAGGTTCCAAATTAGGAGTTATGGGGAAAAATTTGTTAGTATGTATATGCCTTTCACGTAGCTGGTAGCAACCCCATATTTGTAAAATAATACTGTGGAGAGAAAAGACACATTTCAATCTGCAACACTAATAGGCTGTACCAAGGGTATTTTAATGGCTTGGAAAATGTTAGCAGTGTACAAGAAGAGACAAATTAAAAAGAAGCCTTATAAAACTTACCTGAATCATGTCGACACACCACACTCATCCACTGCTATTTTGTGTAACAGTTCACAATAATTGTATTTTAGACTATTTTGTGCTTAGCCTCAGGGGAATTCTCTGCTGATTTCTCCAATACAAAACGATTGTATTTATTTAGATGGTGATTCTTCTGGGAAGAAAGACTGTCTCTAATCACGTTTCCTTTACTGGGCCTGGCACAGTGGATTTTGTCTTAATTGTGTTGTCATACAAACAAGTAACATATTTTAGAGCCAGAAGGTGCAGTGTAATCACCCACTTTGATCTATAAAAAAGATGGCTGGGGTTTAGGAGGATCCAAGTCCTGCTTTACTTAGGAAGCAAATGTGAACCAGTGTAAGGACTTTAATAGCTTCCTATGTAACAGTTCTTTACCACTAACAAGCAGAATACTAATCCTTTTGCATTCATTCCACAATATCAAGCCACTTGATAACAATATTAAATAATAGCAGAAGCAAGTGAAATATATTTCATTTTCTTTAATTTTGTTATTTTCAGAAACTCAGCATTGGTTTTATATGCAATTTGGTGGTTACATTAAACTACATTAAACATTTTCAACAGGACTGAGATTAAAAATATGCAGCCAGATATAAGAGGAGAGCCTTTATTTGATGTGTCTGATGATAAAATGAAAGCAAGCTCAACTCAGGGATTTAGAAATTCAAAGTCTTTGGGCATGGCCAAGGCCTTGTTCTATATCATAAAGTAATTTTTTTAGATAACCTCTTGTTTCCATTTTCTGTACACGGCTTTGCTTGGTTTGATTTTATTACTTTCATCATTTAAGTCCTTAAGGATCACAGCTTCAGATTAGCAACTAGTCCTGAAATTACTGAAGAGTAGGGTTTTGAGAGGAGAAGCACCTGCTTTGCGGCTTTCACTGGAGTTAGTCTTTAGGCACCTGAAGAGTAAGAAATGTCTCATAAAAAAAAAAAAAAAGAAGAAAAAGAAATGGCCAACTCAATGCCCTGTATAATCTTTTCCCTGTTATATCTTCCATTAAAAATGTTTCACTAGACTCTGATCCTTAAGCCATATTAATCAGTGAAACTCCACCGATGCTAAGAACCTGGATTTAACAGCAGTTGAGATTCAGGCCTGGACCCTTTATGTAACAGAGGCCTTATTTACAGGTGCAAGTGGTATGGTGCATGGACCTCAACCCACAGAGTGAAACACAGACACAGAGGGACAAATGTCCATACTGTGTATGATACAGGGGTTTTACTTTGGGTTAGTTTTTCCTATAAACTAAGTACCCAGGGGCAGCTGGCACAGAGTAGGGGTGCTGCTGGAGGGTTGGTGTTCAGCAGAGTGCTGGGTGATGCTCGTATAGTTTCATCCTAAATAATTCTAGTTTAGGTGCTCCAAGACTACACCAATATGCAGACCAAAGCATATTTAGGTGATATGACCAGGAAATCTGTTATAAAAACACAGTCCTGATACAAACAAACATGAATTAATGGCATGAATCAACACAGCAGATCTAGAGTGTTATCTTAGAGTACATAATTTACCTTAATACTGAGACAGGTCCCTTCAGGACTGCACCAGATACACATGTTATTCTAATCTTGAGTATTTTTCAGAAGGCCATTTTGGCCTACAGTCATACAAACATAGTCTGCTTTCAGCATTCTGAGCACTTTTTAAAGCAATTATTTGCTCATTTATGAAACTCTAATTTTAATATTCTCCAAGGATATTAAACATGAAATACAACAATGATGGGTTGTCACACTAGGGGTGCAACGACTAGTTTCAGGTTCAGACTTGGAGTACCTACTTAAATGCCTAGAATTAGGTTGCAAGATTACCATCAATATCCTTAACAACAATAAGGTGTCCTCCTAGTAAATACTGTTCCACTGTGCTGAAGTCCTATTATAAGCAGAATGGATGTCTGTAGACTATAGTTGAATTCATCAAGTATGGTTTAAGTTCCTTTAAGCTTTAAATTGAGTAATAATAAAGACAGACTGCTTTGCCAAAACTAGACTTCCAAAATGTGTGGACTTACCATGTGCCAACCAACATTTTCAAGCATTACATTTTGTTTCCTAACTTAGAAAAGCCAGAAAAGAGAAAAAAAACAAGCAAGGAGTGATAAACCAAAGATATGTTGAGGAAGCAGACATTTATGTACTTATAAAATATTCTGTCAAAAAAAAAAAGTAAGTCCTTTCTAAGGCTTCAGTCTAAACTTGGCAAAAGAATGACTACTGGTTTTATTTCTATTTCTGCAGCATCTGGGAGGTGTCACTGTTGTGTTAAAAAGAACACAACTGTAAAACACTTTTGCTTTGCTAAAATGTTTTATCATTAGGTTAGGGAAATTTATTGCTAAGCATCACACAGCTTATGCAGAGGATCTAAATCTCTCAGCTGTCCTAACAAAGCTTAGCTTCACGGTTCAGAATGCAAAGTGCAAGACTGAGAAAATATATCATGGACAAAGGACAGAAATCCAGAACAGCATCTTGAAAACAAGAAAATAATTTTTCAAGAATACAGGAGGTGTTAATTTTACTATAAACATTTTGCAGAGGCATCTTCAATTAAGAAATGTGTTTAAATGTCTCAGGAGAAGTTGAAAGTACCAATGTTTCTGAAAAATACTTAACGTAAGCCTCAGAGTGACATGCAGTATTACCTTCTGTTTTGACTGCAAGTCCATAGAAGCTCAACAGGAAGACTTGTAAAGACTTTGTATGAAATACCATGGAAAAAAAAGTCAGACAAAGCTTATAGCACCCAGGAGAAAGAGCACAACAATCCCCCCTTTTTAGGTGAGGAACAGCAACAAAGGACAATATCCTTATAGGGACACAGATATCCGACTGAATTGTTTCATTTTAGTTGTGTACCAAGGCAAGAAACATACTGGTGATACACAATTTTTAAATACAATCAGCTTCCATTTTCAATTCTTTCTCCTTACCAAGCAGGTCTGAGACACATCCTGATGCTTCCCTTGCAGCAGGTAAAAAGGGCAAGCAGGAGTATGTCAATATTCAACACAACAGGGGCAAGGAGGTGCTGGTGGGAAAGGATCTGAACACTTAGAGCAGAGATAAAACTTTGGATTTTAAGTATTTTAAAGCTCCTGGGATGGCAGAATCGGAAACCTAAAAACCTAGGAGGAGGAGCTGCCTTAGGTTGACATGTCAACTAGGGGGCTTCTAGAGCCACCTCCCTAGCAGGCAACTTCACACAGCTAGAGGGTAGGAAACCTTGTATGCAGGGCTAAGTCTCACCCTCGTTCTCATGCACATCACCACCTCTCCCTCAGGCACATCCAGGTTTAGGTAGCAGTTATGACGTTTATTTCAAAGGTTACAATTTTGTTTTGTAGTCCTTTTGTTCTAGGCACTGAAGTTCTCTATTAGAGTTGGCAGTTTAAATGAAAGCCAGATCTTCTTGGTGCTGCTCACAACATAGGATGTGGTCATGGATATGAAGGAAGGAGTCCATAAAACTGCAGGGACCTGTAATAAATCATCATTTTTACTCTCCAGATCCCACCATGCTAATACTGACTTCTGCTTGTATGGAAATGAGAAAGATTTTTACCCAAACCAGTGTATATATTTTGTACTTGCACAGATCAGGAATCACTGAATCACAGAATCATGGAATATGTTGAGCTGGAAGAAACCCACAAAGATCGAGTCCAACTCCTGGCCCTGCACAGGACGATCCCCAAAAGTCACACCATGTGCCTGAGAGTATCACCCAAATGCTTCTTGAATTCTTGGTGCTTGGTCAGGCTTGGTGCTGTGTCCTGGCTGCCAGGGCACTTATGACTCATATTCAACCTGTCATTGACCAGGACCCCCAGGTCCCTTTCAGCAGCACTGCTTTCCAGGATTCTTCTTCCCCAGTTTGTCCATACATGCAGGATTGCCCCATCCCAGGTGCAGAATCCAGCAGTTTCCCTTGTTGAACTTCTTATGGTCAGTGATTGCCCAGTCCCAATTTGTTGAGGTCTCTCTGCAGGGCCTCTCTGCCTTTGAGGGAGTCAACAGCTCCTCTGAGTTCTGTGTCATATGCAGACTTGCTTAGTATTCCTTCCAGTCCTGTGTCCAAGTCATTTCTGAAGATGCTGAAGAGCACAGGGCCTGAGATGGAGTCTTGTGGAACCCCACTACTGGCAGGTCACCAGTCTGATGTCACCCCATTCACTATCACCCTCAGTGCTTGACCCATGAGCCAATTGCTAACCCACAGCATGATGTGTTTATCCAGCTGTGTGCTGGACATTTTGTCCAGAAGGATCCTGTGAGATCCTGTGAGAGAAAGTATTGAAAGCTTTATTGAAATTGAAAAAATTTACATCAACTGACTTTCCTTGATCAACTAGGTGGGTTACTTTGTCCTAAAAGAAAATCAGGTTTAATGAGCACAACTTTATTCTCATGAAGCCGTGCTGGCTGTGACCAATGACTCTGTTGTCCTTCAGATGATTTTCAATACTTCCCAGAATAACCTTCTCCATAACTTTACGAGGCATTGAAGTGAGACTGACAGGCCTGTAGTTTCTGGGGTCCTCCTCACCTTTTTGAAAATCAGGAGAACATTTGCCTGCTTCCAGTCAGCTGGGACCTCTCAGGATTCCCAAGACTGCTCAAAAGTCATCCAGAGAGATTTTGCAATGACATCAGCCAGCTCTTTGTGGATTCTTGGATGAATCCCTTGAGACCCCATGGATTTGTAGGCATCCAGCTAGAGTCCACTCTGCATACATTTACATTATGCAGTAGGACAATTTGCTGGATTTTGAGCATAAGCCTGTGAGATAAACCACTAGCAGCTTTATTAAGGAAGAATTTTACCTTACAGATTAATGCAAGTAGTAACCTAGTTTGAAATACCAGTGGATAGGTTGTGGGAATGAGCATTTAAGTGCAGCTTGTTCAATCTTGCGCTGGTATTTGGTGCTGAATAGAGCTTTTATTGATAACTGTGGGAAACTTCAAATAACAGCTTTAAAAATTTTCCTGACAATAAACCTAGAGAAAATACCCTGGAATTACAAGATATTTTCCTTTCAAAATAGTCACACATTAAGTATATATATTATAATGAATAATGAAACTTCTTCACTCAAGAAAATTCAGTTCCTATATTTCTAACAGTTGATCTGGACTCAAATTGCAGGTGGGAAATACTATTTTCAGTTATCTTTTTCATTGCTTTTCAGTTAGAAGTCTTTCATTTACTGGAATGATTAAGACAAATATATGTAGGTGCTCAGAAAATGTATCTGTTTTGCCTGTCACCCAGAGTGGACGGAAAAAAGAAAGAAAACTTTTTTGGAAGAAAAAAAGCCAACAATTCCAATTCAAATCAATAAAATATTTCTTACAGTTCAAGCATGGGATTCGTCTAACTCAATGATAACTTGCAGTGTGAGCACCTACCTTGGAGTTAGTTTTCTTATCTTTCCAAGAAATTGAGTGAATTAAACACTTCTAAGGTGCAAAAATCAAGCACATTTTAGATAGCTACTTTAGGAAGAAATTAATTCACCCTGTATTCTTTCTATTGACCATCAAATGATGTCATACCTTTAGTCTGATTAATTCTATTTTACATGACTAACAAAACCAAGCTCCATTGAATATAAGCAACAGTTAGTGTTTTGAAGTGTTTTATATGAAGGTTCTTTGGTTGGTTTTTTTTGTGGGGTTTCTTGCCTTCCTATGAAGCATTACACATGTACCACAGCTAGTTAAATGCATTCAAATCTCTTCAGCGATTGTTCTGCTAAACCACAAGCAGTGGACATAGGAATATTTTTGCCTTGGGTCAGACTAGCTGAACTTTGGGATTTTTTTTCTCTCTGTGATGTAGGGAATCAGTTCCTTTTCCTATGCTCGTCTGAACATTTTAATTTGAGCTCCCCTGTTCTTACAAGTGTTCTCTGCTGTCCTTCCATCCTGGCCTGTTCCTGCAGTGTGTTACAGTTAGGGCTGGGTTTGCTCTTGTTTAGATGGTACTCTGGACTCTTGAAAGTGCAATGTAGTGATGAGGTGGTGTGACAAAGATGTAGATCCTCCTAAATTAGGCTTTTTTTATCTAATGCAGCACACATAATGCTATGTTTACACAGAGAACTGTATTTGAGGGCTTAGATGGTGCTCTTGAGCCCTCTGTTCCCATATTCCCACAGAAGTATGCAATATGGTCAGAGAGATCTTGATCTAAAAATTTACTCAGCTGCAAATTCAAGAGTAGTTAGGTTGCTGTCAATGGCACAAACTAGAGTTAGGCTCATGTTTGTCAAGGGCACATGAAGGTCAAGAGAGTTTAAGATGAGGCTTTTCATAAGGAAGACATACTTATATCAGTGTAGCTATTCTATATCTTCTGAATTATTTGCCGGAAAGATTATACTTGGTCTCATAATTTTTCTTGAAATATTTCCTAGGTCCCTGCAGAAGTAAAAGCAAATGCAAGAAACCTAATGAATTCACCAAATTTTATGCTAAAGCTGTGGAGCCCCAAAGAGATTTTATTTTTAATACCATCTGAATAAAGCCAGTTTCACTGTAAATTTCCATTGGCTCAGAATAGTGATGATATCTGTTTTACCTGCTCATTAATATCTTTGTGTGATGAGTATGAATACAGGGCACAAAAAAGAAGGAAGGTTGTGAATAACAGGATACAAAACAAATCAGAATGTTGCTCAAAGTAATGTTAAAGATTTATTGTGAGATCATCATGATAGTCTGGCCTCTTCACACCATGTAAAAGGGATGAAGCAGCAGAAGGTGTTCTGTAGGAATTGCTAAAACACTGCTTTCACAGGAGGATAACTTCTCTGTTTTAAGTGCCACAGAAAATAGTCAAAAGCTTTCAGTTTGGAGCAATCCTCTTAGGCCCTGGAAATGGCAGGTGTATGAACAGCATAGGACACAGGTGGTGATGCAAGACTGAGTGATGCTTCATTACTTTGGGCAGCATGAGATAAGGAAGGATATTTTTAGGTCTGGAAAGCCTTCTAAATTTTGCCTGGGCACTCTTACTATTGAATCATTGCTCATAGCCATTGAGTGTGACAGAGTCTGCACATTTCAGTGACAGATCTAACTGAGAATCCTCACATAACACCAGAATTTATATAACTTAGTAATAGCTAAGTAATAGCTAATCTGGGAGCATCTTAAAGTATGATACTTTACAAGCAGATGTTTTTGTGTTTTCCCTTCCTGATTATATATTCCAAATCTGCATACTGTCACAGGAAAGTGAATGCTGCTAAAATTTGAGATCTGAGACCATCCCTGGATCCTCAGTGTTTTCCTCCTCTCTTAAACACTAGTTGAAGAAGTGGGAGGTGACACATTAAATCTTGTTAATACTTTTGGTTGGTTTATCCTTTCTGTTTCGACATTGTATCTTGTATCTGTCATTTTTATAGATGTACATACAATTGGTTTAAGGAACATATTCAACTGGCATCCAATTTTTAAACAGTGTTGCTCATAAATCATACACAGTATGTATCAGTTCTAAAAGGAAAAGGCATGGATGTCCAGGACTTATGAATTCCATGAAGCTTATAAATTCTTCTGGAAATCTGGCTTATAATAATGTGGGCATACAGTTTCCACTTACTTTTTTCTGTTACTTTGGCTAAGCTTCAGATCAAACTTTAAAACCTGCTTTGCCATAAAGAGATCACAAATTGCACTTGTTTATTCATTTTGTTAGAAACTCAACATTACTAAGCCTGACAATTTTTTTTTCTATCATTGATTATTATGATAAAAAGGACATAGACAAGATGAAAGGGAAGGTTTACTTTCCTAAATTATCTATGGAAGTTTGTATCTGAAAGTTACAATGCCCCCTATTTCAAGTGGTATCCACAAGCATTTTTGTGCACCAAAGCTATATCCTTATCCTTTTGCCTTTTTTTATATCACTTCTCTCATCTCTTTGGCAATTTTTAGAAAATCTCCATGACTGAGAATATTAAAGTTTTCGCCCAACAGCCAAACCACTAAAGATGTCTTAAACGTGAGCATTGGAGAAAGAACACCTTATCTCAGGAAGATATCTTTGACATGATAGTTCTATTATCTCAAAAAGTGGTTAACCCATAGACTGAGGCTGACCATGATTTCTGAGACCAAACTGATTCAGCCTGGAAAAGAGAAGGCTCCAGGGGACCTTATCCAAGCTCTTCAGTACCGGAAGTGGGCCTACAAGAAAGCTGAAAAGGGACTTTTTACAAGGGCATGTAGTGACAGGACAAGGGGGAATGCCTTTAACTGAAACCAGGTAGGGTTAGATTAGATATTAGGAAGAAACTCTTTTCTGTGATGGTGGTGAGACACTGGAACAGGTTGTCCAGAGAAGTTGTGGATGCCCCAATCCCGAAAGTGTTAAATGCCAGGTTGGATGGGGCTTTGAGCAACTTGGACTAGTGGAAGATGTCCCAAAGAGAGTCTGTGGTTCTGTGATATTTTTATTGTTTCTGGAGGAACGGGATATTTTTTTTATAGAAGACTTTTATATAACACTTTTGTGATTCTTTCAATTTATATTTTGGGCTTCCGATTATATTAAATTTAGGTGATGTTTTAAGACATTTAAGGCTTCACTTTTTCTTATTTTCATGAAGTAAATAACCCTTTTCTTGGTTAGCTATGAGAATAAAAAAAATCACACTTCCTCTTTAAAGGGAAATTAACTGTTACAGTTTCTCCATGTTTTCTGAGCTTCTTATGTATACATGGTCCAGTAATCCGGTATGTGGATCTCTTGTACTTGGTTTTGCAAAGGGAATTTATACCTTGATTGAAGCCTTGTAAAACTGTGATAGTTTAGATAAAGAGATTTCCATTCATACATGAGAAATTTACACAAATTATTTTAATAAGAGCTTACACTTCCATTTCAGATAGAAATGATTGTGTGCCCATTTTTTTCACCTCTTGTAACCAATGCATTTTTAACTCTAATATACCTCATATGGGTGGAGGCTGACTTTCTGCTTTAAGACATAGCTATGTTTGTCAGCTGCAGTCTGAGACAATAATCATCTTTTATTGAGCTGCTTGTTCTTTGTTGGGAGAATAAAGATCGTGTGTGAACAATTTCCTTTGCATTTCTGTAGGCCTTGCCTTGGCATGGCTGTGTGCAGACAGTAAAAACAACTGCCTAGCTAACATGGCTACAGGCTCTGAAGTTAGAACAAAGAAGGCTCCCTGTCAAGGTCAAGGAGGAATCTTAGAAAGCTAAACAAGTTTTTTCACCTCTTATGGACACCTGCGATGCTCCAATTAACACCAGACAACAAAGTATGTTTCTCTTATGTATCCAATGCTGTGTGAATAAGAATCATGCGTCCGGGTGTAGCAGCAGTATATAATGTGTTCTTCTTGTAATAAACCGACATTTTGCCAACCAAACTGGCCTGTCAGCAATCTGTTCCGTGCCCCTCCACCGATAGTTCTTCCTCAAATATTTCCAGTATTGTGGTCCTGTCCTCAAGTCATAACACTTTGTCACCTTTTATTTATTAGTCTTACAAGGAATGCAAGCTCAAGGGGAAGTTAATTGCACAAGTCAGGCTCACAGGTAGAACTGAAATCAGGGTTTGCAAGAGAGGGAATATGGTTGAACAGGGTGGTGGTTACATAAACACCACTAGTATGTGTTTTTTTCCCCTTTTCCTACTTTGCAGACCAATTAGTAGCTTCCGTTTCAGGTAATTGTCTTTCAGAAGGATTTTCTGCTACATCGATTTTCTGGGAAGGTTCTTGTGCATGGCAGTTTATTTTGATAGACAGTGAATGTTCTTTTACTTGCCTGGATTTAATTTATTTTTACTTGGTTTTGGGACCCTTCACTAAATGCTATTCCTTTAAAATTAAACATGAATTACGAAGTAAATGTCTCCAGCAACTGCAAAGCTCACTGATACATTGTCAATCCACGTGACTGGCATTTTCTGGCAACATTAGGATTTGCAATGTGGCTTATATCCAATGTAATAAACACATTACCTTAAGAATCAACCCAGAGTGTTCTGGCTTTATAAGTATTAGACACATTGGATAAATTAAGTAAAACCAACATCCATTAAACAAACTTTTACATTATTGTTTTCATGCTTTATGAGCATAAAAGTTCACATAACTTGAAAGCAAGCTAGATAACATAAAATTTAAATTTTATTTGCATTTCCAATTCTTCACCTTGCTTCATCTCAAAAAACCAGGAGGCATTTAGAATATGGGCAAAGATTCCCTTTGCGGTACCATTCCTAATGATTCCAATGTAATAATGTAATTTACGGTGATAAAAGACGATAGAAAGAAAGCAGAAAGTAGTGGATTTTTGTCTCAGAAAGAATATTTAAATTATCTGATATAATGAAGACTGTAGATTAAATTGTTTCATTCGTAAGGCAGAAATGAAACCAGTTACAGAATTATTCCTAGAATCCCATAACTTTAAGCAGACTGTTGAGTTGAAGAGGTGTGACTCCTAGAGAAAAGTGAATATTTAAGAGTCTATTAAAAATAATAACATGTCCTGCTGACAGATGTAGTGAGTTCAACAATGCTTGCCAAAACCTGTCTTGTGTGCTGTAAACTGATTACATGTCTGTTTACTCAGTGGATTGGCCAGTAGAGTAAGTCTGCCTGCATTTATTGTGTCATCAGCACCTGGAAACGAGTTCTTCCCAAACTCATGGAGGTGAGCCTTCCACTCGGCTTCTGCAGATGCAGGTCTGTAGTAGTACAAACCATTCTTCCAAGCACACAAGTGTTTAGGTTAATTAAAGGACACTGGTTTAGGTAGTATTTAATCATTAAAAATGAAAAGGAGCTACTTCATTTCCACTGTGACATGTCAAATATTTATTTTCTAATACAGAGGGTTTAACACTTCTGATTTGGTAATTACAGGCCTGATCATTTACTTTCTGTTTACTTCATCAGGTCATGCCACTAGCACCAACAGAGATATGGGGCGTGAAATTGGTGCAAGAGAGAAGAACTGGTACCATAAATTTAAAAAAAAAGTATCCCTATGTGCTCAATGCCCAAAGTGCTCAATGACTACTATAAATTTCAGCTACTTTATTTTCTTTTAACTAAGTTTTTTCTCCTACCTGTGTTTTATGGAGTAAAATGCGGTGACTTAAAGCTATAAGACTGGAAAAACAGAAGACAAACTACAAGAAAATCAAAAATACTGGGTTTTAATTGTCATTATTTTTAAACTGTTCAGTGATTTTGAAAGCAAAAGTTGATGGCAGCTCCTGCAACTGTAGTTTTGAGAGTAAACACTCTGAAAGCTTTCCAAAATTTTCTCTGCAAACTTTCCTAGTTTTAAAAACTTGCATAAGTAAGTTGGGTAATGGTACATAACATAGCATATTTTTTTCTTGGTACGTATCACCTATTTCTGTATTCATTTTGGTTAATAATATTTCCGTATGTGTATTTCATCCTTTATTCTTTAGGAAGATTTTCTGTTCAATACATACCTGCTACACATTCAGTCAAAATAAATATAGGAAAAAGGAAAAGAAAGAGTTAAAGATTCTGATGTACAATACTGTTCATCCTTCTCTTTGCTATCAGGTCAGGGTATGTTTTTATGTCTCTCTGTGTAGTCTGTACCTAATCTTTGCTCTTTACTGAAAGGATTTGGCTTAAATAACCCCAGTAGTACAAAGTCTTACATTCAGAGTCTTCTATTTTAATTCATCTTTCAAGGGAATTACTGCAGTTTTAACCTGCCTCTTTCTCTCTTTCCCTGTGTAAGGCTGTGTGATTACAGAGGAAGGGTGATAAAACACATCAGCTCTGTCTCTTAATCGTTTTAAAAATCCTAACAGATTTTAAAGATGAAATTTGGCAAATGTTAATTGTACATACAGAATTCATGCTGGGAAAATCTCCTTCAGGAAAAAAAAATAGAGAAGGGAAAAAAGCTGAATGCACAGCCAGACTGTTATGTAAGATGTTTATTTCCATCAAGTCTAGCCCAGTGGAGACTACGCAGAAAATAGGCCAAAGCCACAGAGTTGTGACATCATAACATCACCAGAAAGGTCAAAGAAAGCATTGACACACTGAGAAATACTACTTTATAGTACTGGTAATTTTGTTCTATACTTAATATTTTTTGTCCCCCTACATATTGGAATAGAGCCTGATAGTGGTAAGCAAGCCTGGGCTGTTTTAAAACTTCCAAAGAAATATGTTTGTGATAGCACACATCAGCATAGGAACACGGCTGTGAAAACTACTCATTGTTTGATGACAAAATTAAAGCCGAGAGGTTAAAAAAAAAAAGAAAAAAGTTTGATAGAAGATGAGCAGTTGAAAAGTTGCGTTTGGTGAAAATATGACCTTGGAATTTTTTCTTAAAAGGTTGAAACATCTTTTGTACAGCTGACCTGAATGAATCTACTGATTCATTAAAAAAATTTAAATTCCTTTAAATGTCCTGAAACTTTTTTTTGTTTAATAACCTCATGGATAGAAACACTTCTCCAGCTCTTGCTGTATTATTGTCAGGCTCAGAATGGCACTGATGCTCTTTCTGTCGTTGGAGAATTTACAATTTGTCCAGGCATCCCATTACATTCAAGTGAATTGCCTCTTCTCATGTTACATATATCCTGAAGTACATTTATTCTAGATTTATTTTAGCTTTCATGCCTCTTCATATTTGGGGCTAGAATTAAAAAAACCAACAAAACAGCCAAAACAAAATCAGACAACTCTATTTACAAAAAGATATTAGGATATATGCCTGAGCATAATAGTTTCTTACATCCTGGTTAATGCTCATTTTTTAAATCAATTTTGGTTTTTTATATGCGGTATGTAATGAAAGTGAATACCAGGGACATTTTAAGTGACCATATCTAGATATCTTGGCTTGAGTACACAAGAAGGTATGTTAATTCATGTCTTATTCCCTGCCCTGTGTGAAATAACTTATTTCAAGAACGGAGAGTACATGTTGCCAAGAGACTAGTGCCAGTTCACAAGAAACACCAGTGAGCTGACAGTACAGGGAGGTCAGAAGAGGTACATCAATTTTTCAGGCTCCAAGCTTTCTCTGTGGAGCAGGCAAAGCCTCCCACGTGACTAAAACATGGGATCTGCACTGTAGATGGCTGAAGTCAAATGAAATAAATCTTATCCCAAATATCCTTTTGTCCTCCATCACTTCTGGGACAAGTAGTCACCATGGCCTCTCACATGGAAACTTCTTTCAGGTACATATTTTTGTGTGTTTTATGGTGCCTGGTGCAATGAAGACTCAAGACTTCATTCATATGGTGCAACATCTACCTCCCAGGAATCCTGAGCAAGTATCCTTATCTCAGGATATTTTCCAGGATATTGAAGATCTATCCAGCCTGAATTCTCAGTGATATTTCAGCATTTTTACATTGACCTCTGTGACTGACACACATTTTTGAGTAAAATAAAAACACCCTTAACCTCCGAAGATCTTATTAACCTGAAGTTTAATTTACTATGGTAAATTTTTATCTGAGTACTTTAAGTCTTTTGGAAAATGCAACCCAGTCCTGCTTGTGTTCTTGCTGATGGGCACTTAGGCACATGAGATGATTTCCTCAGTCACCTTCAAGGTCATGGCTGGCTACAGGTCTGTGCTGCCTTCGTAAACTAAAGGACCAGTTTGTGCTCTTGTGACAACCTCAGGGCATATATTCGTGTTTGTAATTTGACACCTCCAGCAGCACAGTTGTTGCAACTGAGGAATGGTATCTGTAGATAACACTACAAAAATATTTCTTTCACTTCTGTGAAACCACCTGGCTGTCGCTGTTAAAGTTGGGATGGGCAGAGCGACATTGAATCTTCTTTCAAAACAGGGACAGGATTGCAAGAAGACTGCAATCAATTTATTGCAACAGGTTGCAAACATTTATACTATTCACACATCACACATGTCAACTTTCTATTGGTGCCTTCATATATCAGGCCATATACATGTCAATCTGCTATTGGTACACATACATCAGGCCATCAGGCCATACCCATGTTAACCTGCTATTGGTACTTTTATGTATACACATATCAGGACTGGCTGCAATGTAGCAAACACAGCTTTTGTCGAGTCATCCTGACTTGCAGAAAGTACAGGAAGTCCATTTCTGTCTTCCATCTTCTTCCTTTCTGAAAGTTGCCCACATTCTTCTGCGTGCTCTGTTCTCCTCCTTTCAGGGCTATACTGTAATCTGGTCAATGTCGATTGCTTAGTCAATAAGTGCCAGGCTGCTGACAGACCTGCTGTCAACCCCACCACCTGGCCTCTAAGAGCTAATGAGCCATGTCCTTTCTTATCTACAATGTGTAAACCAATGCCCTGGGCTGATGCTGGATTCTGAAGGCAGCAGAGGAGGTACCTTCAGCCTCCAAGTGCTTCAGACAGCTCAGCCTTCTCTTTTGCTGCACTTTTCCTTTACAGACTAAATACATGTCCCACAAAGGTTAAAACTTTGCATGTCAGAAAAACAAGTTCTGGATTTACTGTCATTCCCTTTAGCTCTGTCCCTTGGCTAACTTCCTGTGGGATTTATTTGATTAGAGTATATATGACACAAAATGGAATTATAATAGGCATTTAAACAAAACCAACTTTGTCATGATTATTCAGTGATTTATAGCTGATATGCAGAGGACAAAGGAATACTGATTAAAAGAGCATAATTTTGTACATAAAACCTAAACAATACTGATGCAATCAAAAGTAAACTGTTGTGTGCATATTATTCACGATGGTGGAATCACCAGTATGTTCATATTGGGCTTTTCATAGGGATCCTTTTGATAACTGTTTTATCTTTTCAGCTTCCCTCAATCATTATTTTGCTGATCAAGTGAAATAACAACAATATAAGCATATCTCAAAGGCCTTATGTATTGAAAGACTGCAGATCTTTATGTTTACCTTTTCAATTTTTTATGTGTTTTTCAGTGAAAGCTGGGCCTGATAAAAGTGTTAAGAGGTTTCATTCTGTTATCTAGTATTCCCTTTTCATCTCCCCAACCCCTGCACATCATACAGATTAATGTTTCATGTTACAGAAGGCTCAATTTTTGGAGCTTTAACACGACAGCTATAGATGAGATTTTCCAATATTGATTCTCTCTCCCTCCATTTCTTTTCTTTCCATGTATGAGTCGCATCTGTCTCAATTATGAGCCAGCACAGTTTTCTTGATCTGGTAGATTGCATTAAAATCACGTAACACTGGACTTCAGGCTATTGATGAGCAGCAGACTTACTACACCGTAACCAGACATTTCTTCTTCTGCCAGAGACATCTCCATTCACAAATACCAGTGTGGAGACACAGAACCTGTTGCACTGTGGGGAAACCTGTGCTACCATTGTTTGAATAGATACTCGTAAAAGGACCAAAATTACCCTCTGTCTCTAATGTCCTTCAGAACTGACGAAGACATTGTTGAGCCACTTTTGACAGCAGGTGTACCTGTTGGGAAAGACAAAAATGAACATGAGGTCTGTTTCAGGCCTTTGCTTCTATGATAAACAATTAGGAAAACCAAGCACTCCATAAATACTGGTAGAAGTGTAGTGATTTAAATGAGATCAAATTTGGGGAATCTTGGTCAATCTAACACAGTAGCATTCAACCTCATTTTAAAGTGCCTCTGTCAAATCTGAAGGTGACTTACTACATCATAAGTGGAAATAAAAATTGTTTTGATGGATTCTCATGGTTGGGGGCCAGTACACACAGGGATACACAACAGTAGTATGTGGCATTGATTTGTCAGCAGCATGTTATGTTATTTACCAGAGCAATTTTTTTGTCTTATATTGTTATTTTAAAGGAGTCATCTGTGAGTGCTATCCTTTTAAGACAGGAATGTGTGCAGAACTATAATATTATAAAGCTTGGAAAACATGCATTGGAAAGGAGAGTCAATATTGTAGTATTTTAATGAAATGGTTGTGATGTATGGCTGAGAAAAATTAAGAAGACTCTGACATATAAGCCAAAATAAAGTAGTATAGGTAAAACAGGTACAGCCTCCGAGAAAATCCACAGAGCCTTACAGGACCAAGTTAAATTTACAGCTACATAAGTTCAGTACAAAGGATATTTTCAGCTATATGAAGGACAACACATGCAATGTTTTGAATGCTAACTGTAAAGAGACTGTATGCACTCTTTTCATAAAAATATATCTATATATGTATGCCTAATTTTACCCTTGGTACATGCTGGTCTTTTCTTCAAAAGAATGGGAAGGTAGAGCAATTGGTACTACTTATAAGCTTTAGTACAGGTCAGATAAGAGGACAGTGGACCGGCAGTGCTGCCAAGGTCAACAGGTTGTAGTCAGCAGCACAAGGTCCAGCTGGAAGCCAGTCACCAGTGATGCACCTCAGGGTTTGATACAGGGGGTAATACAGTTGAAGCTCTTCATTAATGATCTGCATAGTGAGACTGAAGGTAGTCCATCATGTTTGCTGAGCAGCTGATGCACCAGATGGGCATTCTGCTATTCAGGACCTCAACAGGTACAAGGAATGGTCTGACAAGAACATGATGAATTTCAGTAAAAGCAAATGCAAAGTCCTGCACCTCAGCAAGAATAACCCCATGCATCAGTACAGGCTGGAGGCAAGCTGCCTGGAAAACAGTTTTCAGGACAAGAACCTTGGGGTCCTGGTGGACAACAAGCTGACTATGAGTCAGCAATGTGCCCTTGCAGCAAAGATGTCCAACAGTATCCTGGGCTGCATTAAGAAGACCTATGGATCAACGAAGATGATCTTTCTGCTCAACTCACTATGTGAGACTGGACTGTTAATGGCTCAAACAATTGACCACTTGCAGCAACCACAGAGGTGTAGAGAGCGTACACACCCATCACTGGAGGCTACAGCTGGGTGTTGAACAAGATAAAGGAAGAGGTTGATAAGAGGTAAATCCTGTGAGCTGGGATAGTGCCTTTTATCATGCGAAAGTCCTTACACAAGTGACTCAGGGAGTGAAAACTCCCCGTCAAAGAATTACTGGGACATTCACACACAGCCCTGAAGGTATTCATCCCTGTTGACGGGCCACAGTTGTCTCAGCTTCGCTGACACAATAGGCAGCTGCAATTGTCTTAGAAAGTGTCAAGTTCTCCTGAGGTATCTGGTGATCCAGTATTACATCATCCAGTGTAAAACTCCACGTCCCGGGGGAGGCACCGAGCATTCCCACCTAGCCTAAGTGTAATATAAACCCAGTGGACTCTGTGTTTTATGGGCTTACCCCACCACCTGATGGATCCAGACTGCAACCATCATTTCAACAAGGCTCGGACTCTCACCACTGATAAACACTAGAAGAAGAGGACCAACAGGATGCTTTCAGAATCCATGGAGTGGTGATATTTTTCTACTTAATCTGTCTCTCTGTTGCTCTCTTTCTTCCCCTCCCCCCTTCTCCCCATTTCTTTCTCTCTCTCTCTCTCCCTCACATTTACTTTAAAAAAAAATCCATACTATTGAATTTGGCATATGGTCTTGTTTGCACCTTAATTTGGGCAGAGACATCTGTCTAACAATTTCAATGATCAGATCATAAGAATCACCCCTAGTGAGACATAGCTGGAGTTCCAGGCCAAATTCTGGATTCCCCAGTAAAAGGGAGACAAAGTCATACTGAACCTAGTCCATCAAAGGATCAGGAAAATATTCAGACACGGAGTATCTCATAGACAAGGAGAGGCTGAGAGACCTGAGGCTGTTCAGTCTGGAGAAGAGAAACTGATGGGGATCTTATCCATGTGTCTAAATACCTCATGTGCAGAAGCAAAAAAGATGGAGACAATCTCCTCTCAGCAGTGCTCAGTGACATGATGACAGGTGATGGGCACAAATACAAATATAGGAAATTCCACTTAAACACAAAACAAATATTTATTATTGTGTGAGTGATCAAACACTGAACCAAGTTGCCCAGTGAGGCTGTGGAGTCTTCATCCTAGGAGATATTCAAACCCCAACAGGACACAAGTTAAGTCATGCTGAACCTGCTGAAGCTGATCCTGCATTGAGGAAGGACTTTACATTAGATGATCTGCAGAGGTTCATGCCAACCTCAACCATTCTCTATTTCTCTGTTATTTCACAAATATTGAAGAGTAATAAAAAATGAAACTCACAATAATGATAAACTTAATTCAGAGTTCTTGTATGTAGTTACTAGAGCATGCCTTGTATCTGTCATGGTCTTTTAGGCCTCAGAGAACTAGCGTATGCTTTTAGCCTTTGTGACTCCTTACAGAGAATACATATATTACTGTCTGGTTTTATACACACCTCAGGAGAGTTCAGTTCTTGTCTTACTCTTTGGTATTCTCTCTGAGACATAACAGCTAAAAACACCATTTAACTCCAATTCTAGTGCAGGACGGCTATCAAAGATCAGAGATAAAAGAGTTAGGGCTTTTTAAAATATGACTGGTATAAGAACTTTCAAAAGTGAAGTAAAATAAATTGAAATAAAATAGAATAAAATAAAAAAAATCCACCCGCTGTTCTACAAGATCATCTGAAAGCCTGCTTATTATGTTTGACAGATACTTGACAATCAGGAAGGTACGTGATTATCTCATTGGTTGAATTACACACAAAGTGCATCATCCTGTTGTGTAAAACTCTTCTGACATGCTTCTCCAGGCACAAAGTATAGAGCCTATTTGCCAGCCAATCAATTGCTGTAAGTGAACTTCAGGCTTCACTATGCTTGGTATTAGAGAATATTTGAGTGTTGTATATGCTGTGGTTTAGCTGATCTGTGCCTTCCTTTTTTGAGGAATTCTGACATTATTTAAGTGTCTTCACTAAATCTAAAACCAGTTCTTACGTTCTATAAGAGCAATACGTAAAACTGAGCTACCGTTGTGTCATGTTTTCACAGCTGATAATTCTCTTCTTCTGCAATTTCAAAACTCACATGAATCCAGTAGTTTTCTCCATTATTTATTTTTACAGAAAGCCTGGTAGGACAGTGATCACACAATGCACAGCAACCGGAGAAAAAAGATTCATACTATGTAATGGCTGCTCATTATTCACTTTGATGCTTGTCTAACAATTGCCAGCTAAGTATAGGAATTTGGTATCCATCTCTTTCTTCCTTTGTATTATGCAAAGCTCTAAAAATCTAAGTTATTGTTAAACAGAGAGGCTACATGAAACTTCAGCAAGTGCTATGAGATTTTCTGCTATAAAACTGCACTTGTTCAGGAGGGTTTCAGTTACATTTTAGCATGAGGCTATTTATTTCTCCTCTAAAAGTTTGCAAAGGGCAAACTAGGTGATGTGATTAAGTAGCTGAACACACTAAAGGTTCCAAAAACTAGGTCATTATTGAGATTAACAACTGGATTAAAAGGATTTAGGAGAGTGGTAGGATTTTGATTTGCATATTACTCCAAAGACCTCTGACTTATGTAAGGCCTCCTTTTAAAGACTATCAAGCCAAAGTATTACATCAAGCAATTTAGTTGTCACAAATTACTCTTGCCTATTCTTTGACCTTGTGTGTTATTACTCATATTCCTACACTGGAATTATTTTTCATAATTCAGCACTTGGATTGCCTCTTTTGGATGTAGCAATGCAGGGGACCACTAATGTGAAAGAGATAAGTTGTAAAATAATTAAATCTTATTATGTATAAGCTACAGGATTCTTGAAGGATTTCACCTGAGAGCATTTTAGCCAGCTGCTAAAAAAGGAGACCTTGTTTAACAGGAGAAACCAGCAATTCAATCAAAATCAAGTCTCCCTCAAAAGCCTCACAAATTTATTTAGATTAATCTTGGTGCCACTCTACAAGAGTATACATAGATGTATGAGAAATGTAAGAGCTCAAGCCTGTAACTGCTTTGGACAATCAAACTTGAGGGTCTGCATGGCTGAAGTCACCTATTTAGCATTAGCTAAAGGAAAAAATTAGTTTTAGGGGTTACTTAGTATAAAAGTTCCTCCATTGTCAATATGTGTTCGTGTCTCAGCCGAAGAAGGTTGTTTATGGCACTTGTTTAAAAGAAGGAGGGGGGAGTGATTCAGTGGGGGCAATCTAGCACAGACAAATGTGATTGTGGGAAACAAGACAGATGACATTCTGCAGATGAAGGATTCTGTAAGACATGACATTTGTGACAATAAGGAAAATAGGTAAAATGTCCTCAATACACCACAGGGTTATAAAATGTAAATAATTCTAGGATTTTCAGCAGAAGTTCAATAAATGAAAGAAAATACTTGCAGTTCATATTTTTATAAATCACAGTCTTCATATATTATCCAGTCATTTGTGTCTGCAGAGCACTCTATTTATTTTTATGAACCTTTGACCTGACAAATGTTCTTACTATTTTACTGCTCTGCTTTTAAACAGTATTAGTTTAAAATGTCTGTCTCCACTGGCCCATCAGGGTTGAGATGATGTCATTTCACAAATTGCCTCAATCCCTCTAAACCTCAAAAGTACAAATTCTACTCAAAAGTGATAGTAAAACTGATGTGTCTGAAAAAAGATAAATATGTGGTATATGGGATCATTAGCTAATCTAAGGGATTCATGTAAATATGCTAGTTATATGTTTTTTCTGGGTTCAGGGGAAATGGATGACATATTTCTTACATAAATCAATCTTAATTATGCAGTGAGTGAATAAATAGATAATTAAGGTCAAGGAATGGTCCAAGACGATGAGTTTAGATTCATTGTTCAGCAGTTGTTTCAGTGTCAAGATACCACTTGTGATATTGTATGAGCCTATCAATAACTCTCTGATTTTAAAAATCCCAAACCAAAACATACAATTCTTACATTTAGAAAATACCAGAGCTGCTCTCAGAAAAAAGCCTCAGCTCTAACAAATTGCAGCTGTCAACATTTTCTTCTGTCAGGACTTTTGTGGCAGAGTTGTGATGAGGAGCACAGCTTTTCCACCTCCTGGCTTCATCCACTTAATTCTGCTTGCAGTCAAGCTGAGTTTCTATTTCTACACCATTCAGATTTCATCAACTGTTTTCTCCACTCTAAAAATATTATTGTTCTTCCATTCCTTAAGCATTTTTCCACCACAAATACAGAAAACAGCATTGTAAAAGTGCATTGTGAAAAGGCGTCACTACATTTTTAAATCTGGTCTCTGAGGTCCTAAGGCTGGAAGAGGATAGGGGGATAAAACGAGATAGAACAAAAGCTTATGTGCTAAATTGACCTGACTAATGCCTGTAGTTCTGACTAGGTATTAGATTTTGATCCCAGGAATGACTGCTGAGTTTAAAATGTGAGGATCACAATGCAAGCTACCTCAGTTAAAAACAATCAGCTCAATATCCAAGATGCAGATTTAGCTTCTCTATATTGTTTGCTTATCTTCTTCTGGAGTCTTGGCTGTAATGTGCTCAGAGGGAGATATGGAGTGCTTGCCTTATCCAAAAGGCCACCACTGACAGTAAAAACCACCACTTCAGAAGCACGAATTGTGCCTTTGAACTTGTTAGGCTGAGCAGATGTCCAGCCCTGGAGCCCTAAACATCCTGGGAAAGTGCCCTTGCCACTAAGCTGTAGGGTTAGAAGTAATTTGTAGTGATAAGTTGTTGCAACTACCTTTTATGAAGAGTTACATCTTGTTGATCTACTTTGGACATGTCGTGAGGATAGCTAGCAGATTACAACCTTGAAGGGATTCACATTGAGAAGTGCCATGCTGCTGGATTCCCTTCAAGTTTGAATGGAAGATAAACGCTGAAAGATTCTACAGCAATAGAAAACAGAATTTTAGCTGTCAGGGAACCTTAGAAGCCTGAGAGGCAACTACAGAAGTAGAGAATAGATGGGTAAGTGATCTGAGGCTGTAATATTCAAACCTGATTTTGATGTTTAAGAGCCTTAATGAAGGCACAGTACATTCAAACAGGAGTGTTGTGACAGAGTGAGTGCCTGTACCACAGGTTCTCCCCAGCTTTCCACAAAGGGGTGAGGGTGCTCCTTCAGCCAACTCTGCCTGCAGGTCCTGGGAAGTGCTGGGTGAGAGCATCACCATACACAGCCTCTGGCTGCCTACAAGCCACGTGCAGCAAACGAGCATATATTGGTGGATTGTACTCATTCATCACGACCAATGTAAACATATTTATTATTATCTATTTCTTGGCTTCAGTAGATGTTTCCTGCTCCAGCAGAGGTTCCTGTTTAATGAAGGATTAAATTATGTTCTCTACAAAATGAGGTAGAAGTAACTAAGTGATATTTCTTTTACTTTTGAGGATCAAAGAAATTGTTTCAGTGCACAAAATCAGGATCATTTTAAGGGTATATTAATTGTTTTTAATTTCTTGTTCTTATTTGCAGAATCTACAAGGAAGCAGTCCTGAAAGAATAATTAGTAAACATCAGTTATTAAAATGCTACAGAACACCAACGTCACAACTCTGGATTAAAGAAATCTTTCTTTAAAATAGTCAGAGTTAAACCACAATTTTTCACCATCATTTTTGCAGATATTATGTTTTAGAGGGACATTCCTGGTTTCTCTCCAACATTTTCTGATCTCTGATACAGGAAAAAGTGACCTCAACGGATCCAGTGGAGAAAATCAATTCCAGAAAGAAGTTCCATGTTTCTAGATAACTAGTGAAATCAAATCGTTTGGCCAAAGATGGCTTAAGCAGATTGGACAATATAGCTGATGAACGTGCCCTCAGAAAGTGTGCTACTAAAAAAAAAAAAAAAATCAAGGTACTGCTTAAAAGTTCTTGTTCTTCAACCAAATGAATTTAAAATCTTTTATGTATAGGACAAGAAGAGGAAGAAAAGATTCTTGACTTTTTTTTTTTCAACGAAAGCAAATTTTCTTATAAGAAGCAGTCTTCTTCTCCCTCCCCCTCTCTCCTTCTGTTCCATAGCCATTATTTTCAAAGAGGAAAAAAATCAATAAGGGTCACAAATCTTTCTTTTATTATGAACTAATGCAATTACCTCAGACGAAATACTGCTGTTTCCAACTATATCTTTTAAATCATTTCCCATGAGTAATTTATATTGTGGGATTTACAGTCCACTAATTTTACTAACCAGTCTCTGATATATCATTTCATAACCAAAAAAATCTCTGAGAGATATGAAATTCATTGTAGCCTGATATCTGTTCATACTGCACAGCTGAAATACAGCCCTGGGCAACCACCATCTCACACAAAAGAAGAGCACCTTCTGTGGCTCTGCATCCTCTATGCAGACACCTACAGTGCAATTCAAAACATCACCTACACACCTAAAGTAAAATATCCCATAGGATTAGGCAATATCTAGACTATGGGTGAGATGTGCACTACACCACAACTCTAATGTCCTCATGATCCCAACCACTGGCCAGTCCAAACTCCCACGTGGTGAGCAGGGCTGTGCAGGCAGCTCCCTCATGGATTGTGCCCTGGCCTTGCTACCTGCACCACGGGTGGCATGACAGCACTGCAGGCATGGCACAAGGGGCAAGACACAGCTTGGGTCCTCCCAGAACTGGAAATCCCAATGAAATCTTGAGGTCCCAAACCAAACAATAAACTATTCTCTGTTACTACAAGAGTTATAGGACATGTGCCATTCTGTGGAACTAAAAGTTCAATATTTTTTAAGCAGAAAGATCAAGAGAAAAAAGTATTGTCAGTGGTTCAGGTCAAAAATCTGTGGACAAAGTATTCATTGAGTATCTGTTTATGTAATTTATTACAAATCTCACATTACAGAATCCAGAAAAGAATTTATTTGGAAACATGATTCTTTTTCTCTCTTTCTTGACAGCAGTAAGGAAATCAAACTATAAAAAGCCTAAGGAAATATGAAGTATCTGAAATCAAGCCAAGGTGAGTCAAGAAAGTCATACTTGTGGCTGTAATTCATGATGGTTTGGGAGCAGGGAGTGGTGTCATTTTTGTTTCAGTTTAGTGAAAAGACTACTTGGACAAGGCATTCTAGCTTATTTTTGCAGCTTGGATTTGCCTTTTCTTGTCAATATGGTGGTTCAAAAAGAAAAGAATAAATCCCAGAATCAAAATTTAAAAGGTTGGTGAGGTACCTGTCAAAGGTACAGGCTAAATTTATGCACTTTGTACAGCAAGAATTCCAAAGAACAGTCATAGTAATTTTACCTGCAAAAATAGACATTACAGATATAAATGGAAAAAACCCTCTCAGTTTTTCTCCTTTTTACTTTTCTCTTTCATTGTCTTAACACTTCTAAATATCTTTACCACATGACAATGAATTCAAACTCAGAGAAAAGAATTATGAAAGCTGAGGTGTCATTTTTCTCTACTTCTCCATTGTTCAGTTTCCAATTTCACTAACATCAACACCAAAAAATACAGTTAATTTTCCTCATCTCCCAGTGTTTTCATATGAGAAAGTAACTGAAAATAGGAATCTTGACCTTCCAATTAATATGTTTTAAGCTAATAATGAATTATAGATATATTCAGGCTACTAATTTCAAAGTAATAATTAATTAATTGCATTCATAAGACTGTTAATAACTTTATTAACTTAGCATCTCAGAATATCTTTGACTTCAGTGCTGTTATCCTAAAACTTGTCTTGAATATATTTACAAGTGTTTTGAGGCTATGTGACATGCTAAGACAGCCTGTGTGAGACTGATCTCACAAAAGCTTCAGTATCTATGATTCAGATGTCTCTTTTATGAGCCAAAACTGAGATAAATAGGTACTCGCAGGGAATGATTAATCTGACCTATCTACTTTGGGATGAAAGAAATCATGTTTTAGAAATGTCTTTTTCCTTCTTTTGACTATGAAGGTACTCTAGACTTCTGACAGACATCCTTCAAGGGCTGTGTTATGAATTCTAACATCCCTGGCCACAGAGACATCATTCAAGGTATGGTGGAATAGTGGTCTTTGCTCCAAGTGCTTTGAGCACAGGCTCCTTGCTTCTGGGATAAGAATCTAGGGAAGCTTTGGGCATTTGTGGAATTTTAATCCCACCAGTAAAATGGCATCCTTTCAAAAAATAACAAGAGCATTTTAAGAGGTAGTACAACGTAGTACTTTTTTTTTAGTCACTATTGTTCTGCAGAGTTAATTAAAATGTGAATTCAGCACCAGAGATCTTTTCAAGGCTGTTTACATTTCTTTCTCACATGTTGTTGCCCAGGTTGAACCCCAATGAATATTTTGCAAATTTTTCATTTGTGGCCTCTGCAAAACAAGTACTAATTTTCCTTTGAGTTGCCCATTCTGAGGGCACAGAATGACCCCCCATTTCTCCTAGGCATCAGAAAAATTGAAGGCTTAGAGACTGCATGCAAAGAACGAAAGGCAGCTTCTGATATGCTAGACTAAATTATCGACTAGGCCATGGATTCATCTGTTGTTTTCATTATTTTTCTCCAATATGTGAATTCCTATCCATTTTCTGCTCTTTTACTCAAGGGCATCCAGAAGACATTTGGAATGAGTTTAAAACAGCTTTAGAGCTCTTTCTAATTATGCTGTTCTAAAAAAACACATTGCACTTATCTTTTTACAGTGAAATTTCTATTTGAAACATGATCATAGTCTTCAATGGCAAATTTTTGAGTGTCACTTTGGGTCTCGGAGCTCCTACAGTGTTCTTCCACGTTTTTAGGGTAGAAGACCTTGATGTTGTTCAGCACTAGATTTACCTTTAAATTTATGACCTTATGTTTACCATTGGGTTTGTTCTATACACATGCAGAACAAGAGCAATGACACATTGTTGAAAGAACCTTTATTTATTTAAAATTTGGAAATTCCAAAAAGTAGTTAACTGTATGCGAAGTCATCTTGTAATCTTAGAATGTGTGGTAAAGATTTTAAATATCCATTAAAAATATCCATTCCTAGTGTTAACAAATATGGATATAAAGGTATGTTCATTTTTCTGTATGTGTCTATGTGCAAAAGATTGGATGCCAAGTAAAGAGGAAAGGTTGAGTATTACACAAATGCCAAACAAGAAAAGAAGGCTCAGAATCTGACCATCCATCAAAGTGATGAAAAATTTATTAACAGGTACCCAGTGTCTTCCAGGAAAATTTCAGTTTATGTAAAATCAAACTTGTCTGATGCTTCAGAACAGTTGGGGACTGCTCAAAGGATTATTTTCTGTATCTAGGCCTGCCTTCACAGCTCCAGACACTCAAAACCCCCACCAACTATTAGTAATTCCTCATTAGTATGCACCTGACTGTATCCTAGGAGAATGTTGGGCTACAGATGTATCACTCTAAAGAGGATATCAATTATTTGCCTTAACCATCGTCATCCATAGCATTTAAACAATGCTCTGTCTAATGCTGAGAACCTGCTCCTGAACTCAAACTGCATAATTATCTACACTGTTGCTATTTTCAACTATTTTCATTTTCAAATCATCAAGTCAACCAGTAAAAAGGAATTTTCATTAGGAAATGAGCAAACCTCTTATCTGCCCTTCAGTAAGAATGGTGGTACAGATTTTAGATCTAATATTTGTTTAAAGCAACGCTGTGCTTTAAAAACGGTTCTATACAATGGGTAGTAAGAACTCAGCAAAAGCCCAAGGCTATCAATATGGTACATAAGCTGTGTTTCTGAATAGGTTCTGACTCATATTCAGATATCACCAGAATTTTCCTGGCATATCCAAGGCTAATAGCATGGAAGGCAGAAGACAGGGAATGCAATAATTATAGGGGGAAAAAAAGAGAATGTAAAAATACCATGTAAAATTAGAAACACAAAGTTGACAGGGACAGAGGGAGTATGATGACGTCCTTTCCATTTAATATTGAGATGTCTATCAGTACTGGACCGAGGTGCTCCCTAACTCTGATCCCAGCCCTTCACAAACACCCCATAACCATTCCTGATACCCTTTAGATTGTCCAGCTTTGGGTAATACCACAGGCAAGGCATAAAGCTTGACAAAATATCCAAAGGCTCTGCTACCTGTAGTAACAGCTACCCTTTATTTCTGTGTTCACAAGTATTATTTTAAAGCTGTTCTTGCTAAAGCCAGTGTAAGATAACTAATGGGCTTGTGGAGAGAAGAGCTGTAGACACCTTCACCTTAGATCCTTCAAATTTCCATATTTAGGAAAAGCAGCTGCACTAACATGCAGACATCTTTCTCTTTGAATTCAAAATGACACAACTTACATTAAACTGCAAAGTCTCTTGAAAATATAGCACCATTGTCCAAGGTATTTTTAAAAAGCTGAGTGATTTTGTAGGACCTATATTTTTACTCATCCTGGTTGAATATTCTTAACCTGATTTCTAAAAAAGAGCCAACATTAAAGTCCTGTTAATTCACACACGTCATTAATCCATCCACATGTGGTACTGAAATGGGCTGTCAAGTCATGGCCAGCAAGGGGGGCTGAATAAGTTTGTACTAATATTTGAAAAGGACTTTACCCACTAATGCTCAGGATTAGAAGTCCAAAATAATTTTAAATCTTTAGAAGCAAACAGATCATGAGACCTAAAGAATGAGTGGGAAACAAAGATGAACATAAGTCATAGTTACAAAACACACTAAATTATGAAAAAATGGTTGAAACAACAAGTTCTGACAGAATTTCATACTCAGATGAGCTGATGGAAGACTATGCAGAGACATGACATAAGTCAAAGGATTTATGGCTGGTTTCAATGAGACCACATAAGGCCAGTCAGCTAGAGTTTTCCAAAATGCCTTTTCCTCATGCAGGAAAGAGAATACAGTACTGAGTACCATGGCATGTGCCCAGGAGAGTTTTCACTGGGAGGTCTGCCTATGCCAGCCGTCTTTGCACTGAAGTAAGTGTTCCCATGAGCCGTTCTATCAGCTCTACGGCATGGGTAGTTAAATTCAGCTCCATATTCTGTATCTAAATCTGCCACAGTAAGGTCTGGCCATTTAGCTGGCAGTGGCAAGTCATGGGAATAAAAAGCTACGGAAAGCTCTTGGACTGTAAACTGCTGGGGTTTGATAGAGCACTCTGTGGCAAGAAGCAAGTCCTCTCTTGCCCTGTTCTTCTGCAGGCAGCTGCTCTGGACTCCATCATTGTTGGGATACTATGTTGCCTTGGCTTTTGGTTTTATTTGGTAGTACGTACCCATTCATAAAGAGGAACAGCTCCTCCAATAGCTTGGAAACACTGTATTAGAGCTTTTTTGATTGGCCAGCCTGTTGAAGCTGTTTATTTGTATACTAATACCTTGCTCAACTACTTTGTCATTTAATATAATTGGTCTTGGTGGTAACAAAAGAACACTTCTCAGCTATACATGTTCGTGGAATAAAGCTGAATAATCTTTAAGTTCCATTAGTGGTTTCTATCCTATAATTTGGGATTCCCTGACATGGAATCCAAATAATTTAAAACATTCAAAGGAAGGAATTAAATGGAAATATCTCAAAATAGGAAAATAAAGGAATATATACTTCTATTTTCTGCAATGGAATGAGTTACTTCATTTGCTTATCTCTTTCTGGGTTTCTTCTGTCCTATACATCTGCTTGCTATGTTTATCTATGTGCACAAAGCCAAACTCAATAGCATTACAAAATGGGCATTAAATTTGAAGTTCAGTGGGAAGGGTCCCACTCCAACTGAGTATTTGAAGATCCAAAACACTGCACAGAAACCCCAGTATTACCTGAAACTTCTAGTAAGAACACAAGTAAAAAAGACAAAGTGTGGGAAAGAAAGACAGAAATGGCAGAAAACAGAGGAACCAAGACCACGGTTTCTAATAAAAGAAGACTGTAGGCAAATTACTGCATCACTAAATGTGGTTAGCTTCAGTCATGGTCAGGAAAAAGAGGTCAGAAGCTGGGCAGGAAGAAATGGGGCAAATAACAGTCTTTCTTAGAAAATAAGGAGAGAACATGCTGAAAGACGCAGACTGTGCAAGAGGAATATATTGGTGCATGCCCAGTGGGCTACAAGGAAAGACGGTCACTGTGCCACTCACTACTGCCCTGTGAAATCGCTTTGGCACAGGGCTTCCTACTACCTGCTTAGTTCCATTTTGCTTGAAAATGGCAAAAACTTTACAAGATACTCTGTTATGCTCAACACTGAAAAGAGGCCACTAAGAAGGAAAACTTGTACTAGAGATACGAAAGAGAAGCAAGAAACTGAGAGGCTTGCCAAAACCGGAAAAGACGTGAAAACACAACTGCAGGCAAATGTGCTCCTAAAACATAATTGCGAAGCACCCCTAAGAAAGAGGTCATCCATGATTTAAGTGAGCAGCTGTCATATCCTCAAGAAGCACCATGAGCAGTCCCATAACAGTTCTCTCATTACAGAATCCAGCTGAGTATGAGAACAGGTTTTTTAACATGATTTTCCAATTTTCTTAAAGGGCAGGAAATGAATTCTTTTTGCAGCTTAATAAAATTAAAAGGAAAAAAAACCTAACAAACTAAATAATTTCTCTAGTAGTTAACAGAATTAAAATGTAGTTATGAAAATGAAGAAACTACAAATTGCCTTCAAATGTAAGCCATGATCAAGGCTGCCAAAATTCATAACCTGAATGATATTTATTTAATATTTACACCTAGCATACTGCAAACAAGAACCATCTCCAGTCAATGTCCCTATTATAGTCCTTACTAAATAAGAATACTTAGTACCTGTGCCCAAAACTTGGTCTGAATCCACACTAAACATCATCTGAGGTTCACAAAGTTCACATAATTCTGCTAATATTTTAATTGCCACATGCCTCTTTACAGTTCCTGGAAATAGATGTTGGAGTGCCAAAAATGTATGTTACAGTTATGTGAATGACACAAAATGTTTTCCACCAAAACTGTTGCAATTCTAGCTGAATTCTGACTTGACTGAAAGAATTACCCAAACAAGCAGGGGAGAGTCAGTCCCATGCATGGACTGGAACTCATGGAATGTAAGGCAGTATAAAAGTGCACTTTTTCTCACCTGTCTTTTTTACTGCTGGCTGTGTCTTATGCTACAAATAGGAAGCGTGAAGAAACAAAGGAATCTGATGGCTTGATTTCTCTTTTTCCTTCCTCTCCTCTCCCATATATGACAATATCCTGTGCACAAGTTCTTACCAAAATTATTTCACACAATTCATTTCTCCCACAAACACTTCTGAGATCCTCTTGTCCTTCGGTGTGTGGTGTTGCAAGGACAGTTCTGAGAATGCAGCTATTCCAGCATCTCACTGTCACTCAGCACTGCAGAGCACAGCACTTGTGCTCTCTTGACTCACAGCAATAGAAACATGGTACTTCAAGGCTACTTAACTGAAGACCAAAGTAATGAAATAATTGTGTCCTTGAGTCACAAAATGGTTATGGTTATGGTTTTGGTTTTGGGCTGGCAACTTTATATTATGAAAAATATCTGCCGAAATAAAGCCCGTGAAGTAAATGGCAGCCTGGGTGTGAGATGGGGTACTGTGTGTTTCAGCAAAGGAGGGTTTGGCTGTGAGTTGAAACTAGGGCTTATTGTGTGCCCTTGAGTAAACAAAGCTATAATGGGTTATTGAGACTGCTGACTTCCAATAAACAATGGTCTCTGTGTAAGCATGACATTTTACAACCATGAAGCCTGAGGCAAGTATGCTTATTATCATATGTCTTTCTATCAACTCATTTTATGTAATGCTTTTGAAAGAACAGCACAGAAACATGCAGTATGTGAAGGGAACAGAGCTGAGCTACATGGATTGGACTGTCACCAAGAATTGGCATATGCCATGATGATGGCCAAGGAAGAAAAAATCTAGGACAACACTTTTGAAGTAGCAGCAACTACAAATTAGCAATATAAATTAGTTCCAAAGGTGTGGAAATTTTCAAACTGGAACTTAATGATCTGGAGACAGTGCAGACATACAAAAATCTTAACAATTATGCTCATGCAATGGACCAAGGTCACACAACAGACTCTTTTTCAATTCAACTTTGACAATCCTTACTGTGAAAAACACCAACACACTTCTTTGCCAACAATACATTGGTGAGAAGGGAAATCTTTACTGATTGTTTGGGAATGATTTCCATATTTTTGGTGCCTTTTCTATATGTTGACACCTTTACTGTTTTCACAAGCAGTTTGCCAGTTTCTTGTAGTCAAGATGTAGTGAAAAGTGTATTTAGTTTTTTCTCTGGTTAATATTTTGGTCAAAAAGATGGTCAATTAGAAAAAGTTATATAAACCATCTATCGTTTGACATTTTCAGGACTTTAAACATTTCAAAGCATATCCCTAGAAGGAAACTGAGCTGTCCTTGTCCTATTTCTCATTCCTGTCACAGCCTGAAAAAATAAACATGCTGCTGTCTTCAATCCATGTTAAATTGGAGATGTTGGGATGGGAATGGATTATCTTGTGCCACGATCAGTTCTCATTTCTGTCTCTGAACAATGAGTTACAGCAACAGCACAACAGTAGTGACTCTCATTATAGAATCATTTTGAGTGAGGAGGGAGTAATAAGAACAGAAAAGCACATTAAAAAATAGAATCCATCTTATGAAATTGTTGAAGTTGTGAGGAAAATAGAGAGAAAATTAATCCATTTTGGGGGGAAATTTTTCCTGAAAAACAATGAAAATCTCTTGCCAATCAATGTTATATCACTGACAGTAGTGTCAAGACAAATGCATACACGATAGAGTTTCACCTGCAAACAAAAAAGGTCATGAAGTATCATTCCAGGAAACAGTGCAAAACATCTGCCTTAATCCCAGTGTGTGCAGTAACCCCCCGGAACAAAAAATCCTATGCTGAAGCAGACGGAATTTAAAGGAAAAGCTTTTTTATGATTTGATTTGACTTGGCAGTGTGAAATCCCCCCCAAAATATTGCATCTTAATTTTCCAAACAGAAAGTAAAAGTGGGACTGAAAAAATCCTTATAACGGATTGTCAAAACCTTTTGTTGTGACATCTCTCCTGCCCACACATCAGCTCCATCTGAGATACCAAGCTGGAATAAGTGATTACAAATAGGACTCAATGTTGGTGCCTATCAGTGCACCAAATACCCTCTATTGTTTCTGAAGCAGGAGCTCAAGTTGTGTATTTGGCTCGTCTGGCTCTGTAAGGCAGCAGAACTCCTCTTCAGTCTTCTCAGGGCAACCTCTCTTTTCTCCACCAGAAGGAAAGCAACCTTGCAAAAGCAATACAGAAATAGCATTTTTGCCATGCCCTTGGCACTTAATTACCTCCCATTTCCAGACAATCTATACAGAAACCTTCTGTGTTTACTCATCTTCCAATATATTCGAGGTAGTCACAAACTGAGTTTTCATCCACACTCTGGATATGAAATTATTCTAATATTTGGTAATAGCGTACTCAAAGAACAGCTACACACAATAGTACCTTATGCTAAGATGCATCACATTATTGAACATGTTGCCTATTTCACATAAGAAAGCAAATTTATCTTTCATATTTTACTAAATAGAGACAAATGCTACACTAAAGTATTCTAATTCAGTTGGATTTCTGTTTGTAATAGAAGCTCAGAAAAAGGTGGAATGTCTTTACTTCTTTAGATTTTGACTGTCTTCCATACAAGTTTCACTAATAACAGCAGCAGGTTTGAAAGACATAATATAGTTCAGAAAAATTATTTATTTTTACTTATGGCATTATGAGTTAGAAGATGCATTTGATGTAAGATCAGACAGTTGGCACTAAGCTCTTTCTATTTGCCATTTCTTATTAGTTTTTTTTTCAATATTTTACAAAGAGCTGTTTTGTGGGGCAGAGATTAAATTATCTGGAAAGAATGTTAATATACTGGAATAAATATGAAAAGTCAGATAATATGGAAATACAATTAATTTCACCAAATAGTTAAAAGGAAGGGAGGTGGGAGAGGATTTCATTCAACTAACCTTAGGATAAGGAAACAAACTAGTTTCCCAGGTGACCTGGATCTATTCCTGGCTTTGCCACAGATATGAATTCTGACATATGGTGAACCATTTCACATATAAATAGACATTTAAAATATATTGTTTCTGGCCAGCAGTCAGATCACAATCAAAACCAGATAAGGACCACAATCAAACCCAGAATCTAAGGTATGTTAGACACCTGTTTTTCTTCCTCTTTGTCTCAAATGCTCAGAATACTTTAGAAAGAAATTCTTATTTCTGTGTACTTTTATAACAGTGAACACAGCAGGATCTCAATTGAAATCTCTAAGTATGATGGAAATTTTTGCAATACTGTACCATCGACATATGGATAGTATAAACTTTTGGACAAATATATCTACTACTTTTTCAACCATTGTTTTCTCTTTTGTTTTCTTCCTGTTTCCTTTCCTGGCTTGGTGCAGCCATTAGTGCTTCATTCATTACTCTTTGCAGCAAAAGAAGTCTGCATCCTTGGTTTTGGTGACCCCAGGAGAAATATGAAGGAAGGAAAAAACGATAATCCAAATTACTGATATGTTTTCCTCTTTATCATCTCACATTTGACCTGCTCATGACTTGACTTTAGCTATACTAATTGCAGAGCAATTTCACATTACTGTAAAAATATTTTATTGAAAAGGAGTATGCTAAAAGTACTTAAAAAAATTCTACAGATTAATATCCTTACAAACAAAATCCTTTTAGCATAATAATATTCTCAGTTGTTTTTTTCCCAATTTCAATATATTCCATTTTGTTTCTGCTATTATCATAAAGCTTCAAATAAGCTTTTATTTCAATTTGCTACTAACTTTAACTGAATTCATTCTGCATGAAACATTACTTGTTTTATCTTACACTATGGTAAAATTAAGATAGGAAATATGAAGAAAAGAATCAGTTCAAAATGATTAAAGTGGTTTGAGCCAGATTTGATATTTATGCATGTTATCTAGCCATAAAAAAGGGTTACTAGGACATATATCTCTAATTGGTTTGCTACAGTAGTTCTACCATCTTTGTCATCAACACTACTGAATATCTGAAATGTAAAAAGTTCACACTACATTTTTAAAATATAGTTGGATCCAGATATACAAAATTCTGCAAATACAGTTTCCAATATGATATCATTTGTACTGGTTCTAAATTGATTTTCAGCAAAGTCATTATTATTTGATGTGCTTCTTGGCTCATCTGCTGGAGAACTTTGCAAAGAGATAATAGAGGAGAACAAATAAGAGTGAAAAAAACCCTCTTCAGAGATTTAAACCAGTATTAGATGCATTTAGTATATATATGCTTATTTTGATACTAAGTAACTAAAAGAATAAAGATTAGATTCTAATCTGATTCCTGACATGGCTCTATTGGAAAACAGCTACTGCAAGGCCAGACACAAATGCTGTAATTTGTATTATTGAGGATGTGTAGTGATGTAGGAACCCATGTCTCAAATTAGAAGTTGCCATGTACCACTCTGCACAGTATACACATGTGCATCCAGTATGAGAGAGCTGTCTCAAGATGCAGCAAGGAAAAGAGGATGTTCATCTTGGTGTGCTCCACAAAGTACCTTGGAAGAAAAAAAACCAAAAAAACCAAACCAAACCAATCAACCAAACAAAAAACAAAACAAAACAAACACAAAAAACCCCCCAAAAAACCCAACAAAAAAGAATTAGGTGAAAAGTCAGCAGAGTACAGAGATGTATTTGACTCTTGAACCACTTTAGAATGATCCGTTTCAAGCAGTTAATTTGCCAGTGTTTTTTTCTGAAGTGAAAGGACAACACAGACTGAACACAGCAAGAGTGTCTTAATCACTGCAGCTCTTGTCATCTTCCTTACATAACAGCATTATGTCAGCATCTGATCTGCATCAGTGTACAGCTCTGATTGTTGAGAAGGCAGTTTGCAATTCAATAAGATTCATACGCACATTGCCTTTCTCTTATTTTCTTGTGTTGGTAGTGGAATTATACAGATTTTCTCCTTACACTAACAAGCACCAAGGCTGCTGTGAATAATATGACTTTTGTCTCTGAATGTAATAAAAGACCTTTCAAGACTGACAAAGATATTGTTCATATTTCTTACACTAAAGGTTTATAATATTAAAGACAAAAAAAAGGTCACTAGGTCAGGAAGCACAGATATATTGATTTCTTCAGGGAGAAGGACAGGATTTGTTCTACAATGCACTTTTAGCTCCCAATGTCTCAACCACTGGCTATCTGGAAGAATTTTTTTAGTAATAGTGATATCTAGCACTTCTGAGCTTAGTACATTATGTTTTGATTCAGAAAAGCTAAAGATGACATTTCTAGCTCTAAATAGCTAAAAACCACAATAGAGATCAGAGCTAAAATCCAGGAGATTTACAAGAGGTTCAACTGAGAGGCATCAGGAATCCCACTGAAGAGCTGGATGTGGGACCAGCAGATGATTCCTGCCTAACACTTCTATTGCAAAGCTACACAGGAGAGCTAGAAGGAGAATGCCTTGTCCCTGTTTTAAAATATGTGGAAATTCTTTTAACAGTGATGTCACCCAGAAAAGTGAAAACACTAGTGAAGCAGTTAACATAAACCAAGTAGACTTTGCTAGCCCTGTGTTTGCTAACCACTGGGTCACCAATGGTTTTGTAAGAAACTGTTCAAGGTTTGGGCTAGAAATGGTCCAGAGTTCAAGACAGAAGAACTTTGGAAGTTCAGTGGAAGAAGTTTGATAATGTGTCCACCTGGAGACTAAAGAGGATATTCAGTGCTGTGAGTATCTGGCACGTGAAAATGTGCTTCCTTAAAGAGGGTTTTTATTGGTGAATTCTGAAGACTGAAGCAAAATCTGAATTAAACTATCAAATAAATACAAGGAAACAGTGGCAAAAGATTAAAGTGATTGAGCATTGTAGGGAAAGCTACGGGAACATCAAGTGTTTTTTATACAGAAGTGGATGCTTATTTTTCAGCTTTTTATTTCAAGGATAATTCACTATACAAATAGATTAAAGCTATTTTTTAGAATATACTATCTGAAAGAATGCCAGTAAGCCAGAGTTTCTCAAACCAACCCTTTTTTGACTCTGCGAATTCAGGACTGCCTCCTCAGATATGATGAGATGACTGAATTCAGATGAAAGAAGTACAGTGAAGTCTTGGGATTTATAACTTTCCTGTCCCAGTGTACCCAGATTTTTCAAATACTGCTATTGAAAGAACTGAGAAGTTATTTCTAAAGACTTTTTCTCCCCTCTGAAAGAATGGAACTTTGAGATACCCTTTGGCAATTAAAGCATGTGAAACAAAGTCAAAACAAATGGCATATTTGAGACAATTAAAAAATTCTTAGTAGCAAAACAAATGAGGTCTTTATTAACATGAATGAACTAAACAAATTACATCAACTGTTTCTCAGCTTCTTGTGGATTTCTGTAGCCAGAAAAGTTCATGACATTTGTATTTTACTTGAGCTTATTAAAATGCTGCTATGATATTTATTCCCTGTCCTTTTAAAATCATTTAGGCTTCTTTTCAAATTGAATTGCTAGTGATTTAATTATTTTATAGCTTTTGTTTATTATATTAAATTTTTGGAGGTAATACCCACTTTCTACAGAAACATGCAATGGAAAAAAGAAGAAATGCTTTTGTGAAAGCACCATTCTGTAGGACCCTTACCACTGCCAACACTTAAGAGTATTTTCTTTACTCTCAGCTGTGTAATATGGTAGTAAAGATCACTCCATGTTTTACAGCTCAGCTGATGGGAGTGGACACATAAGACACAATTCATGTATATATTAGTAAAAAACTACAAAACACGGCTCTTTTGAAGTGCCACATGGGGGGAGGTTACACTTACTTAACTACCTTAAAAGACCATTAACAGTACGATTTCAAGTTCACAGGGGTTAAGGAAATATAATGAGACACTGTAATTCCATGGGATCGGTGATTACTTTATCAATTTTAAGCATATGTTCACCTTTGTTTTCCACCAAGTGCTGATCTGTATATTTGTTTCTCCCGATCAGCGATTCCCAGTATTACCTATTTCATCCCCAATTAGCTGCTTGTTGTTCCCTTCTCAGCAAGTGCCAGCCTTCAAAATTAGCCTTTCTTTGCTGCACCAACAATATCTGGTCTCAATTTCTCTCTCATTTTCTTTGCCCCAATTAGTTTAGATCAGATCTCTGTGCCATCAACATCACACTCAAATGGTTTTCTTCCCATGTGCATGGGTTACAGGGCAAAGGAGAACACATACATTTAAACAGACACCCCATTCCACCCCCTATTCCCTCACTCCACCCACTCTCCCCAGCCCTGTCACCTTAGTTTTAATGTCTGGCATGGCTCAGGAGATAAAGTAAAGCATGGTCAAGCATGGATGGATTTTTAAACAGCAGGCAAAAAGAACAACTCTCACAAAACCAGCTAAACCATTTGAAGACAAAGAAGATCCCCAGATTGTGGCAGACACCCAGTGTAAAATAATTCAGTTTGCCTGGCTAATTCCAAGTGCTGAATAGTATCTTTTGCAATGTGAAGCACTTGGCTGTCTGCAAAATGAGTGTTGGTTATGCTGGGAAAACCTCTCATACGCAATACACATGGACATCACACACTAACTCATTCCTTTTTCTTTTTCTGTGACCCTTCTCCTTTCTTTCAGTTTCCTGATTGAATTGTGCACTCATGTTGCCCCATAGAGTAATCCTGCAACTTATTTAAATTAAGGTTGGTGTTTTTTTTCTTGTCTCCCTATTTGTTTCTCTTTTTTTCAGAAACATTAAATTGGAACATGCTGTTATAACAGATTCAAAGAACAAGACAGATGTAAAGGCAATTCCGTGCTCTCAAATTTATCATTACAGAAAGTTAATTGAAGAGGTTCTAGGAATAAACTAAAAACTCAGAGGTGGCACAAAGACACTACAGGAGAGTCTAATCAACATGGATTTTTTTGTCATCTGACTCAAATGCCTTTTTGTTTCTTGGCTACAGGTTGTCTTTAGAACTGTGTATTGAAAATGTCAATTATTTCTGTAAATTTGACTTTAAACTTTTAATCTCTCTCAGAGTTCTTCTTGCAAACCCTAACTTCCAAGGCCTAGTAGCACCGAACACAATGTTTTCTTTCAGAAAAAAAAAAGCATAGAAAAAAATCTGATTTTCTTTAAGTCTTAAATTAAAATCTGAGTTACAGTCTTAGTTTAGAGCTATAATTTATAATTCTAAGCCTATCCCTCAGTCTTCTGTGTCACTCTTCCTCACCCTGCACATCTGTACATTCAAGAGGCATTCCTCATTCCTCTCAAAATCTAGATTCATAATCATGGACTCAGCCGTCTCCTGTAAGTGAATAACTCAGATGTGAGAGAAATGTGATCCATATCTCAGCTCAAAGTACTTTTTGTTCCCTTTTTTTTTGTGAGACAGAGAAGTGTTTTCTCTGCCAGAAGGGAGTGCTTACACCCTCTCAGCTATGGATCAATTTTCATAGAAAGCCCCAGTATCAATTACTTCTGACATCCATCTACCATCACTCTGCTGACTGACAGCCCCACAGGGCTTCACAGACTCCAGCTGCCTCGTACACCACCTCAAAGGAGAGCTCTGGGACTGGAACCAGAGCGTGTGACAGGGCACATCCAGCGATGCTGCCTTCAGACACGCCTTTGGAGGATAGCAGAGACCAGAAGACACTGGAAACTCTTCCCTGCTAACTTTCCACCACTGGTGCTCTCTGGAAAAACCTCTAGTGCATCATAGAGAAGAGGCGCAGCAGAGGTAGATTTTTGACCTTCATTGCGCGTATTAAAGGAGCATGTGTCCCAAAGAATCTCTTCAGATGTTAATCCTCCAAATGAGCAAAAATGCAGCAGACGTTGAGCCTAAAGGCAGTGATAGCATCAATGGTATGCCCTCCAAAATATTAATTCAGGAGCAAGCACTCCACCAGATGTATTCCTCTAGGCTTAAGGTCACCTTTCATCGGTTGCTTTATTGAAGGAGTTTTTTCTGAAACAGCAGTTGCACGCTGGTGCTGCAGCAAGCTCCAGATAACTCCCAGTAACAGCAGTAATGAGAAATAAGAGGATGAAATTGGCCAAAGAAACAGACAGTACTGAGACACACACAGAGGATATACAAGGTAAGGGAAAGCTTGGTTTGAGTCTGTATTTGCTTTCAGTATTGGATATGGAGTTGGTATTCTCCACCTTCAATTCCAAATGTCTTAAGAAGAGCCTTGTTCCATATAAAGCATGCTAATGGCACTGGGCACACAACAGTTCCCATGGAGGGATGGAAAGGAGAATCGACTATGCAAAACTCAGATTTTCAGTCATTATGCAAAAATATATTTTAACCATCTTGCAGTCTTTCTTCTTATGTATTTTGTTTTTATTTAGTGTGAAATTAGCACAGATCGCTTATGACGGGAACATATTTATAGTGAATAGAAACTAAGGCAATCAAATCAAGAACTCTTATTGGTAAAATCCACCGAGTTGTGAGGAACTCAGGTTGTCCTTATGACTTCAGTTAGATTTTGAAATAGCCAGAATACGATTTTCAAACATTTTAGAGAACTTTTGAGGGTATCAACAAACACCAAGCAGACTACATCTCTTTCCTGAACATATTCCTATAAAAGTAGACAAGCAAAGTATAAGAGGGGCGACAGAAGATCAGTAAAGTGTCTAATTGCCCTGTGCAATAGACAGGTTTATTCACAGACCCAGGACTCAGTCTCACCTCTCTAGGTGATCCATCATCTACTACCTCGTACTAAAACCCAGGCATAACATCTCATTGAAAGAATAATGCAAGGAGAAGGTCTTCCTCCTGCCACCCCACCACTCATGAAACAAGAACTGAACTGCATTTTGTCTAAAAGGAAAGGTGGAATTAAATATTTAATTTTTTTTTTCCCCAGGCTGTATTTGCCATATTTCAGCTGTCAATAAATATGTGAAGCTGATCCTGTTTGAGTGCATTGTATCTCTCCTCAGAATCTCACCTTTCCAGAAGCAGGAATGGAATACTCATTCATGGCTAAGCTGTCACTTTGATTTTGACTTTCAGAGTGCATTTTCTGTTCCTGGTTTTGAAGTCTGAGACTTGCAGCTTACTTCTGTTGCTAGTATCTTTGTATGCTAAACTGCACATAGTGGTTTCTCACACAGAAAGTCAGGGAAAACTACAAAAATAACAAACTGGACAAAATTAACAAATTCTGGAAAAAGAAATAGCAGTAGTGGAGAGGTTTAGGTGTCTAGGTACATTTCTAACCTATTGACTTTTTTTTTTTTTTAGCAATGACAAGTTGATTCCTCTACTGTGAGGGACAAAGAATTTTGTCAAAATTTTTAAATCAATGGCAACTATTATTCAAAGATTTTATACCAGTGGATTTTCTTTACAGCATTGTTGTATATTTCAATTTTTATATATTTTGCTCATAAAATCATGGTTAAAACTCTCAAAAACACACTTATGAATTATAAAGCTGAATCCTTTTCTTTTGAGAAATGGTCTAAATCAATTTTTCACTTACCTCCAAAGTCAAAATTACATTGTTATATGAAAATTTTTTGATGTTTGGGTCTTGAGCACACCTTTGATAGAGTGGTTTGGTAAGGAATATGCCTTCACTAGAAAGCAGCCCTTGTTCATTGCATATTGTATCTTATCTTTGCAGGAGAGCTGTCTTTGAATTCATGTACTTATACACAGTAAGACAATGATAATAAAACATTTGCATGCAACTTAATTATATTAGAGCCCAGAACAGTTTTTTGTAGTTCAATGATAAAACTATAAATGAACTCTTTGAACAGAACCCCCAAGTGGATAAACCACATTATAAAGTAGTGACATTTTGCTAAGGAATCAAACCCATACAAATAAATAATTACATATGTATGTTTGAGCAGGCTGTGCCTGAGATGGAAGATGAGTAATTTAATTTTTTTATGCTGGCCTCGTGACAGCTGAGCAATGCAATTATCTTCTTTTTTCATTGTGCTGATTTTATCTCATTGCTATTAGACTTTTATTTTTTCTACATTCTAATTTCTGTGGTGGGTGAAATGCAAGACTCCAGGAAGCAAGGTATTGACATAATTTGGTTTGCTCAGGTTTCATCTAAATAATATATCAATATTTTCAATAAAATAAAGCCAAGACTCTTGTTATTATGAATCCTAATAATGACTAATGAATATTTCTAGTGGACAGTTTTAAATTGTATTCTTTTACCTTCATTTAAAATAATGAAAGAAAAACAAAAAAAAGAAAATCCTTTCAACCAGGTCAAAGAGTTTACTGAATCCATACTATGCATAGAATATATTTAAGAAGACATATAAAGCTAGAATTATCCTTGGAGGTCTGTTCCTCATGCCAAATAAAATAAAAAAGAATAAATTACTATATTTACAGTGATGACTCTGCTAGTTGACTTATGAAATATGCATGAGCACAGGGTAAATAGCAAAAAGCAATAGCCCCAAAACACATACACAAATGAAAAATATACAAGAACCTTGAGACACATATATAGCAGAAAGCCTGGGTATACCCTTAAATAATGTAATATTAATAATTATTCTTTTTCCTATTATCACACGTATCCCAAATGGAATTAATATGACGTCAAAAAAATTCCTTCCAAAATCAGGTTTTGACAAGATCCCTGAAAGTGAGTTTAGTCTGATAAGTGTTAAGAATTAGTTTTAGAGTCACATCCTTCTCTTTTTACTAATGAACTTGAAGACCAAGCTCTTGGACAGGCTTGTTCATCACAAATAGATTGATGGGAATCAAAAATAAAGGAAAGTACTCATGGTAAAGTAGCAAGCAAGCAAGCAAGCAAAGTGGAAGGCAGTCTTATTTTGCATTAATTTGGAGTATGGGATTCAAAAAATCAACTACCTACAGTAGTAAACGCTGACATCTACAATAGTTCACTTGTATACTGCAGCATACAACAGTACACTATACACAGACATGTATACTAAAATGAGATGGCTGTGACCTAGAATAGGCACCTGTAAAGCAAGTATCTAAGTTTAGTGAGAAGAATCTCACCTGAAGGGACAAACATACACAGTTCATCCATCACGCTTTTACTTAAAATATTGCCCAGCAGTGCAAAAGGAGTATCACCTGGCATCTGATTATCTAGGCTGACTAAGAAGTCACATGAGCACTGAATTGATGGTAGCACATGTGGGTAAAAAAAGGCAAAAATACCCTGGCTTTCAGACCACCTCTGTTCTCCAAACAACACCACTTTGGCCTTGCTTGGTTTGCATTTCAGCCTCACAGTGCAGGAGGTGAGAGTGGATTTGCAGTGTCTGCTCTGCCAGAGCTCTGTGGCAACACAAGTATTCCCGCGGTGGTACAGGTGCTGTCACACAGTGTGAACTGAGGGAGGCATGCTCCTCAGCAGCCAAAAGCACCAGACCAAATCCAGGTTTCATTACTCATTTTGTAGCTCAGTGACATTTCCATCAACTCATACAAGCTCTAACAAAGAAAAGAGCAACTTTAGACCAGTGACTTTGGAATACTCTTTGCTGCAGTAGGTATTTTTATTAGCCCATAATACTGCTGAGTGAGTCATACAGAGATATTTACGAATATGAGAAATCAGAATTTTTTAGGAAGATGACATGTCATTTTGACCTTAATATTAAATTCAGAACTTTTGTGGTGAAAAACAGTGCAGATTACCTGTTTACATAAAAGTATGCTGGTACTGTACAATTCCCCCAAGCAGCACATTTTGCACATCCAGCAACTTTCTTGCATGATTGTCAGTAGTAAGCAATCCACTGGCAACACTATACAAGAGTAAAAGGATTGTCTTGCACACAGAACCTATTAAAACGAAAACCACTAGGCTCTGTGTTCAAGGCATTCAAAAGTCAAAGTCAGAAGCATTACTAATGACAGGCACATGTAATAAGATCTGTGTGGTGAGGCAATGCATCATTGCGGCCAGATTTAGAGCCATATCATTACTTTAGAAATATCAATAGCTGGATAAGATCCAAATTACTTCTTCATCCAGGTAGTATGACTCCTGACTCCAGTGAAAATAATAACCTGAGTTTGTGGAGACAAAGTCCTGATCAATAATGAATCTTAACATGTCTATGCGATCTTCTGCCTTCTCAAATGTGAATTTGTACTGACACCTTCTTGGCACTCTGACAACAGTGGCTGCTCACTGAAAGCTGAATGGCTGAAAGCCGAACAAAAAATGATATCTGAAGTATGTTTTACGAGAAAAACTATGGCACAACTTTAAAATGTGGCTATGGAAAAAAACAGAGAAACATTTGATTGCGGTTATTACATTTCTGATATGAAATGTAACCTGACACAAGCATGTTCAAGCCCCTAAAAAAACACACAAGACTTTAGTCCTTCAAACCAACTCCCCACGTTCTGGAGCCAAAGGACAAACATCAGTGAATCTTTTCAAGTTTCTCGTGGATTGCTCGCCAGCCTTGAAACTGAAAACAGTACCAATTTTGTTGTTTAACCGAACACCACAGATTAGCTGTGGGCCACATATCATAGCCATGTCACTTGGAGTTAGAGATGCACAGCTCTGAACTGTGCACATTTCATTATGCCAGCTCAAATTTCTGATGCTCTGCCTCTCAAAACAATCCAGTATTCACCAACAAGGTCCTTAGAAACCTGTGGGAAAACAGGATTTGTTTTACTAAATCAGACCCCTGACCCATTTAATCCTTTCCCTGGTCACATGAAGAAGCTGGGCACTCTTGACTACCAGGACAGGTTTCGCTTTGAGTTTCACTATAAGTCAGAGATTGATCTATATGTTAAATTGCAGGTACTACTCTTAATTTTGAACTTTCATTATCATAAATCTATATGTGAATTTTAGCTTTAGAATCACTACATTTTAAAAATGTATTTCACAACATGTTCCGAAGATCTCAATTCTATGGTGAATGCTCACATAAGGAAAGAGGACAACCTGCCTGACCAGGTTTACTCCATGATCAAGTTCTAAGCTATTTGTACAAGTATGCTGACAGAAATAGAGAATTCCTCATGCTGGGAAATCTGTTTTACTACTAGTAGAGTAGGATTGAGGCCCCAAATAAATGTCCTGTACATTTTATGCAACTATTGTATTACTTTAGTAAGTGTTAAAGTAGATGTTAACATTAAAAATACTCATTGCCACTACTCTGATAGAAATGTAAGTATCTCAGACATGGATTTGAACAGACATTCCTGCAGGATCGAATGGGAATTCATCAAACAGCATAAATGCTTGCCTGAACACTCACTGTTGTTGACAGCATAACCATACCTGAAACCTCTGATTGAATCAGGAACTCTTAACTGTTTCAAGCCATTTTTTCATCTGGACTTCCAGACATGCCACTATTGTTTCACTCACATGTCCTGCACTGCATGGTCGATGGATAATGTTTCATGCATGTATGTATGACATTTACAGAAACCAGAGGCCAGAAAAATACATTTTACTCATAGCATTCCAAGTCTTCTCCAGAGCATATATACATATATTAAATTCTAGAAACCCTGACTTTTTAGTATTTCTGTAGAAATTAAGCTTGTTCAACATTTTCACAATGAAAAGCTGAAAATCAGGTTTCTGAACTCATGTTTATATGCTTTAAGAAATGACCTGATTTGCAAAAGCACTGAGCCTTGTGTGACTTTGGCGGACTTAGGGGAGAGGTTTTCTAATAGAGCTGGAACAAATGCCTAATCTGCTCCCTTTTTGGTTGTTAAAAGTATTACTGTTGAGCTTAGTCAACCTTAGCTGCTAACTTTTAGACTCTGTTTTTGAAAAACAGGTAGTCATAGGAACTGAACAGTGCAGGGTTTTCAGAACACCACCACTGAAACACGCTCCCTGTTTCTGAGTGTTTACTGTCACTGCCTGCTTTAAAGACTAACAGGTGTATGAGAAATAGGATATGAGAAAGATGTCTTCTTGTTTCAAAATAATTTAATCCTACCAGATTTCCTACGCCCCCCTTGCCTGAGCCTGGAAGGAGGAGATAAGCCATCTGTTTCAATAAAACATGAAAAGTACACACACGTGACTGGGGCAATGCTAGAACTAGGGAGAGCAGAAAAAGAAACTATCTTTAAAATACTAAATATGAAAAATTATAAAACAATAAAACACCTGTCCTTTCAGCGCTCTATTCTACCATACTTATGGAAATGTTTAACTACTACAACTATATTTATAAATTTTCACTGAAGTATCACATTTTTGCCATCATCAAAGCTACAAAAAGTTTATAATTTAAATCAATAGTCTGAAGGAGTCCAGAAAGCTCAGTCTTCCCTATTTCTTTTTCATTTTTAATTCATTTACCGGTTATTTGTAGAATCTTCTGAACTGTGTTTCTCTTCTAGGTACTTTTTCTTTTAGTGACTTTCTTCATATTGCAGCTGATGCATTTTTCAGTGTTTTTTGATATAATTACCAAATTCTGAATGAAAATGAAAACAATTACATAATTGTCTTAGAGACAGCATTATAATTAAAGCTCTCAGAAAAGCAACCAGAGGGATTCACTGTAAAGAAAATATAATACAAGCACCTCAGAAAAGGTTTAAGTCAAACATTTTAGTAAAAGAAATTATACATGCGAACCTGAACAGATGTCCTTGAGAACTTTATACCTTAACACAAAATATCACATTTACATTAACAGCACATATGCAGCAAGACTTGTCACCATAAAACAGTTATTCAGAAGTTATAAAAGGTAAGAGACTGAAGCTATACATGACACTGCAAGAAATAGTGTTGGAAATAAAATGTATGACAAGGATTAAGAAGCAAATTAAAAATATAAGTGAGATTGATCTGCAAAAAGAAGTTAAAAGTTTACTAAGCAATCTATAAAAAATCAATAAAAGCTGAAGATGTTCTTGTTGAAGGACTAATCTAAAAGGTTATTTCTATTGCTTTGAAAGATCTTCAAGCTGTGGTACTGAAAGTGTTCAAATATTGTATTATAAGTCAGTATAAACTTTTTTAGGCACAGATCACCAAGTTACTATGCTTTTCTAAACTTTGGAAGTATTTGCAGCTGCACACAGCAAAATGAAAACCAGCTGGACTCTCTTATACAGCAAAAGGGCAAATTTAAAGAAGTTTTACATTTTTGACTTGCGTGAAAAATCTTCCAGTTAAATCCAAGAGAAATATGAACATTTACCCTACTAAAAAGCCTTAACCCTTTCATTCTGGCTTTGTGTGGTGATGACACAGGAGAGGAAGATCAGGTGGTGGGACTGCTTAAAACCCAACAAATTTCTGTTGCTGCCCACAGAGAGGAAGGGTGACTGTGTGCACACAGGAAAACTCCCACCAGTGGCAAGGTGTGATATAAGCCCTCAGAAGTCCTCAGAACCCATGTGGAGAATGGTCCCTCTGTATATAGCCTGCACTTCTAAATTTACGGCACCAGAGTTATTATGCTGTCTCCTGAATGCCATCACCACACAGAAAATACCATTACATTTGAAGCTAATAGAACATGTGATCAATTATTCTCTTTTTCATGCTAGAAGCCTCAAACTGCCATAGAAGAAATCAGCTTCCTTCTGTTGCTGGCAGTTAACATTCATTTTACATGTGTTTTGACACTTGGAAGTAGATAATTACCAGCTATACTCTTTGCCATGAATTACTTTTCCTTGATAATTAAGAAATCCTTTGAATTGTGGACAGTTCACTTTTCTACTGCTAAAGATTGCGAGCAATTAGTATGTAAATTACAAGTTGACACCAACAGCTCATATGGACGAGATAATGCTCAGGTGCTGAAGGCTATCTGTGCATAATGTAACAGCAAGAGAAAATAATGATTTTTAGAAGTTTCAAAGCATTTAACTTAAAGTGGACCAGAACACAGAACTGCTTGCTTCCTTCTATCACCGTGAGTTAAGGCACAAGCTCAGATAAACTCAAAAGATACAAATTTATTTGGGAGAAATTCTTCTTTCATTTCCCTTCTTTACTGTTTTTACCTTTGCTACACTTGGACTCACACCTTTGTGATGCTCAGTCTGTGTGGCACCCATGAAAAAGAGGTTCTGGGAAAAGAGATATAAAAGTCAAACCACTGCTCAAGACTGTGACACACTTTGACAGTTTCAGAGGTGTTATTCAGTGCTTGAATAAATTAGGACACAGTACCCTTATAATCAGCTCCTGCTTCTGCCTTCCAAGTTCCTCCAGTGCACTTTTTGGGACTATAAAGCACTAGCAATTTTATTAGCAAATTTTATTTTTAATATATGTCTTTGTATAACCGTATTTATAGATAATGCTGAGCTTCTTTCCAGTGAAATTACTGATTCGATTAATTTATGCTACAGATTGATGCATTCATTGTATAGATATGAGGGCATTCTGCTAATCTTTCGTTGCAACTGGTTTAACAGTATTCCTTGGTAATTCCATGGAAAAAAACCATTTTTACTTCATTTTTGTTCTTTCAGCTACATGTTCCTTCCCTGATTTATTTCTCTGCCACTGCAGGTACTACCTAGTACACGGAAGCGCACGAAATGTCTTCAGGATGTACGAAATACATGGAAACAGACTGGTGACGCATTGACCTAAAGAGCTCAACTTTCCAGGGAACTGCCTTTGTTTACAACAAGACACCCCGTGGAAGGGAACGCTCCGACACGGCCACGGCCGCCCCCTGCCGGCGTGGAGGGGGGGCGGCAGCCGCGGCGGCGGCGCGGGAGGGCAGCGTCCCCCACAGGCCGGCGGGAGGCGGAGGGCGACGGCGGCCCGCGGCTACTGGTGCCAGGAGGGAAGGAGGGCGGACGGCTGCGCTGGCGGACGGCTGCGCTGGCGGACGGGGCGAGGGCGGCATGTCCAACACCCCCCCCGCTGGCCCCCGCACACCTCCCGCTCGCATCCTCCCCGAGTCCCGCCGCGCCACGAGCCCTGTCGCTCCCCGCGCCCCCATTGGCTGCCGGCTCCTCAGCGGCAGCCAATCAGAACGCAGTTGTCAGGCTCTCCCGTCTATTTTTAGCACGCACAAACAGACGCGCTCGGTGGCAGCTGCGCGCGCGGAGACGCGCGCTCGCGGGCACGCGCGCTCGGGGGCGCGCCCGGGGCTTAGGGCCGGGCCGGCGGCCCGGATCGGCCGCGGCGGTACCGGGAGCCCGAGCGAGAAGGGAGCGGGAGGGCAGCGTCACACCCGGGCTGCCGTGCGCCTTCCCGCTAGAGGACAGACGGAAAACAGATCCAGAGCCCACAGCCTCAGGCAGTGCTTTCTACTAAAGAAAATGTCGAATGAAAAGTATTATGTTAATAAATATATAAATGAATTAATTGCGATGACTGTTGCAACCGAGAATGGCTCTGCAGAGCGCTCCATCCCTTGTCCTCCCAGCTTTGCTTTCCCCGGCCTTGAAGTGTGGAGAAGGACGGCCCCCGTGCACAGCGCCCGGTGTGCCCGGTGAGGATCGCTGGCCCCGACCTGCAGGCACTGCTTGGCCTCTTGAGCGAATTGGCATCGGAAGGGAAAGATCGGATTGCCAGCATGGGCTAAATTCTGCATCTTTAAAATATTATTTTGCATATTCTCATTTAATTAAATTCACACGTAAGGCAGCTGGCTGTGTCTGTAACTGATGTGCTTCTGATACGTTTGGATAATGATAGATGTGTAAGTTCAGGAGCAAAAAGATCAGACATAAACAGGTAATACATTGAATATTCAGATATTTCAGGTAGCAGGAGCTGCATTCTTTTGCAGTTTCTTAGAGAGCTCTGGATTCAATAGAGCTTTTTTATATATCCCTGAATTCAGAAAGGTTGGACGTGTCCTGAAGCATTCAGAAGAGGGACAAAGCAGGGCCCCTAGTTCAGAAAAGAAAATATTAAAGGACAGTAAGGAAAACTGTTCTTTTAACTTTTAAATCAAGACTTAAAACAGTGATAATGTCAGTATACTCTAGAAATGTGGAGGAAAAAACTGGTCTTACTAATAAAGTTTTTAAAGATCCTTGTATAAACATAAAAGGTTTATCTATCTCTCTAAATATACTAGTATTTAGCCCCAAATGATCAACTGTTTTGGGGTTTGTGCATAGTGATGGATTGTAATAGCTCTCAGGTCTTTGTTGTGACCTGCTCACAAAAAATACAGAGTGGATGAAATGCAGACTTCTCTGTGCACTAAATCTGCAGCCCCCCAAAGGAGTAAACTGATCTGCAGCTCTTGTGCTGACCTTATAGCACAGGAATGGATTTCACTGCCCATGTGCACCAAGATACTTGAGAAAAAAATCTTTCAAAATAAGACAGCTTCTCCAAATTCAGCTGACTGCCATTCATTTTTGCAATGAAAAGTATTCCTTGACAAATCTTTCAATATGAGGGCGAAACAGTGCTTGGTTGCTTCTTGTTGTCACCAGTTCAGTGCCCGGCTGTTCTGAAATCCTTTTACTCATTACTGGATCCTCATGGATGCTTTTCAGTTGCCATACCAAATCGGCAGCAAAACAAAAGAACAAAGTCTGCTGCAACAATGTTTGGATGCCATTTCAAAAAAGTGGCCTGTGGATTTAAAATCTGTCCGAAAAAAATTGTTGTTTATTCTGTCATTGCCAGAACACTGATATAGTCAGAAACATTATTTCAGTGAAGTTTTTACATGCCATTGAATGTTTTCTCTGTGTTCACGGGTTGTCAGTCTTATGTGCAGATTAAACTTAAGTTCTCACAGAGGAAGTGCACACAGCGTGAATTTTGTTAGCTTTGCTGATCCCATTATGCTCCGTAATTTGAGAGTGAAGATTGCTCTGCATAAATATTCATCTAGTATCTTTCAAGTTTTCACTTTTCATTCTGCTGCTACCTGACCTTGTCTGCCACTTTTCTCTGAATAATCATTACTACTGAGCAACCCATTTGGAGAAAAAAGGCGGTTGCAAGACTAAAATACCCAAACGGCACTGGATGTGTGGATTGTCGCTAGGACAAGTTGCAGCCCTTTGCAATTTATAACTCTGGGCATTAAAATGATCTAATGTGGTGTTTGGAATTGATGTGTGTTTCTCTCAGCAAATGTCATGGCCTCTGGCTGACACAGAGGCCATACTGAACACATGGGTAGCAGCACCCCAATTTCCAGTCTGAGCACGCCAGTTATAAGTTTTTCCTATTTTAATTCCAGTAGGTTTTTTAAGTGTATCAGTTATTTTTAAAATGTTTTTAGTGCAGTTTCTATCAATCTCCAACCCAAAAACTCTGCTTGTGCATTGAGGTGAAATAAATGCATTGATGAAAATAAAAAATGTAATGTGTTTTTGTGGAGGCATAGGGTCTAATCAAGGGCTTCTTCCATATCAACTGAGTTTAAAAGACTACGCATTAGAGAATTTAAGCGCAAACATGATTAAATTGACCGCAATTCACTCATGAATCCTCAACAGATACTGGGATATGAATGTCTGTTCTCCACAATTTTTAATGTAGCCAGTAAAGGAAATTGCTATTCTGATCCATTTGCAGATGTACTGTCTTCTGTTTCAGGTCGTGTGTTTCCAGCATGTGAGAACAGGCACAGATTTTCTAGGTGAGCTAAGGGGATTGCAACCCCATCCCCCTCCACTGGTGTTTCAGTGTGTGAAATGTACTTAACTGTGCATGGGATGGCTGTGCGCATTAGCTGTTTCTTTTCAAGGAAGACTGTGTATGAGTTTCCACACCCTCCACCTCCATTTCATGCCATCTGAGTTACCTACATTTGGAAAATCAGTCAGCACTCCTGAAATGCAAGGAAAGACGGTCCCTGGGAAGGCCATTCTCCAGATCATGGGGTCTCACATAAATGTTTCCATACTGTGACTGCAGGGAGACAAGCAAGACAACTCTTTCAGTGGTTCAGACTTGCAGTCACAGCTCCCTAACACAGAGCTCCTCCAGAAGAAAGCCCCCCCCCCCCCCTCCACTCAAAGCAAGCAGCTGACTGAGAAAGGCAAGAGGCACCACAGGGATGCATTCTCGTTGCAGGAGTGTGACAAGCCACTTTACAAGCTGTGCTGCAGACCTTCCCAGAGCTTTCCTTAGGCAAAACATTGGAGAGCACAGCCTGTTCTCCCATGCAGTATTCTGAGACAAGCTGGCAAAGAGAGATGTGCTTTTCTGCTTGTAAGATGCATAGTTTTGCCAGGTACTATCATAACACCTTTTTTCTTTCCGTTTATTTTCGTCCACTCAGAATTCCCATAGACACCACTTACATAATATCCCTGCTTATCAGCCTGACATCTTAATTGCTGAAACTGCACAAACAGGGAGAAGCTGCTAGATAGCAGGCACCAATGCCACATCAGGTGAAAACAAGTAATCATATTACTCAGGAAAACCAAGGTTGTGAAAATATGCCCTCCTTGAAATTCAGGTTTAAACCAGACATACTTCCCTGCTGACTGAAATGAATGAAATCTCTTGCCAGCTAGACAGCTTTGATCCAGTCCACCAGGAAAAAAACCAGTGTGGGGTAGAAACATTCATGTGACGAAGGCTGTGATTCAGAAAGGTCTGTTATGGCCTGTCTTCAGGTCAGCTGCTTGGCCCTGGTCCTGCATGGATGTACTTACCTGTGCACTCATAGAGAGACTAACAGTAGCCTGGACATCAAAGAAATGGACCAGGTATTTTCCAACAGAATACTGGGCTGTTACTCTTTCTATAAAGAACTGCTGTGTTCATAATGATACCCCAGTCTGGTTTAGTGGGAAATTAGAGTAGCAATCATTTTCCCTTTCAGAGTAGCATAATCCCATTTTTAACGTGTACTTTATACCCAAAAGCCTTAGAATAGATATTGTCCCTGTTTTATGAGGACTGATGCTGACATTAATATCTCTTAATGCCCTATGCCTTTTTCTAAAAGAAAATTGTCATGTAAAAGACCCTTGTTCTTCTAATTAAGATCAAATCATTTATAGAGTACATTATATTTTGGACCTGTCATATCAGAGTGTATACATCACATTGACTTATGCGTGGTGCAGTCAATCTGCCATGTGAG